>NC_055668.1:22294207-22646707 GCF_017976325.1 Chelmon rostratus
GATCAGATTTAACTTAAACCACCCAAAATGGAAATGTCTGTTGCTGACCACCTTCTTGACCCATTGGGCGTGAACAACAAAAAATAACAAGGTTGCTAGACAGTTGAGGGATAGTGAGAGAGGGATGTGAGTGAAAAGAGTGAGAGAAGAGCGATTAGTCACAACAATTGCAGGATTAGGTTTGTTTTAAAGGAAAGGACGGCAGATTACAGCACAGTGTGTGCCGTGGTTTTGGCTAAATATGGTTTAGAATGACACTGATTTTGTATAAAACTAAGAAACTGGATATGGGACAGGCTGGCGTGCGCCTACTGCCAGGTACAGTACAGAGCTACGCTCAGGAGACAAGAGAAGCAGACTCATAGGTGACAACCACTGTGCATCAACAACTGGAAGCAAAAACTCACAACTGCGTGAAGACTCCAAATCTCATGAAAGCTTTGTGAAGATCTAAAGACAGGATTCGTCATGAGACAAAGAGCCACAATTCCAGCTACCAGTATACTTCCTCAACAGTAGCCATTTTGTAGCTGAGCCTGACATGTGACCTAACTGTGGCGAGGGCCACATAAAAACCTTCTCAAAGACTTATTTATAAATTGTCACATTTTCAATTTAAGCAAGTATATCTCCATCATTTTTTGCTGGATGTAAAACACTGCAACATGGCAAGCTGGCCACCTTTCCTCAGAGAGGATGACTGTTTGCTAAAATCCATTAAAAAAGCCCTTAGGAATCAAGTGGGCAATCCCTGTTATCATGTCAAGTTGCTGCTTTAATTCATTTCATCTGATTTCTTAACAGGTGATGTCTCTTCTGTTGCTTCTAAACCTAATATTCTTTGTTTGCCAGGCAGAAGACTCTATTTATCACACATATTGATAATCACTCAGTGAAGAAAACCTAACCAAGTGTGTTTTTACGTGTAAAAGAGAGGAAAGAAAGGGAGGGAGTTAGAGAGAGAGAGAGAGAGAGAGAGAGAGCGAGAGGAATGCCTTTAATGCAGGGTTGCCTCTGATAGCAACAGATGAAAGGAGGAGAGTCACAAGCCAGCCAGCCCTTAAAAGGTCTAATCAAAACTGGGAGAGGAGACTGTTTTATTGGGGACTAATCTCTTGTTAGCTTCCAACAACAAGCCAAGAGCCCACACAAATACACTGAAGAACAGCAAGATTCCAGAGGTTTAAACAAGATTAATGAAACCTCCAGATATGAAAGTGATCATCTCTACACCAAACAGCAGGCTGAAGGACAGTCGCTCTAACCACAAAATAATCATCTGGATTCCTTCATGCTCCCTGACCTTCTCGATGAGGTCACACTTGACGAGAGTGTGTTTATGTCATTACGATGCGCTCTATTTGAGAATGTGTTTCTGAGACGCTGTAGAGATGCACCTGACACACACTTGGTAGTGAATAAATTGCAACAGCTACACCGGAAATTTACATTGAATCTCTTTTTAAAACTGGAAAAGAGAGAGTGGGAAAAGCAAGAGAATGGACACATATTTAAAGTGAATATATTAAAGGCAATTATGCAAGCTGGACATCATAAGGACCTCTTTCGGATCAGAGCTAAGCTATGGTGAGAACAGTACATTGTAAACACTGGGTCTGCAACTAACAATCTTATTAAAAAAAATATATATATATTTAATTTACAGTTAAATAAAATGAGAAAAACAGCAGATCCTCAGTGCTGAGAAGCTGGAACCAGTAAATGTCCGGCATCTTTGTTTGCAGATCTGCAGATCAACTGATTGGCTAATCGTTTCCACAACAGCAATCGTTACACAGAGATGTGCCATTGTCATTTAACTTTTCTAATTAGTCTGCATCACAATTCATAACCACTGAAAATGCTTAGATGGACACCAAGCCAGTATCTCATATCCCCTCTTTCTCCCTTCATTTCTGTCCCTCCCACCCTGCCTCCCTCTCTCTCGTCTTATCAGTGTGTCCAGGGTGCCCTCCTCTCTTCGACTCTCATGGTCTTTCTTTTGGGTGGCCCTCGGTGCCCCCACACACACACTCAGACCCAGAGCATGCACTTCAGACAGGGGGCTAATGGGAAAATAAATTACCAGCAGGCAAAAGCCCTGGCTCTGCACTTCTGCTGGAGAGAGAGAAAGGGACACAGCGGGTTTGGAAAAGAAGAGGGGTGGTCAAGAAATGGAAGGAGAGAAGGGGAGAGAAGACGAAAGTGAAAGAGAGGTGGATAGCAAGGAGACTGATGGAAAGAAAAGTAGAGACAAGGGAAAAGATGGGGAAAATGAGGGAGAGGGGGTGATGGAGAAAGAAAGACCGGGAGAGGGGGTGGGGAGAGATAGATAGGTCGACAGGATTATAGCAAGAGTTCATCCCTGGTCTATGAAGTGCCTGCTCATCACTTTTCCCACCATTTCACCATCTCTGGCCATCATAGAGGCCTAAAATGGCCAATAACATCACCACCCACACACCCACTGAGCCAATACCTTTAGCTACTGTATCTGGGATTGATTACTCCCCCTGCATGAAGCAGCAGTTCAGATATCAGGACGGCAGATTCACCATGGCGGCAGACATCGGTGGAGGTGTATGTGCGTGTCCAGCAAAAATGGTGTCCAAAATTGGACAGATCTGAGTGCATGAAAGATGTTGGAGTCGTCGTTGTTGTGTGTGTGTGTGTGTGTGTGTGTGTGTGTGTGTGTGTGTGTAACGAAATGAATGGTGGTAATGGTCAATCACCAAAGTTCTTGCGAACTTTCACCTGATTTTATAGTACACACTGACACAAAAGACACATCAATGGCAGGAAATGTAAAAAAAAATAAGGCAGAATTGATTCAATACCAACAAAATCTATTTGAATGTGTAACAGTGAATGCAAGAAATTAATCTCTGGCAGGTACAAGATAATGACAATTCTGGCTTTTATTCATAGAACATTTTTGAAAAAGGTGTTAGAAAGTGCTTTGGATACCATTAACTGTGAAATCCCAGGAGTCGAATCTTCTGACCATTTACACTTGCTTTAACAACAAAATTCTTAGTTCCATCTTGCCTTAGCGTCACTACCAGATAACAGAGAAGAGGATGCTGAGACGCTCAGGGGTTTGATTGATTAAACTCCCAGTAACATCTCATCCTGAACTATAATTCAGAGATATCAAATGGTCATTTCCAGGTAAAGACAACACAACAACACAGATTTTTTGGGGAACATGCACTGCATTCTCACTTTGAGGATCTGTTTGTTTTAGCTGTTTTAACCAGGCTGCTGAGATCTGACAGAGCCATGATAGGGGCCTAATCCAGAGCAAAGCTGATTTGCGTGTGTGTGTTGGAGGGGGGGTTAAGATGGCCTGTGACAAGAAACAATTGCCCCAAGTGAGAGTCTGCCTCTCTCCCACCCTGCTCCATGACAAAGGTGTACTCTCCATGCTAAGTGACAAATCTGGGGAGACAAAGAGCATTAGCAGGGTGATGCTCTGCTTCAGTGCCTCTGATTGTGGCCAACTCAAAGAGAATCTAATATGGATTTTAAAAAGAGGAGAGGGAGAGATTAGAATGAAAGAGAAACAATGAACACCTTCTACCAAGGGGGAATTAGTGGAGGGATTGGATAAGGAGCTGGTGTGCCTTAGTGTGTGTGTGTGTGTGTGTGTGTGTGTGTGTGTGTGTGTGTGTGTGTGTGTGTGTGTGTGTGTGTGTGTGCATGGGTGAGCACTTGTTCTTTGAAACTCCTTTTCCACAAAAGAACAATAGGGTTCCCCAGTTCTGTTAATGTGCATCTACATGCGAGACAGACTGACAAAAACACAAGCCGCTGCCTCTCACATTAAAATATGTACATCGTGGAAGACAATTTAGTCGGTCATCTTTCT
The DNA here is from genome assembly GCF_017976325.1 of Chelmon rostratus. Classification (NCBI taxonomy): domain Eukaryota; kingdom Metazoa; phylum Chordata; class Actinopteri; order Chaetodontiformes; family Chaetodontidae; genus Chelmon; species Chelmon rostratus. Next base: position 22,298,079 of record NC_055668.1, read on the forward strand.
CACAGATGCCTCATCACCAATAAGCATGGGGGGGTCACTATACTGCCTCCACAGCCATTCTACTCATGTCAACTGATAACACAAGAGTTGATTAAGACATTTACAAAAAAAGAGCTAAATACAAATGTTGCAGATTGTTTTGATCTGTATTGATGTATTTTTTTTTTTTTGTTACACTTTTGCTTGAAGAAAGTGTATGACTGTGTCCTGTGACCACATCTCAATACCCATGAGTGTCCACCTTTACTGCAAGTCGCCTCGAGTTCCTGACCCCATCCTCTCAGGGTGCGGTACTACAAGTACAGATTTATATCCCAAACAGAGACAGAGACATGTTTGGGGATCAGTCTAACTGTCAGTGGCTGGCTTAGCACTGGCATCGGAGCACATCACAAGACCCTATTCATTGCCACTTAGCAGAACAGTCGCCTCGGTTTGCCAGTAACTGTGTGTGTGTGTGTGTGTGTGTGTGTGTGTGTGTGTGTGTGTGTGTGTGTGTTCACTCCCTAAAATGCTCAATACACAAACACACACTCGCACGTACTCACTGTGAGCGGATCTCAAGGAGATAATGTCAAACAAGTCACCCTACACACAAGTTTAACCTAAGTTCACAAACCTCTCCGTGCGTGCGTGCACATATTCTTTCACCACCACCACCCACCCACACATCCCACGAAGGTACCAAGCCAAAGATCCGCCTACGCAGGCCCAGCGGGTCAAGCTTGTGGATAAACAGGGGGATTTGCAGAGGGCAGTGTTTTGTGGGCCACACAGGCCTGTCTCCATCACGAGCAGCCATCTTAAGTCGCACAAAGAAAAAATAAATAACCGGGAGATGGAGATAATAACTGTTCCGCTGTCGTTGTCCAATCGTGCCTAACATCACACCAGAACTGTCTGACCACCCATCATCGCCATGTAAGACATGACACCAAAAACAAGGTGGGGTGAGGACGAAGACAGGGAGGAAGCGTCTGATTAGAGTAGACCATGGAGGAGGGCAGGTGACAGGATGTGAGGCCATGAGGTGACAGAGGACGACCTCAGAGATGACTGATAACAGAGGGCGTGGCAGCCAGAGTGTAGCCCTCAGAAACTATCTTAAAAATGGAAGATTAAGAGACATGGACAGACATGGAAAATGGCTCCATGATAGGAAATGGTTCAATAAATAATTCAAGACAACTGGGGGTGTCTGCCAACATTCCTCAATGTTTAAACAAATCTCACGAATAATTTAAGATCATATCTACATTTTTATAAAAGTTCTGCAACTTGAGGGACTGCAGTGGGTTTGTAGTTGGACATCAGGTTTTGCACACAAAATTTAAAGAAGAGAAACAGTCAATTAATGGCATTTACAACTACAAGTGAACAAATAACATGCCTTGAATTAACAGCATCTTAGTCCAGCTCCTTCCTCATTATTTTGTCTCCCTCTTCTCCCCCGTTCACTTCACTGTTGCTGGTTCATCCTACACCAACCCCAAAAACACCTGATACAGTAGACACCTCTGCTGAACCTTGCAAGTGTGTGTGTGTGAGTTTTCTGGGTCAGCTTGGGGACAGGAGGCAGTAACAGGAGGAGGAGGTACAGCCTGTTTTCTAGACTGGCACAAGCCTGTACACAGTGAGCTGGCAGCCCCTGCAGGGCCCAGACAGGCTTGGCCTGGGACACCAGCCACCATCATACTGTAACAGCACTGAGGTTTCTTTGGGTTCATATTCTGGTCCCTGAAATTTTCACTGAAATAAATGTGCAATATGCTAGACAATGAGTTTATGAGGTATGTGTCATAAACCTCTTCAATACCAACAATATTTTGTGTTTAACACTCATTTTTACAATGTTATGGAACACAGATGTTGATTTGCTTTTGCTATTTGGTATACATAAAATAACTGGTAGGTTAGCATGAGCAACAACAACCACCATAGCTGAACAGACAATGAGAAAAGGAACAACTACAGAGACACAAACTTCATTGAACTGGTACAATAATTAGTTTTATAGTTTTATATAACTTTGTTTGCCTCTTTGTCTTGAAGAACGTGCAAGTTGTGACTGTTTAAACTGTGACTGACAAGTTCCTTCAGTGGCAGGGATGCCACTACGCGAACAGATCTGGATGCACAGTTATTAGATTATCAGTCTAAAGGTCTTGCCCCCTAAACATGATGCATTCCCCCACTTTTGACCAAACAATCACAATATCTCTGGCTTGTCACAGTAGCAACCTTTTATGCATCAAGTGTGTATTTCTCAGTGGTGAGGTGCATCATCGTCCATTTAAGCTTTCCCATAATATTGAACACATGGTATGATCCGCAGTTTGTAACATCAACATCTAAAGTCAAAACACACACACCAACTTAGGCTCTTAGGTCTATCATGTGAAGGCCACACAGGTGGGAATCCGGATGTTTCCCACTTGTGTTTTGATGTATATTTTGGGGTCAAACGTCACACTGTATGAGGCAAAACAAAAACCTGTTTGGACTGGTTTAGACTCTGCATGTGTGTGTATGGGCTAGAAATGTATCTATATGTGTCTGTGTCTGTGTGTGAGATTATATACTGTACGTATGTGTACATATGCCGTAAGCCTGTGTATGTGCATATTTGTACATATGCAAGGGACACATTGTGTGTATGACATACTGTACATATGACTCTGTGTGCATGTGGGTGTGTGTGTGTTTGCTGCAGTGTCTGGTGACATCTGCTGCGTTGTTGGCTGGGAGCAGAGCACAGTGGGCTGCAGGAGCCTCAGACTAAGGAGATGAAAGCCGAGGTCACAACCTGGACCAGTGGGACAAGACACACTCGCTCAGACAACACACAAATACAAAGTCACACATGCAAACGGAAAGACATACACACAGACTGCATGCACATGGCACACGCACACATCAAACATATGTCTCTCACACACACAGCATGCAGGGGGCATACAAGAACACAAGGACGAGACTAAAGAATAAACAGGGCAAAGATAAAACTGTTAAGCAGACAAAACAATACGTAGAGAGACTAAATACAAAGCTACACACACACACACACACCCCAACATAGAGAGAAAGGGGGGAAAAAACTGACAGTAAGAAATAGATGATGCAAGCACAGAAGCAAAACCCCACATCATCAGGGGCAACAGTTTAATCAGTTTAATTAACAAACACATGCATGTACTGTGTGCATGTAAGCAAAAACACACACACACACACAGATAGAAGATATGGTGTGTGCCAAGTGATAGTGTGCCAAAAGCTGTACAAAGCAGGGTGTGTCTGTGTGTAGAAGCCTATACGTGTGTGCTAGAAAAGACATATGAATAGATTTATTAAGGTTATTTTGTCATTCAGTCATTTAATCCTTCAATCTATAAAATACCAGAAAATAATCAAAGGCTGCCAGAGCTCAAGCAACAGCTTCAGTTTTTTGTTGTGTTTGGCCAATAAATCCCAAAATTTACAATGATACGAAGCATTTGAGAAGCTGGATAATCAATAAATTGATTGTGTTAATTATACAAATAAACAGTCTCCCAAACGGCCGCCACCTGCCACGTTCAGACACAGATACAGGCACACAAAAATACAACACCTGCACATTGACATAGCTACAGAGACACACACACCTCATGGCGGTGGTAGCAGTTAGTCAGCAGACCAGCCATGTGATGGGGTGGTGTGGTGTGGTGTGGATTAGGGGCCAGTAAGCCTATTAGGGCGACAGGAGGGACCACCCGGCCTCCACAGCCACCTACAGCCCACTAACACACACACACACACACACACACACACACACACACACACACACACACACACATAACAACAAAAAATATAGTACTCCAGACGCAGGTGCAGTTTCTCACCAAAGACAGCAAAGATATCAACACGCACATAAACAAAGAGACAGATACACATACTTTTCCTTTTTCTTTTTTCTGTGAGCTTTAATGTGAGGACTAATTTGCTCTATATTGTTTCAGAGTGCGTGTGTGTGCGCATGTGTGTCTTCATTTTCTTGTTCAGCCTACAATACTGTCTGTGCTCCAGTGAACAAAAATAATACACGTTAGCTGCATAGTGGCAGAAAATGACAGCATTTAGAGTTGTAATAGTTATGTGTGTGCGACTCCAGCGTGTACTTTCTGTGTGTTTGTGGTTGTGTGTTTGTGTCTGCATAGGGAGGGGTCCAGGCATGGGGGGGTAATCGCTAGCATCTGTTGCCTCTCCTCAGGGCGATTAATTAGATTAAATTAATTTGGAAAGCGTGTGTGAATGTGTGACCCACACTCAGAACCCCCCACCCCCCCCCACACACACACACACTCACACACTCGGCCTTCCTACAGTGACACACTCACACTCACACACACACATCCTAATTTACATCCTTCCAGCTTTTAACTATACAGAATATATTATTTAAAATTAGCACTGTGAGCACACATGAACAACACGAGCGAACACACACTCTCTTCTTTCTGACACAATAAATTAGGCCTTTTGAGTTCCCAAACTATTTAAGAAATGGGAAACGAGCAAAGGTGAAAACTTTGGAGACACCCGCGTGCACACGAGTGCAAATTAATCCCAATTTGTCGGCCTCGGCACGAGAGAAACTTTTGGGATTTCATACTTCATACCAGCTTTTGTCACCTTTGCGTGAATAGCCGAGGGCTGAAATAATTGTGTTTTTCTTCCCCGAGGCCCGGTCGGCGCTCACAAGCCACTGGCCTACGTAATGTGTTCCAGACAGAGAGAGGGGAGGGGGGGCAGTTTACACACCATGGCTATGGGTACAATACATAGAGATGGTTGTGTGTGTGTGTGTGTGTGTGTGTGTGTGTGTGTGTGTGTGTGTGTGTGTGTGTGTGTGTGTGTGTAAAGGTGATGGAGGTAGGTCGGCCTGTGTAACTGTGTGTGTGTGTGGCTGGGTGTCATGGTTTTTCACTGTGTGTGTCATGAGATGAGTGTGTGTCAGCATGTGACGGTGTGTGACTGTATGAGCGTGCACAAGTGGGAGGTATGTGGCGTGGAAATGGCCTTAATGGAGTTGGACGTGGTCCACAATAGACAGGACATCACCTCAGAGAGAGGACTGAAAGAGACTGAAAGGAAAAGAGATGGAGAAGGGAAAAGAAAGCGGTAACAACATGGCCGAAGGGGTGCCAGAAACATCATCGTAGGCCATGATTTTAAAAATCCCTCAACTCACAGTACATAGCCAAATAAATCAAACATTGGGCTATACATGTTATATTAAGCTGACATTTGTCATCAAGTGTAATGAGCTGTTGAATGAACAGTGTTCCCACATCCTTTCTCAGATGTCCAGATATTCCATTTAAGTAAAACGAAGTCACTAACTAACTAATTCACCAGGTTTTTAACCATTTTACTATATGGGCGTGTGACAAACATTTTCCCTTTATTCAGCAGAAAAACACCCATGATGCAATGCTTGTGTAGGTTTAAAGTATTAAAAGAGGCGGTTAAAAGGTTTGACTACTTAAAGTGGCTATTTCAAAATCGATATTTAAAATGTGGAAACATGCTGCAGACAAGCTGTCAAACAGTGTGAGCGGTGATTTGGCAGAGCGGCCATAGATTTGGAAATTCCTTCTTTGCTGAGTGACATTGATGTAATGTGAGTGAAAAAGGGTGAAGTATGACTTGGAGGGAGAGAGATGGGGAGGAGCAGGGAGAGCGGGCCTTGGAGTGTGTGTCACTGTATATTCAATGTATTCAGACATGATAGCTCCTCACTTCAAATATAACAGCCCTGTGTGTGTGTGTGTGTGTGTGTGTGTATTTAAATCCTCCCACAAAGCTTTGAAGATGAGGAAAGTTGGTCATCTGCAGCTTTGGTTGATATGCAAACGCAGAGAGAATACACACAGACATACATACACACATTAACCCCCCCCTCCTCAATGCACATACACACACACAAAAGAGCCAGTCAGCACAATGCCTTCAAATATAGCTGTCCAATCTTTTGACTCTCAATTTGCCCACCTTTTTGATAATACGTGCCTATTTGAAAAAGGGTGAAAGGCAAGGGTAGCATGCAATTTAGAGATACTACTGTGTAGCCATTTTCAGCCTGCCACCTCTACCCCCCCCCCCCACCCCCCCCACCCCCCCCCACCCCCTCGTCTCTCCATTGCTTTCTCTCTCACTCTTTCTCCATCTTTTGATTATGCGATTCGCCTTGGCAGACGAACAAATAGAAGAGAGAAAAAGGTAGTGTTTGACACTGCCATTTTCAATGACAAAATACAATCTAACCAGGGCCAGTAATTCGACGGGGAGGGATTAGCCTAGCACGAGGTTGGGCCCCCAGATTAAGACGAAGCCACAGCGCGGGGATCTTGAATTTCATCATCTCCAGCGCTCGGGCACAATGGCGTATTCTTCCCCTTTCTCCTTCGCCGTCTGATGAGGGGTCAGGAGAACTCACCTCTCCTCTTCCTCTGTTCCTCCTCAGAGCAGCCCTCACCACTGCATTCATTCATCCCTCCTGACTTTATATTATCTTAGATACCTGGAAGGTGGGGGTGGTGTGTGAGCAGGGGGATCTGAGCTGTCCATACACTCATGCAAAGTCATATGAAAATATGATCAGACACATCAAACATTTAATATGTTTGTATAATGTTATATCTTTGTTCAATGATGCATCAAAACAAACATATAAGCACATGCAGCCACACAAAATACCTTTCCTTCTGACACACACACACAGACAAACACAGGTGACAGAAAGGGGTGATCAAACAGATTTAACGGAGAATGTTAGAAAAAGGGCTTTCCAGCTATTAGGGTAGACTGCCCTCTTGTGGTCAGTTTATATAGTTCTTTATAATAAAAAATTCTAATAATATACTGGATTGTCTTTTCAATCAAAAGGCACTCTAGACTTTGTTAAGGCTTTCGGCACATTTCAGGCATTAACATAACTCGCTCAGTTTTACATCACACATGGAAATATGTAATATATGTAAGGGTGAGAACGATTACTTGATCAGGATGTTGTTCCTTTGCAAACCTTCCTTCATATGTACAACTGTTTTTCACATTAGTATTGGTGAAAGTACTAGATTAAAAATGGTCTAATTCACAGCAGAGCACCAATCAGAGAGAAAACAAATGTCTTAAGAACTTGGTTGCTTCTATATAAAAGCTGCTAATGCATGGACAAAAATGCATGATGACACACCACTGCAATATCGGGTGTCTCTGATGAATTAGGCCACGTGGATGAAGCTAATGTACATTTGAAGTGTCATAATGTGTTAATGGAAAATCTAACTTGACTCCATTAGTAAATCTGACTCATGCTTACTATGGTTTTAAGCATTCAGCATACAAAGAGAAAAATAAGCTAGATAAGAGGATATATATATATATATATATATAAAAATTGAGAGAGAGAGCACCATGCAACTTCACAGCTCCCTAAAAAGCATAACAAAAAGTATAATACTTTTTACATAACACAAACCTTCAACCTCAGCCATAGTCTTCTCTAATTTTGTTCTTGCTATGATTCATCATTGCTCCCCCTCTCCAGTATGTCAGGGTATAATGTTGCCTTCTCACTCTCCTCCCTCCCTGCCTTCTTCCCTTCTTCCCTCCTTCCTCTGTGCTCTCCATTCCTGCTGTCAGGCTGGTGTGGCTTTGATCTTTCTGTCATTAGTCAGGTATGCAGAGACAGGCAAACCCACAAACTTGTCTTTTTCTCTCCCTTTCTTGCTCTCTTTTTGCTTTCTCCCACGCTCTGTCCAGACAACACCGGCTGACCTGCTTGTCTTCTCAGCTTTCTATCAAAGAGAGAAAGGTGGAGTAGTTTCTGCTGTCGTTTCTTTGAGCTTGATGTGCACAGAAAGTGACAGTGGCAAAGCACTTAGCCAGCCAGCTCTCTTAAAATCCTCTCTATCCTTGTTGATCACTAGTGATACCCCCCTCTCTCGACAGTCAAAAAGTTTACACATCAGAGCATTTCGTAGCTTGTATCAGCTTTGACAGTATCATTAAAAATGTATTAGCTCATGTTGGTCACTCTCATAAATGTCATCTGAGAACCTCTTAAGCATTGCTGAAGTTTAAAGATTAACGGTCTACGACGTAACACGTAATGTAACGCAGTAAATCTGTAGCTGAAAAGTGTAAGATAGCAATAACTTTATAAACACTGTTAAAAGCTTTTATGCCAGAAAACAAAAACTCTCAAAAACTCAAAATTGCCATAACATGCAACACTTGCTTTGAATGAATATGAGCACCAGACAGAGAGACTTGAACACTTCAAGAGCTTGACCTGAAAGGGAGGTCAGGCTGCTCCTGTGATATGTGTCACAGGACAAGCATGTGTGACAGCATGGACCCACCCCATCCAAGTGAATCCTTACAAGATCAAAAGGCACTGCTCTGTGGCAAATCATGACCTCTGATCTCGCAGAATCACAGAGCAAAAGAAATGATCATGCACAGATTTAGCACAATGACTGTCAGTAGAGTGATACTGAGATGTGCGGTTATGTTTTTCCTTCAAAGTCAGAGTACAAACTGATTCTAATGGAGACAACATTTCTCTAAGAGTTTAGGAGACGCTACATAACAGCTCTGCCACAGAAAGTATTAGTCATACGTTTTTGAATAACTATTCTACCAAAGGCTGAGACAATGTGCAAGTACAATGTCTCATTTGTGCAACTTGTCTGTATTACTTAGCGACACCCAGTCACAGAACTGGTGCCAGCACATATATAGAACACAGCAAATCACTTCTGAACAGCAAGTTCCCAGTTTCCTGGCAGACCACTGATGCATGTCAAAAATAGTCCCCCTTTTCTCTCTCTTTTCCTCTCTTTCTTCAATCCAACCATCCCACTTTCCCAAACAGCTCAATCAATTCCTCTCTCTTCTCCACCTTCCCTGTATTTGGTTATTCACCCTGAGTCCTAGTTTTCATCTAATATACCTACACGCCATCCTTTCTGGCACCATTCCTCCCCGCTGTTACCAAAAAACAAAGAAAAAAAAATAAAGTGACTGTTGCATTATGAAAAGGAGGTTTTTGTTGTGGTAACGACGAATGAACAAATACATAAATCAGTAAATAAATGGATGCACAACTTAGTAACACTGGTTGTGGAACGCATTTGCAAGTTGTAACTCGATGTTTCACAAGCACACCTGAAGTTTTTGGCAACAAGATGTGGCCTGTAAATGACACTCCACTAAATCGATATCGAAATCCAGGCTGTTACTATAATAAACAAACACACACCTATGAAAACAGTCATGCATTTATGACAACATGTAGGGTTCTATGATTTCTGCCATGTAGAACACGCAGAAAAAGTCACATTTTCATTAACAAATCAAATTTGATAATGACAAGCAAATCTACTGTGAAACACAGACTGAAAGAGGTCCTCTGAGAGAGAGCCAGCGCAATACCAAAAGCAAGAGCTTATCAGTTCAACAAACTCTCAGAGGCTCAACCACATCAATTGTTTGCTGAGGACTGTGGCTTTGGGCATAGATAGATAATTAGATAAAATTAAAAAGCTGTGTCCGTTTTCGTAGCGTTGTCTGAAAATGAGAGTAGCCTCTATCAGACCCCCTTATCTGCTGTATATGGAGGCTGTCCTGCAGAAGATCCATTTGCTAAAAATATATTGCAATGTTGTGTCACATCAAATTCATTAATATTCATTACATTTTTTATATTTTCTTGTTGAATTGTTGAAATCATCCTGAAGTCATCCACCACATGATTAGACTCACTTTCTGATGACCAAATGTGCTTTAATTGTAAAACACAGAATGCAGAAGAATTAAAATTGAAATGACTGATCCTGGGAAAAAAAACAATAATGATAATAAATGGAAAAAAATGGAATGGATTTCATTTTCATGGGGCCCTGGACATGATGCAACTCGGCACTTGTGATTTAATCTAAGAGTTACCATCTACACTTAGAGAAGCATGTAATAGCACAGTCTGACCACATGGTGGCAGAACCTTCATATGTAATATAAAGAGGATATACACCTTGAAAATAGCTGAAATATGGAATTTATGTCTATGTTTTGTTTTTTGTTGAAGATATTATCACCAGTTATGGTAAATGACAGACCAGGTGCCTCTAAGCAAGGCACCCAATCATACAGTACCTATCTTCCCCCCATGAGGTTAAAAAAATACAAAAACAAAAATGAAGTGCACTAAAATACAACGACTATGTGTCAATGCAACAACAAAGATAAAAAAAACAAAAGGACAAAGACATAATTCAGTACTCACATTTTCAATGACAAACGTCCACTCTTTGTCTTCAAACTCCTCTGCATGGGGGTCCTGCAAAGGCGATGGAAAAAACAAATGCTTATGTTCATCATACAGACCATATTGGCATGGACTGCAAACAGGACACAACATCTAAAGCAAGGCTCACTAGTTCTGATAGCAAACTTGAATTAATCTCATTAACTGCAGATTTTCATTTTGGTCATAACTGTGCCAGTAGACTTGCAGCACAAAACCTGCAACACAGAAAACCCCCAGTTTATGAGTGACAGCTCATCTGCTCTCTCTTTTTATTCTCTCTTTACTCTCACTCTACTCACCCACTGACCTGGTTTGTCTGTCCTCCTTCTCTTTGCATATATGTGTTGAATGTTTTCAATTAATGAGGTAACTTTTAATCACATCATAATGAGCTACTGACTCTTTGCCTTGTCGCAACCACCACTTTCTCTGTGTACTCAATTACCAGTTTATCAGGTACAATTAGCTAAAATAATGCAGTAATGTGTTCAACTGTTTTGCGTTGCGTTGAGTTGACTTTGTGTGGTGGCAGCCTGCTAGCCATGGTGGCAGGAAAATAAAAGTACCATAACAGAGAGAGTTGTGACATTCCACAACACAGATTGAATCTCAACTCTGCTCGTTTCACTCCGACACTCAAACGAGGAGACACAGAAAAACAGTGTGGTGTTACATCACAGGGGTTAAGAGGTCTGCAGAGATGATCTCTCTGGAGGAAACGCAGCCCAAAGAGATGAAGGTCATAAAACATTTTTTAATGAGAAGTGGGAGCAACCAACAACGGACAGTCCCATGATTAGTTAGTTTACGAGACAAGCCAGACAATGTTCTGTTTGGAATGGAGGGAACATGCTTCGGATGCCAGTAAGAGAGCTAATAGTTTCATAATGAGGACATAAAACCTAAAATGTGAAGACATAAAAACACCACAAATTGTCCAAATGCCACATGCAGGTATGAAAGATAGTACAGGGACAAACAGCCCCAGATGACACCACTGACATGAATGCACTAATGAGCCAAAAGAAGCCCAGTTGGAGAAGGTGAGTATATTGTTTCGGAATGCCCACGCAATTGCAAAATATCAATACAAAATATTAGATGTTTCTTTCTCCATCTTTCTGCCATTCTAGTCCATTTCGCCTCTCTGTTGCTATACTATACTCACATCTCCATCTTATCTCACTTCCTGCCTATTAAGCTGTGAGATGATGAGAGGAGACAGTAATGAAGGCAGCAAGACAGCAGGCAGCCCTGTCTTACACTGTTGGCATAAGCGATCTTCACTGCCCTCCAGGAGCACAGACAGAAGCACATGCACACGACCACAAATCACCTCTGGACACACAAATCGAAGCTAATCAGCCCCCTAAAGTGAAAATTTCTACAACCAAGTAAACACAGAAATCAGTTGCTCAATATAGCTTCTTGAATTTGCTGCATTTCTTTGACTCATACTATCAGAAAATAAATATCAACCACCAAAATGATTTAATTCAATACATCACTTTGGGCTCTGGTAGCATGGGATTGCCATTTGGTGTAATTATTCTTTTATATTTATATTATTAAATATTGCCATTAGATTTTGCCTTTTACAGCCAAAATGATAAATCAATAAAATCTAAAATTGAGTATGACTGTTGCTGCCCCAGTGCTACACGTGCACATGCACACAAGCAGCCACATGCACTGATGGCCTTTCTGTCTGACTCTGCCTGTGACACACTCCAGGAAATCAATATTCCTGCAGTCTGGCGCAACAGTCAAACACAACCCCCATATGGGCGCAAACACACACAGAAAGCCACCCCTCTGTATTTTAAATCCTTCATTGCTACATAAACTACTTCTAAAAGCCAACAGAGCATGACATTACTAGCCATCTCAGTTTATGGTGTGGTCTACGGTGTTTTAGTGCTGCTGGTAAATATCAGCTATAGATTAAGATTAGATAAGATTCTTCTAATATAGAATCTTCATAGATAAAATATTTAAAATCTATGTTGTTGTGCAAGCAAACATTAGCCATTCTACAGGTTTGGGAAACACAGATGTGTTATAAAAAAATCACAAAGCATGTGCATAGTGTTTTGCTTGGCTGGTACTCAGTGTCCATTCTGTTCTGTGAACATTGTCTCTGTTAGGATTGATTCTGTCTACGGTGCCAGCAGTCAAAAGGCTGCCCAGTTAAGTTACTTATTAATTTCAGTCTTTCCTTGGCATTTACAAAGTTCAGCTAAGGCTGCACGCTGGCATACATCTCCCTGATGTACAGGCTACAATACTGGTGAGCTCAGCTGTTTTCACAGCAGCGCTTCAGGCCAGACAGAAGTGTGAGAGCATCTCCAAATCACTGCTAGCCTTTGCTTTAACCTTCAGTTGACACACAGCAGAAATATTTCAATTGTCACTGAGTGTAGATTTTTATAGATTTAGACTGCCATTAAGCAATATTTTTATACATAATTAAGGGCTACTTACATTGGGGAACTCGAGAGGCAAATGGCCAAAACTTTTGCAGCAGCGGTTGCGAAACCTTTACATTCAGTCTACGTAAGCTGATGGTTTATCAGGGCTGTGTTCGTCTGCTAGCAGTCAAAAATGGCTTCATTTTCACTTTAGTGGCTGTAGACTGTTGTAGCACAGACAACAAGCTTTTAGATTGCAGAGGCGAGGTTATTTGATTTGTGGTTTTATTGTACAAATGTGGGTGAATTGTGCCTTCAGTGGCCTTGCTTTGGGTCTCATTAAAAAAAACAGCTTTATTACTTCCTCTGGGACAGGAAGTGGAAGTGGGCCCAGAATAGAGAGACAATGACATGCACAGTAGTGTTAAACAAGTATAGACCTAGAGAGCTGAGCCAGTACACATTGAAGTTTTTTCAGTGTGTACTTTTAACTAGCCGATATCAGCGTGCCCAAAGGTCTGGAGACCATGACTCCTATCTTTCACTGTGTGTGAGTCCAGATGAAGCATCTATTTAAGACAGTTAGAGAGGTAACAAGACACTGGGCTCTGAGCTAGCCTGTCAGCGCAGAGGCCAGCATGTTTAAATAAGCCAGGCACAGTGACAGATACTTTCTGTACATATGCACCATTTACAGACACAACTGTATTACCATACTGGACCATCCAGTCATTCAATAAATTTAAAAAAGTCCAAATTTTAATCTGCTCACCTGACCAAATTGCCCAAATTACTTTCAGGTACAAAGTAAAATATGTCAAGATCAAACATTCTGTGCAGACATATAGGTAACAGCATTTTCTGTTTCTCAAAATGAAGACAAAATTTCCCATAAAACGTATTATTGCGGACAAATTTGCTTTCACTAAAGTAATTTCAGAACTCACACACTTAATGTTATTAATCTATTACTTATGACAAAATAAAATACATTGTGCTGCTTCAGGTGTCACCCATTTATGGAAATCAAACTAATCCTAAACATCTACATTTGGTCCAAAATTTTGAGGTGAGGTCAGTGTGAAGATCTCTCGAATTATTTTTGTAGGTTACCATTTCTGCTATTCACTGGCAATAAAGACCCTCGTGTTCCGTTAACAACCCTAGTCCACCCTAAACATAGACATGCTTGTCTCAGTGCAAAACAGCTGTGGCCTACCTTAAAAAGAGTGACAGTGATCTCAATGTTCTCTGGTACAGGCCACACCACCACTCCTCTGTAGGGATTTTTGATGCCAGGCTGCCAGCTGTGGGACTGCAGGACACAAAGACAGAAGAACAAAAAAATGCATAGTTGCAAGTGAGAAACTTTCAATTTTGTTTTAAGAATGCCACTTATCAAATACAAACCTTGGAGGATTTCCGTCGACTTCTGCGTGTCCAAACCACCACCAGTTTGTCTGGTTGCCTGTGATGAAGGAGAGAAAAGACAGATGAGCAAAAAAGACAAAAGGTATTTATTCATCAATCCACCCATCTCTGTGCCTCCATCTACATGCACATCAACATGTTAAAATTGTCATTCCAATTGATCAGAGCTCGTACCTTAACAAATTTTAAAAGCCTCTGCTTTGCACACACACACCAATAACAACAACACGTACACACATCTGCACTACCACTCATGGTATGAATAAATCATGAATGAGATGAACCCTGACTTTGTCTCTGTGGACTGCAGCACACACAGAAACACACACACAAGAGGTTTGTGTGACAGGAAAAACACTGAAGGAGGCAGAGGGTTAAGACAACCTAACCGAATCCAGGTCAGAGTCCCACTGCACTGACAAGTGACAGGAGAACAACTGCAGCCTGACACTTAAAAATGAATTAAATCAAATAGCAGTGAAAGTGGAGAAGTTTGGAAAGGCAAAACCGTTAAGTCCAAAACACAGCTGAAATAATCCATCCCACAGAAAACGAGTGACAGACAACATACATAAGACAAACAGAGGGCCAATGCTTTTACAGAGCAGTAGCCAACCCTCATACACACGCATGCACACACAGTTGCAAACAAACCTGCATTGCACAACTATTTTGTGCTATTTTGTCATGAAATCCTCCTTTCTTATAGTCAGCCTGGGACTCAACCAAAACACAGCCACAGCTAGCTACCTGTCAAGTTGGCAAGCTTGCCCCTGCTCACCTGTCACTCCTGGTGCATGTGTAAGAACACAGAACACTTCTGAAGCTGAAATGTTAATTTTTGCATTGAAAGTAACACTTTGTCATGATATGAAACCTTTAATAGTAATATTTATGCTTTAGTAGGGAAGCCCTGGTTCAGGACCAGCCTGACAGTGTTCTTATTAACCAGATTTGGGCATTGGCCATGATGTGACTATTACCTTCATTCACACACTTTTGACTAATTTGGGAAAAGAGAGGCCCTGTGTTGGATCTGTACTTGGCAGATACCCTGAAGTGAGATATTGGAAACAGTATCTGGAACCAAAAAGTTGGATCTGTGCATCCCAATATTATAGTCCAAACCCAAACCTGGCTTACCTAAGTAAAGGGCCTTTATAAATATACATTTGCATTCCAAATCCTAGTACTCTGCATAGGTTAAACCATGCTTTGGCTTTTGGTCAAAGACAAGCAGCAGCAGATGCCAATCAACAAGATTGTCGGCCAAAAGGAGAGTCAGGGTTTAAGTCCCTGTATTGGCAAGTATCCACCCCATGCTCTTAAGCTCTCCAGCTCCAGCTACCAAGCTGTCACACTGTAACTGAGCCTGACCTCTGACCTCACCATGGACAAAAGAAAGAAAGCAAATTGCCCAGCAGGGATCAATTAAAATCATTTTACTCTATTCTGTCAGGCTCTGTTAGAGCCTGACCGATAAGTTGTCCAGGCCAATACCAGGGTTGGACCACAAATAAAAATTAATTGAAATACAGAAAGGTCAAAGATATGGTTCAGATAATTTAGAAACCATGTCACCACATAGATTGTGCACCAGAGTACTGACATGTTATTTTTCAACAGCAAAATGAATGAGTATCTTGGTCACAATTCTTCAAAAACTACTATACTATATATATATATATATATATATATATATAGAGAGAGAGAGAGAGAGAGAGAGGCTACCCCCCCTACTCCTCTGGTTTTCTTTTCTCACCCTTATAGTGTTACTGTTATGCCAGTTGTGTTTGGATGTGTGACAAATTTGATAAATAGTTGATATGAAAAACAAAATGAATATTGGCTGATACATTGTTATTAAACCCTCAAACATCAATATTCCAGTACTGGTCAAGCTGTCTTTTACTGTTTTTTGCCAAGTCAACTACTTTACACTTCAATTAGAGGTGAGAATGCCACATATTGGTTGGCAAGGAATCATGACAGCTCACAAAAATATAGCCAACATGTGGTGATGTTAAACCTCTACAGCGTGTGCCAATATCAATGTATTAATGGGTTTGAGATATAGCTGTCTGGATTGTGTGCACAGACTCCAAACATAGCTAGCATAACACTGGGTTTATGTGTGCATGGGCCCTTGTGTCAAAGACTCTTGAAGAACAACAGCAAAGTAGCCATTCTGGGTAAAGAATGACTGACTCTGTGACAGAGAGAGAGAGAAGACACAGAAGAGAGGAAAAGAGGGAAGAAAGAAGAAAACAGAGGGACAGAAAGAAGGGAAGAGGACGGGTGAGAGGGAAAAGAGAGGGAGAATGACAAGCAACAATTTCAGCCTTGAGGAGAGGCCTTACATAGAGAAGCTATTGTCCAACAACACAGGCCATATCAGAGAACATGCACGTGCACGCAAGCACATGCGCACACACATACACAAATTATACCAGCCCCTTATGTTTTTTCCCTTTGTACAGTACTTGATGTGCTATGAGAAAAATTTCAACCATTCGCCTGCAGGCTAACAGATTTCTTCACACTTTTTGGTGTCTTTCTCATGTTCAGCAGCTTCAGCCTCAGGGCTGCATGTTGCTTCTGTGTTTTACAGGAATCGATGAGCCATCAGAGAGGAATGCCACAACAGAAAAACAAATGTGATGAAGATGGCCACAGAGAACCCTGTTCATCATGACACGTGTTTAGCAGCCCTCCCTTACACAAAAAGCTATTTCAAAACCAAGGCCTTCAGTTTGCACTGACTTACAATAGACAGGTTAGGTTAAACATGTGGCAATACATATGTTTCTTTGCAATAATTTGGTAGTGCATTTTGAGCTGCTGATGGAAAGGCTCAGACTGTGTCCCATCATTTAATTGGATGGATTTTACCGGATGTAGAACAAACAAAAGGGTTTTTGTTTCAGTATTTGCTTCCATAAGTGAATCTGAGCACCTCTTGCATTCGTCAGATATCATGTATAACCAGATTACTTATGTAGTATGCGGTCTATACAAAAAAAAAAACATATCTAACTGTCTGTATCTGGGAAAGAGAGGTGGAAATTAATGAGAAAAAAGAATTAAACAAGCATGCACATGTGTGTCATTAAGTCTGGTCTATAGCTCAGATATGACAAAAGAAAAAAAAAGCAGAGACAAAAATGTAAAAAATGACCAACACATGGTTTTCAGAAGCTGAAGTAAATCTGTGATAGCCTGTGCACGTGTGTTTGTTAGCATGCATGTGTGTGTGTGTGTGTGAGAGAGAGAGAGTGAGACAGGGCAGATAAAAGTGAAAGTGGGTCAGCAAGCTAAGCAGGAGCTGAGACTAGAGCCCTCCAAGAGGAGTGACACAATACACAGATAAACCCTCCTACATTTACATTTAAGCCATTTAGCCACAGCTGCTTCCACACACACCTGCAATTAGTGAGCATGTGGGTATGTTTGCCTCAAAGACACTTTAGCATCGCAGCAGGTACGAAAAAACAAACTGTTGAAGGAATCCATCATTCTGCAGTAACTGTAGAGGACATGCTTTATGTTGATATATTTTCACACACACCACGTGCCAGCTACATTACCAGTTACAGACTCTTCTCTGTGTAGATCTTTTAACTGCCATTTTTTTTGTTTTCAATGCTGTACATTCTTTTGAATTAGATCGTCTTTAGAACCATTTCATAGGTTAATCCTGCTTTCTAAAAAAAATATTTTACACAACCTAAATTACACAGTCAGCTTCATGCTGCTTGAACATATTTTTGGGGATGTGTATTACACTTTGTCTACTCTAGCTGTGCAGCGGAGGCAGCATCACAGTAGCGACTGCAGTTCTCCATCAGTGACTACACTGTATCTGCTTAGCCACAGTCCTGCTAAGCACTCTGCAGCATTAATACATCGCTCACAGCTCGATACAAAATTGTGTGCTTATGGGAAAGTATTAAAAAACTTACATGTATTATGCTTATGCTGCAGTTACACACATAAAGATCAAGTAAAGCAGAGCAGGTGTAGACTGCAGTGCTGAGGTGCACTGGTTAAAAACAAAGTGAATCTATTCCATGAGATGGATGTCAGAGGGAAGACAGAGGGAAGACAGAAGGATGCACCTGAAATGAGTCTGTACAGTTAATTATTTAGTCTTTATGGAGCTCAGGGTAACAGATTAATGGTTTCACAATCATTAAACCTAGATATCTGGCTCGTAGAACAATATGTGTTACTTAAAAGACACATAAGATATAAAATTAATGTTAGTTCTTCAAAAAAAAAATTGCTTTGCACTTGTGGCAAAACAGTTGAGGCCTGCATGGCTGGAAGTGAAGGGTGTGTCAGGATGTTGCGGCTGCCCTATCTTTCCTGTAGGCAGAGGGAAGGAACCACTTCACATTTGATATGACGGCCACCCGACCAGCCGTGTAGACACGCACGCACGCACAAACACACAAATTACAAACCCCAACACACAGCAGGGTAGGGCTCAATTTAGTTCAGTGGTAAAGTGATAAAATGTAGCTGAGTTACAAACTGATAAGTGATCGTATCTTGCATTTTTAAGAACACAATACTGACTGGCAACTTCCAAATTCCAAGAGGGAAAGCTGTACACTTAATATTAATATCTATCTTTATCATTGAATCTGCTGAAGGAAAATGACAGAATTGTCATATTGTTAGCAATTTAGCATTTTATTGCTTATATGTACCCGTAGTTCATCCTCAGAAAGGGAAGAAAACGGTCATAGGCAGATTAAAAAGTAGGCAGCTAAAATGAAAAAAGTAGTTCTTAGATGGCACTCCAAACCGTCACCTAGGGCCTGAGTGTACTTCCCAAAGGGACGCTTACACATCTACAGGCACAACTGACAGAAAGTTCTGTTTGAACTACTTTCTAGAGTGCACTTGGAAGGACATGTTCCACACGGTTCCAAATAAATGTTCCACAGACATACTCCATAGCTTGTTATAGCGTAGTGCCAATTTGGAGGTGCACAGATGCCCACAAGGAGCCTACGTGTACACCCTCTGATGACAAAATTTACATCACGCAGACCCTAGCGGACCCTTGGACACAGTCATTTAGCTAGTTAGAACAACTCTCGGGTGTGTAATCTAATTCTAATAAAAATTCAGTCTCAACGTTCAGCTGTCTTACTTGAGGGGTCATTTTGTTTGTCTGAGAGAGATAAGGAGTTGTTAAGGTTGATAACCATGGTGTGAAGAAATTAAGCTGGCAGTCAGGGTAACAGGGAAGGAAGGATAGATATTAGAGTGTGAGCGTGTGTGTGCATGTGCGTGTTTTAGAGAGACAGGCAACTAAAAGCAGATACTGTATAATCCCGACTAAATGCTGACATTACTCAGAGGAGGAAGCTTTGACGTCTGCCGACAGACTTCCTGTCTGCCTGTCAATCACAGGCATTAGGAGACAGGAAAATGTAGATTTGTTTGTGCTGTAATACAGCAGTGGTGAAAGATGAAACTATCACAGACTACAGCACTGCGATGCATACTTAAACAGACACTCTGCTGCAATACACACAGGCACACTGATATGAAGTCTCTCAGACTATCACGAGATATGTAATTCCACATCATGGTAACAGTACATATTACAGTATAGTAGCTGTTATGTAAATTCAATTTAAAACAACCATACTGTACCATACTTCATCACAACTTGTATCCAGTGTTTGAAAGCTTTTACATTTGCTTTTCTAAACACCATATGTATCCTGTCTCACCTACAGAAAATATTGAATTTTAGGCTTCCAACACAGCAATGGTAAATGCTTGGATTAAACAGCAGGACACAACCCCTGCAGATACTGCAGACTCAGCTGTCCCATTGGGGGATCTCTCTTTGGCTTGCATAGCCCGAGGTTCCCCAAGTAAGCACTGCAAGAGATATTGTCATTTTCCTGTACAGACAGAGGGCTTAAGAATGATGGGGTCAGGTGGACTTCATTACATTATGAACATTTTTTTTTACAAAAAATCTTTTTAGACTTGCTTGTGATATAGGGTTGTTTGAAGGACTATCTGTAGTAAATACACTTAGAATACCTCAATATTCAGTAACATTGACCAGAACTGAATGGAAGAAAATTGGTGTCACCTAAAGAAATTTAAACTGCAGCAGCAGATCTCACACTTTGACTTGGGATATCTGAGATCTGCAGTGGTAGAGGACCACAGCCATGGACGCTTTTTACCAAAGAGGTAACACAGTGACAGCTAAAACGCTTTCAAAATACTGTTTACTCAAAAATGTAACAGACGCATCATAAAAAGCTAAGCTAAAACATTTTTTTTTGTTTTTTTTTTACACCTGACCTACTTGCCAATTTCTGATAAAGCAAAGACAGCATCAATAGGTTGAGACTGGGAAGAGACAAATGAGAAAGGGAAAAGAGGAAGAAGCAGAGAAGGAGGACTGCTCTCGTTTTGCTATGCCATCAGTCAGACTGTGGTCTTCACTATCAAGACAGATGTAGCAGCGCAAACACAATCTGTGTGACTGTCACTTCCCAGACTGCCTGATAAACTGAACACATGCCACGCAAACCCACACATACTGGGCATGATTTGAAAAGGAAAAGTATAAATCTAAATCTACATTAAACCTGTGTTATGCAGTGTTCACAAGGTGTGTCAAGCACTGAACGTCCTCACTGAATGCTAAGTAGGTCTCCTTTTATGATTTTTCCCCCAAGCGAAACTCTGACTTTGTTTCAAGTATTTGTTCAATAAGTTTGCATCTGCCCTAATATTTGTCATTTCTTTTAACTGTTTCAGATAAGATTTTATTAATAAAGTACCTATTCATCTCAAAACTTCTGAAACTTTTTGTCTGCCAAAAAAACTTGTCACCTTTGGAATCCAAAGTGAAAAGCGTTTGGTCTGGTCTTCGAGAAGGACAAAAACTGCCAATTTGACCTTTAAGACACCAGGATCTGCATATGCAGAATTTGAGGTGTGTGTGTCACTGAGCTCTTCTGGTCTGCACTGACAGTCAGTTAACCAGTGTGTATGTGGCAGCCAAGAGCTGGGTCATGACACAGAGTTAATGTTCAAAGCATTAAAGCCACATTCAAGTGTCTAGAGTGAAAGCTAAAGCACCTCACTAATCAGCTTGCTTGACTGTGCTTGTTTGCATGTTTGTGTACCGTGTAACTGTTGTGCTGTAACTGCAGTCGAAGGTCTGGGAGGGCCACTTCCTGTAACTGTAAAATGATCTTAAAATCAAACCGATTAAACAAAAGAAATGTTCAATAAATAATGAGACTATGTATTAAGTGTGTGGCCATGTGTATATATGCAACATTATTCTACTGTCATACAGACAGTAAACATCTTTTACCTTATGTTTAAATTTGAAATTTCTATGAATGACACACTATTTTCTTGGATCCAAACATTTCGACCCATTTTCTATATGTTTTATGGCCAGATTTGAAGATTTTTCACTGATGATTAACGCATTTCACTGATCCCACTGCCCATCTGGATACAGTTGTGTCATATAACTCTTTTGATGAAGACTATTGTTAACATCAATAAAGTATTTGATGTGACAAATGATCAACAACTGAAAAAGCTACAGTGAGGTGTGAACTGGGACAGCAAAAACCTTTTTCCAGACATTTACAGACTTCATTATTCCCAGTGAGGGCCTAAACACATCAAGCGTGAACACTCTTTTTGAAGCAGCTGTATTTTAAATTCAGCAAGCAGCCTAGTTTGTTTCAAGTTGGCTGCATGTTATTTTTGTGAAATTTACAAAGTTTGCCTAAAAGGATGGTTGCATGGAGACACACCAGAACTTAACTGCAGAGACAGAACAGCTAGAGGTCAGCTGTGGCCAATAATGGATCTGCCATGGCTGAGGTGAGAGACTCAGTACGATACAAACAATAAAGCAAATAGGTTGGACGAATGAAAGTGAAGATGAGAGGCTCCATCTGCTCTAATGGATGGAGGTCAAGTAAGAGTTATTTAAATCTTACCCCCTGAGAAAGCATATAGAGACCAGAGAAGAGGGGAAGTGTTCAAAAAGACAACTTTAAGTGTTGATGATTGACAGTTAGGAGAAGAAAATTAGATGTTTCTTTGCTTACAGGACTGGCCTATGGATGAAGAGTAAAGCTATCTTCACAGAAAGATTTTGGGAGCTGCTGGAAAATCGAATCGTGAAAATGTTTGTGCTGAGATTGTGAAGCTGAACAAAATCTGGAATGATATCCAGTAAAACTAATCGGCTTTATCTGCAGTTTGTGAGAAAAATAACAGATGAAGTTCATGTGTGACATGCAAGACAGTGCACAAGACAAGTGTGCGCATTGGAAATAGTATACATCTTTTCGTCTTGTTGTTTTATTTTACTGGCTCATCTCCAATGCAGTTTCATCCCTCTCTTATCACTAGATTTCTGCAGAGGAGTCCACATTAACTGTACATCTAAAAAATCCACTGCGCGTGAAAGCTCAACACAATGCATTTTCTAGGCAAACTGTTCAACTCTCATGAGAATGAAACAAACAACACAAACAGAGCAAAGCAGTGATAAAGGAGCCTACCTGCGTTCATGTAAAAATACAATTTACAGGAACAGAGGAAAAGAGAATTCAGAAAGCAATATGATAGAGGACAAAGGCTGCAGACTGCAACCATTTAGTTGCTTTCTGTGACCCTTTTTGGAGACAGTGCAACTCAATTTTATAACTAGGAGCAAAAGTGCAACTTGCAAATAGGCCCCCCATTTTCTGTGTTTTAAAATCATCATCATATATCATTTGAACCAGGAGCAGTGTTTCTGCTGGTTATGTTTTGTATTGACAGGCAGCCACAGCAACAGGAAAAATCTACAAATAAGACTGAAAATCATCTGATCCATTTTTTTAATACATACATGGTTGTTGTTTCTGCATGTGTTTGTTACACTACCAGCGAGACCTGATCCACCCCAAGGAGAGGAAGTGGGAGGTACACTTAGGAATGCCTGGATGCAGGCGAGTGAGGTAATTGTTTAAAAATGCACAGTAAAGTGAAAATACAGCCATTTCACACACAAGACATATAATACCACTCTACCAATGAGCAATTAAACTGTGTTGGACCCGATTATATGAGTCACTATGTGTGTTATTGGAGAATCCTTTCTGCGGTGTAGTCCATACACTTAATAAACAAGAGAACTGCAGAGTAATATTGGGCTTAGAAAGATTTTGTATCACGTCTACACTTCTATCCTTTGTCACCATGCTTGAAAAACGTTCTCTAAAACACCTCAATGTTTTTGTATGCGATAGACTCAGCATCACAAGTGACTCTAAAAATGGAGCAATACATACATGTGATAATAAACAGAGAATAAACAAAGGAGAAAATACTAGTTTATCAATTGATGGTTTTCGCCGTTGCTGCAGCCCCCCCTTTAAAAAAACATGGAAATTTACTTTCTCCATATAGCACTACTTCACTGCTTGCAACTTTTTCCTTTACAATAAAACAGGACATTGTTATGTTTGCAAATTATCTAGTTATTACCAAAGCATTTATCAGCAATCCAGTTAAGATAAAGATAATGTGTTGCATTGCATGTTTAAGTGGTGCATCTAAATATTATGATGGTGCACCTAAAATTTTCAGAAGGGGGTACCAGTGTAAAAAGTTAAACTACAAACAGTAGTCAACATACACCTTACTTTCACAAAACAACATAGCACAATGAAAGCTTCAAGCACAGATAAGGCACAGCAGGAATAATTTAGATCCTGTGTTTGGGAGAATCTCAAAAATAAAGAAAGGAATGATAGAAGGCTGTCTGTGAGTAGGGTAAATGAGATAATAAAAATTTCTCCTCGCTAAACCAGCTTTCTAGTAGCCCTAGGGAGGGACTGACACAGTAAGGATCACAACCATCATGTGGTACAAAAGCACCAACAGCAGAGACACAAGTAGCCGTGGTGAACACAACAATGTCCATTTCTTAAGGCAATCACACACCAGCAGTCAGGAGACGGTAGCTTCAGCAGTGATATTACGTATTTAAAGTTACTTTGCCTAACAAACAAACTGGATGGAAAACAGATATACATAAAAGACTTCCTTCATTACATTTTAATTTGTTTTCCTGTTTCTGTTCCTTTTTTGTTTTATCATTGAAAAAAGTTTGTTGTTTGTGGCTAGGGGTGGGCGGTATACCAGTTTCGTTTCGTTTACAGTGGCTGCAATAATAATGGTCTCATAGATCTGGAAACATGAAGATGTGGAAGGTAACGCTACAAGCAACGCATGTTAATGTCTCTGTTGTTGGGTGCAAGAACCAAAACAAAATTCTTTATCTACTCCTACATCCAAAGAAATGAAGACCCAGTGAATCAACTGGATGGAAATGTCTTCACAACAACTACGCTCATTTTACTTTGGACTGCTTTGAGGGCCAGTACAGAGCAGAATTCACTTCAAAACTGAAGCTCAAGGATGGATCAATACTGATATCAAACTAAGGCCAGTTAAATAACCAGAAGTAAGTTGGACGTGGGGAAACTGCTTTATCACATTGCTTTTTGTGTAGTCTCACATAGTCAGACCATACATCATCTTCACAATTCATACTGCAACACAAGCTCAGCTGGCTTTGTTGTTACAGGAAAGCCCCCTCTGCTGCATGCCGCATTGGTATGTGTGTCTGCTGCTGCCATATGGAAATGTACTTGATAGACGTGCCCCGCGGTACACTGACTGCTGTATTCATATATCATACTTTGGGTTTTCTGCCAAATAAAGGTTGTTGAGATGCCTAATCCATCCCTGAGAATGAATCACATTACATTTCACAATTAACCTACATTATGGGGCAGGTTACTCTTTCCATGCAGATGTAGTTCTACACCTCATTTTCAATCCTATTTAGAGTCAATAAAAAACTTTTTTTAAAGCATTCTTTCTTCCTAAAGATATATTCTCTTACAATATTAACAGAGTGAAAAGAGGCAGAATCAAGTTTTGAGTGGAGTATCTCTTTAATTTTAGAATATCGTGATTTAATACCATCACAGTAAAAAGGACAAAAAAAGGAAACACTGCGATATTACTTTTAGGTCATATTGCCCACCAATACCTGAGGTACATAGAGAAGGAAGCATGAGTAGTCCGCAGAAATTATAATAACTGCAGTAAAAAATCTAGGGTATAGACTGATCTTCAGGAGGATTATATTAGTGTTGTACCCAAGGGGGTGTGATAAACCACCACCACCATGAGCAACCAGGAGGTCCTAACTTTAACAAAAGCCAAAGAGTGAGTAAAACAAAGACAGGGTATTTACTGGTCTGCAGTGACCACATCTCTGCTTCGCAGACTACTACCATAGAAGGAAACAACATTTTTGCCCAGTATCTGCTGCAGGTTGTACATCCTAAATTCCAACCGCACCAAGCACTTTTTTTAAGAACAGGCTTTCCCAAAACGTAACAGTACACTTGCAGCTTGTGGTGTCGTGCTTTGCCATCCTGACACACATACAGTATGCATTTATCAACCTGCAGATGCTGCAGCACTGCTCTGCAGGCTGATAAATGATGAGCAGTCTCCAGGGCCATGTGTTTCTCTGCCTGACAGCGGCAGAGACAGACACACCAGCATAGTTTTCATCACTTTTTACACCCCATTGACTGCTTCACCACCCTGCAATGTTTCATGTCTCTTGGTATGTGTGTGTGTGTGTGTGTGTGTGTGTGTGTGTGTGTGTGTGTGTGTGTGTGTGTGTTGGGGGGGGGGTGTAACTGCCTGTTTGTGTCCATAATTGCAGCACAGAACATCTACACTTGGGTGGATTCCACTGCAAAGCAGTTAAAGTGACATTATCGGAAAGACGAAAGAGAGAAACAAGTGAGGGGAGGCATTAATGATAGTGTGGGAGCTGCCCCAGATGACAGCAGTGGCTTTGGTGCAAGAAAACAATCACATCACAGGCTGAGGGGATTAAGAGCTGCAAGATGCACTGAGAGGACAAAACAATCGTCAGAGTTAAATCAACAGCAAATGCTATAATTAAGGAAGTGATAAGCAAGCACATAAATCATACAAACTCAAGTATTAACAATGAAAACACTTGTTTGTGATCACCCCAGTTTTGTTATTTTAATGGCATGAGATCAGTTGAGCAGGCAAGAACGCGAGCAAGCATATGAAGGCAAATCACTGCCTTAATATTGGACAAAACTGAAACACTCTGAGAAACCAAAGAAGATGTAAACAATAGAAATAGAATTAACCCCAGGGGAAGAGTGTCATTTTCTCCAAAACCTCAAAGCCAATCATAACCAAAATTGTTTGCTTTCATCTCGAATTTCTGCACTTCTGTTGTGCATAAAATTTGGGATGAAACCAAACTATTTGGATTTTCAACTGCACCATACTATCACCTGGCAGTGAAATCATCTTCTGGTGCCATAATTTTACTCAGGAATGTGTCATGGCCTGCAAATTTGAATAGAATGGAGAGCCACGTCAGACAAGTTGGCAGGAAGATGTTTCTCTGGCAGAGACATCATGGCCGCTTGCCATGATGCACACATGTTTAACAGAAGACTACATGTCACAGCCTGACACACGCTGGTCACTTCCACTGAAATAATGCGCCATTACTCAACCAACAGCCTGACGCCTGCTCAGTGGACTGACATTCACTTACAAACTTTTGCAATTTTGGCATTTAGTAAGGCTTTGATTCAGGCCCCGTCCACACGTAGCCGGGTATCTACTAAACCGAAGATATTTTCCTACGTTTTGACCTGTCATCCACACGACAACGCATCAAAAACGAATATTTTTAAAAACTCCGGGCAAAGTGAAGATTTTTGAAAACTCCGTTTATGCGTCTGCGTGTAGACAGGTATAACCGGAGTTTTGCGTTTTCGAACGTCACAACCTGCGCCGAAATGATAACAAATGTGCTCTGACGTAAAACATGCGACCTTCGTTTACTGCAGAAGCCAGAGCAGAAGCATGGATGAGTAATGGACCGGAGTAGTGCCGTGAAAGCTGTGATAGCGTTAATTATTGTGCAGGCGCTTTTTACATGTTTAATTTTAGAATCCCAACTATTGCTCCAAGAGCACAGGCGACGGACAACATTGCGGTCCGTGATTTACCCCATCATTACCAGTAGGCCTACACATAGGCATGTTCCTCGCCGAAGTCGTCGACGCCGCTTTTGGATCAGACCGGGACGCACTGCCAGCTGGTGGGAAAACTTTGAGATGGAAGTCGTACTCCCACAGGAATGGCGTGACAATTTCCGTATGTCCCGGTCCTCTCTCCTGTCGCTGTCGGAGTTACTACGTCCTTATATCGAAGGGCAGTCCACTGTCATGAGATCATCCGTCAGTGTCATTAAAAAAGTTGCGTGCACGCTTTACTATTTAGCTGACGAGGGCAGATTACGGAAAACAGCTAATGCTTTTGGTTTGTCAAGACAGGTTGTCTCAAACATTGTCAGGCAGGTGTGTAGAGCAATAACGGTGCACTTGGGACCCCAGTTCATACAACTGCCAACAACTGAAAGTGCAGTGCATACACTAGTGGAAAAATTCGAAGAGATCCATGGCCTCCCTCAGTGCATGGGTGCAGTGGATGGGACCCATGTGGGGATAAAGCAGCCTTCAGCAAACTCCACTGATTATGTGAACAGAAAGGGTAACTTTACCTTAAATATCCAGGCAACATGTGACTATAAATACTGCTTTATGGATGTTGTAGTCAAATGGCCGGGAAGCGTCCACGACGCCCGAGTTTTTTCCAACTCAACCATCAATGATTGTCTCAAAAATGGAAAAATCCCTCCTTGCCCGAAACAAATTGTTGACAATGAAGCACCCATTCCAGTTTACATTTTGGGTGACCCTGCATACCCATTACTGCCATATCTAATGAAGGAATATGCCAATGGAGGAAGCACAGTTCAGGAACAGTATTTTGGACTGTCTTTGTGCAGGGCACGCATGGTAATAGAATGTGCCTTTGGGAGGCTAAAGGCCCGTTTTGGAGCTTTGAAGAGAGCAATGGATATTAATCTACATGACCTGCCCTTTGTCATTTATGCATGTTTTGTTTTGCATAATTACTGCGAAGCCTCCAAAGACACAATAGATGACAACTATGTTACTGAAGCCATTCGCCATAACAGGGACAACCAGCCAGACTCCGAACCAGTTGCTGTCAGAGGAGACAGTTTGACGGCTGAAGGGAAGAGGGTCAGGAGAGTCCTAACCCAGTACCTGGATCCATAAAGGGGACAATGTTAAAAAATAAAAGCAAGCAAAACTCTTCAAAGCTGTTTAACTGCCAAGTGGCATAATTTTTCTTTTATTCTTGATAACAGCACCTCATATGTTCACATTTTGCACGGTTGTGCACACATTTCTTGAAAATAGAAATCCTAGTTTTGAAAAAAAAATTGCACTTGTCAAAACAAATATTGCACTTGTCACTGAACTTTTGGTGTGCAAAATTACTCTTTACATAAAGCAAATAAGAGCTTAATATTCCAATGAAAGTAAACTGAAAATTCTGTTGAAGGATGTTTCCCTTCGTTCCTCACAATCTTTTCTTTTTATGACCCGTTTCATTTCTCTCTGTGGCTGATATTACTTCACATATTGTATGTACAGTATGAGAGCTGCTGCCATCAGCATTGCTGCAGAAATACAAATGTAGAAAATCAATATTGCCTTGTGTCATACTTGGTACGCTTAGAAACAGCAAAGAACAATGCCTTTAAAACCATGCTACAGAATAGAACTTTGCATCTTAAATGCAAAAAAGTAACTTAAATTGAGCTCCTGTAACCAACTGTAAACTTCATATTCATCACAAGAACATGTGATGAACATGTTCACAAGAAAATATAAAATATGATCAATACTCATCACTGAAAAGAGCTTGAGTGTAAGAAAACCCTGTGAGCCGTGTGTCAGCAGTTGGGCTGGCATGAGCAGCATCTTGTGTGCTACCTGCATTCTGCTGTGTTCCTCTGACAAGAGGTGGGTTGTTTGATAATGACTGAAAAGCTTGATTGGGATGTGCCGATTGTGTATATGGGGAGTGTGACATGTGCCCTCTTACTCCGTATGGCATGTAGTGTGATGGCTGAGGGGGTGGAGGCTGAATGACTTGTCTAAGGACACTAAAACCTTCTGACACGGTTGTAGTCAACATGTTAAGTGTCTCTGAAAGTCTAGCGAAGTTATCGGAAGCTTGCTTCTCTGACGTCTCCAAAAACTCTACCAGTCTCTTCTTAACACGCTGGTCCTCCTCCACTGCATTAAGCCACTGGTTCTCCGCAGGCAGCTTTCTTCTCAATCGGCTGTGCCGATGTCCATTCAGTCTTTCCTTTAAAGAAGAAAATTAAAAATGTTCATATTAGAATGGCTATTTCAGTGCAACTACTGGGCTCGTTTGATGGGTGTCACAGGGATCTACGCAGCCATATTGTTGATAAACATAGAAATTAATTTCTATGATTGATATACACCAGTTCAGATTCTAGTTCCATTGCTGGCCCCAAAGATACGAATAACCAGTCAAGCCTGTAGCCGAGCCTGAACCATTCATCTAATAGATAACACGATGTTTGAAAAGTTATTCCTTTTGTTATGGTCACTGTTAAACAAAGTTATGTAGCCTATGAACGATGGCGAGGTGTGTTTGTAAACTATATTTAGCCTAATTAACTGCAAAAGAGACAAAACTGCAAATACTGTGTTGGCCTACCTGCAACAAGTGTCTTCTTTCCTTCACTGACGTCACACTGCTCTCCTGCTCCGTGTCTGAAGTGGTATCGGATGGGTCCACGGTGGACGAGGATTCAGTAGGGGAGGGAACAGGAGGGCCATCATTCAAATCATTCGTCTCTATGCCAGACGACATGGTTGTCGTTGCTGGGGAACCACCCCATATTTGTTCACACAACTCGAAGTAGAGAAGAACGACTCTCCCAAAGCCGCTTCTGCGTCCGTTGTCCACAGTCAACCGATATTTACTCCTCACAGCCTTGATTTTAGTGGTCAGGATACTCCGCGTTAGCTCGCCCCTTTCATGAGGGAAATCATTGCTACTCTCTGCGGGATAGTGCTCCAAAAACAGGGCCAATATATCCAAATATTTGCTTTGACACGATTCCCAGTCAATGTTTTCTTGCGTTTTTTGAAGTTTGTACTCCAAAATCGTGTTTAAAAGCAATTCCGTCTCCGAATCTGTCCAAACAAACGAGCTTGGTGCCATGTTTGATGTTTAGGAGGAAGTGACGTCAACAGAGGGCTAATTATATGTGATTTGGGGAAATAATGCCATCTACAGGTCTGGAGTGCTTATTGAAAACGCAGATGTTCGGTTATGTGTGGAAGGGAATTTTTTCAGAAACGGGGTCGTGTGGATACGTTTTTTTTTATAAACGGAGGGGCGGAAATGTTCGTTTTTAAAAATACCCGGCTACGTGTGTACATAGCCTCAGTGATCATACAATGAGTGAGCAAGTAGAATTCCAGTGTTTTGCTCAAGAACACATTGATGGAATCATGCTGGTTAATGCACAACCTCTGGCAATTGTGGGAGTCAAACCCTTCAAGTATTTAACTAGCAAGATAATGCAGTTTGATGATTTGTTTAAAGCACAATCCGCACTGCGACTGTCATTTTTTATCACAAGTGAATGAGCAAAGAATGTAAATATAATTTAAGTATATAATAGTTTTACAGCCCAAAAATAATCTCCTTCCAGTTGCTAGACATTTGTACTTGGAGCTCCAGCAAGCAAGGTCATTTTTAGTGCTAGTGGAAAATTGACAGAATGAAAACATGGAGACTTTGGTTGAACAGTGAGTAACTGATAATGTACAACGCATCTATCAAGTGTTGTGGCGGTGCTTTGACGATTCACAGGTAAATGCTGAAAAATTAATCAGTTCCTACACTGCAGTTATCCACAGAGGGACCACCAAACACCTCAAATAAGAACATGCAAATCCACTTGAGTCTGGTCAGAGTAAGCGTTAGTATTCAGAGTTTCTAAATCCCTATGAAATGACCTGTGTGTGTGTGTGTGTGTGTGTGTGTGTGCATGCTTTTGTGTATGCCTTCAGGGTTTTTGTACAGTCTTTCAATGATATGAAGACAAAACTCTTGACTCTTCCGTGTCTTTTCATGTCGCAGTCATCAGGGAGCAGTCTTGATTAGCCATGCTTGTACGTAGCCAGATAGAATTACCATGTAATCAATAGTGTCTCTGTGTCGTTTCCAGCATATAAATCTCGTTTCCTCAGCACACTTCTTAAACGTGCTACTCTTGGCTTTTGACAATGTTTTCAAACCATTTTTTACAAAACAGACTGACTAAAAACACATTATTACCCAAAAGCACCAGCCTCAGGAGAATACTAACAGTGTGAGTGAGGGTTACATTTGTGCTTAAGTTCAGACTGAGAGACCTTTCACTGTTGAGATTGCACCCTCTTGACAATAACTGAGGGACAGAAAAATGTGCCCGCCTTACTGCACTCCTCTGTGTATTGCAATGTACTTGAAAGTTTAAACGAACGACACTCTGGTCACAAGCTTACATTTCTAGACAGTTTGACAATTGGGCTGGGACGATATTCTAATCTGCCAATTTGATACTACCACGATATCTGATTTGGTATGTATTCACATCAGTTAGCAGCAGCATCATTGCTATACTGTATCTAATAGTGGTAAATAAAATACTTTTTGAATTAAACTGCTACATTTAGTTTTTTTGCTTATCAAGCAAGTGCCATAACAAAATAACAAATAATATGTTAGGCCTAAATGAACAGAGTCCCTGAAAACTGCACACAACACAAATGTGAGGCTTAAAATGAACACCAATCAAAAGAAGATACCTTTTGCAAGCCAATTTCAGGCCAAGTTTGACGCTACTTGCCACAAGAGGAAGACTGTACGATGGCTCTGTCTCAATTAATACTCTGAGCAAGAAACATGGAGGCATGCTGCAAGATCCTGTGTGTGGTGCATTCAAGAGCTAGTGAAAACCTCTGGTGGAAAATAGAGAATTGGATGCTTGAATAATAACATAATAAGCTGAAATGAGCTATGTTATCAACCTACAAGACAAACATTTTCAGAAAATGTGTGAACCTGTGCAGCTCTTGCCGATGTGCAGGCACACACACACACACACACTCCAGACTTTTCAACACAACAATAGAAAGGAAGTCTTACCAAATCAAATAACGCATGGGCTTAACATCCTACAAAAGAGATATGGTTGTTGGACACTTATAAAAGATACAAGAGGGAAAGGGATAATAATGAATTGTTCACTCCCCTATGTCGATGATGAACCTACAAAAATATGGTTCAGAAACATGCATGTGTGTAAGAGAGTTCGTATTGCAAACACTAATATAAAAGACGTAAGTTTATCCATTTCTGTAGAGGCCAGACTATAATTTAAAACATTTATACTTATTATGTGCCAAAGAAATTTGATCTCCAACCCTGACCTGAATGATCATAAATAGGCAACAAATTTTCATCAAAGATGTTAAATATCAAGTTTCCAAAGGGTAGTGCTGCAACACTGTGTGAGTGGTGCTTCATTTCATTGGCAAACACAAACACTGAACTCATTAATGTTTTAATGGTTAGTCTGAATTGATTCTGGAGTCTGAAATGGGTGTGTGAGTAGAATGCTAACTCCATCTGCTCCACACAGGAGTCAAATGCAGCAACTAGGGCCACAGATAGAGACCAAAATGTACTTTACAAACATAAAATATGAGCGAAAACTCCACCAATCTTATGCTCCTTTTCTGTCACAACTTCCCTCCCATCTCAAGAAGAAAATGATTAGAGCCGAGCCCACTGCCCAAAGAACAAATACCTTTAACTTGTAGAATATTAAAATGTTCTGCTTCTGTCACCAATTCAACAAGCTCATTTAGCTGAACAGCCACTGATGAAGGCTGACTAGTGCAAATGCCACCAGTAGTACCGCAAAAACTATGATCAACAGTCTGGCAGGTCAATGCTTTGTTTTGTAATGTTTTGCATTGGAAACCCAGCTTAAGTACTGCAAGATGTAAAAATCAAATTAAAAAAGGTCTTGTCCCAAGTGAAATTCCATCCAGAGAAAGACAGAGAGACCACATTACCTGAGACCAACACAGAAGGTTCAAGCATCAAACCAATTATTCCGGCTGGATAAAAATGCTCACGCCCACATCCACATGATAAGAGTCAAGTGGCTAATCACATCTCCCGCTGCGTTCACAAATAGAGATGATACAAATTGGTCTGCAGTCTCTGGCCTCTTATGACTCTGTGAGTACATTGCATTAATCACTGTATTTGCATACTCTGACTGGACAGTTGTTTTCTGATGCAGACAAACACCTTGAATTTTCTCTCTAGCTTTCCATTTGTTACACAGCTACTTCTTTTACTTTTCATATGAACAACCAAATGCAATACGATGAATGTCTTCATTGAGTGTCCGTGAGTGACTTTTCATTCATGTCATTCAGAATTAACACATTTGATTTCTAACGTGGTCAAACAGCACATTGTACTGACTAGTTCTGACCAAATATACCCAAGCCATAGTGTTTTCCCTACCACTGCCTAGGGGGTCATTCCGCCCCCTCAACAGGACCCCCTAGGCCACCCTGAAAGAAACAAAATATTTTACTTATGTTATGACTTCTTGATTAAAATTGTATTTAAAAATTACAGGTTTGTTTCACTTCCTTCGTTTCCGCTCATCTTCCCATTGTTACCGATGCAGAAGTCATTGGCAACATAAATTCTAGTATTACTAAGCAACCTAACCTTAGTAAGGTTCATTTTGTAGAAAGTCTCTCTTAATATTTCATGTTGTTTTACTGTCTAGTCGATACAACATCCCCCCATGGCCCATCCAACCCCCAAAAGCAGTCAACCTAGGGGAAACACTGCTAAACTTGAAGACTGAAGACTGTCTGAACTGGCTGATATTATCTAGACTTTAGTCTTTTTCCCAGTGAGCCTTTCAGCATCAGCCAAGGGTGCAAAATGCTTTTACATTTCACACAATGTACATTCAAACCACCTACGTCTTTATGTATGGACACACATATATAAGAACTCTGACACAAAACAAGTGTTCAGCCATTCTTCCTCTTACTGATCCCAGAAATGAAAGGGCTGTGGGCTTTCAAAAATCACTTCTGAAGACCTCAGGATTTGAGATCCATTTGAGCTCTGGGGACTGTTTCCAGTCTGCGTAGATGGAAAGTTTCCACTGCAACAATAACATACCGTACTGATGAAGTCCAAGGAAGGCAGAAACCGTGCGCCAACGCTTTCTCGCACACTTTGAGCCAGGCTTGCACACATACACACAAACATTCACTCGAAGTCAAGCAGAGACCCTGAGGCAACACTCTCAGCCACATATAGGATGCAACTTCTTGCATCAAGACTTATTTAGATACCATTTTATGCATTAACACTGAAATTTCAGATAAGTAGTAGCATCACACACTGGCTAGTGGCTCATAAATGGCAATATGAAATGGGCATGGTCCAACCCTGACATGATGACAGACTTTTTACAAGTAGTCTGTAGCCAAAGATTATTTGAACAAATAATTATTTTGGAGTGTAATCTACAGTCCAAGTTTGCTGAATTTAGATTGTGTCATTATCACAAACTACAGATTAGATATTTCTACATTTCAACTACAGATATTTCTTCCACTGAATAACATAAAAGAGCCCTGTTCAGATTGCAAAACAAAGCGAATTACCGACCGAGTGCTGAGCCCACCCACCCTTTGCTCTGAGAAGAGATGTACATTTTTCTCATTCCATTCTCCAACACGTTAACATCTGTCCCAGGTCTAAGCTCCGTGGGGCTGGGCTGGTCACGCCTACGGCAAGCCGCTTGAGAATCCATGTCTGCAGGCTACATATTTGCTTTTCACTCATTACAGAACACATACCTGCAGGCTCTAGTGTAGCATACAGTATATCCACCTATCACTACACTTTATCTTCACCTCTGAAGACACACCACTTCCTTGCACTGTACATCATTCATTCATTGTTCACAACATATACATGTATACAACATGTATACATACAGGTTGAAGCCACGGGAAAAGAAACTCCACTAAAGCAAAATAAATAAACCCAACGTATTATTATTGTAGATTATGGCTGTCATTAATTCTAAGACAGTGCTCACCTCTGATTAGGGGTAAAAGGAATAGGATGGGATTGGTTGTAAACTTATAAGTCAGGGTCATTGTCTTAGTGTCAATAAAATAGATCCTTCAATTGTTATTACTTAGGGCAGACAAGAACTGGATACTTTGCAAACAGTATTGACCAAAGAAATGTCATGTGGGAGATACAGAGAGAATTGCGCAACAAGAAAGCTGACTTTTCTCAGTCAGCACATACTTTCAGTGGATAAACTGAATTTAAAGGAATAATAGTTCCAAACTTCACTCTTAGATTCCCTCCTTCCAGTGAAGTCAGGGGTCAGATCAGATTCCAGCAGCATCCCTTGAGTTAGTAGGTTTTTTTAGGGGTTTGCTCAAGGACATTTCAGGAGCGCGAGGGCGGCTTGAACACAGACCTTCAGGTTGAAGGAAAATCTTTGTGCCTGCCTACTCAAGACTCAAACCAAACAAATTCAACATTGGTGCACAAGAAAAAAAAAAGAAACATAGCAATTTTACAAGGCAGCCAGCCCCTCCCAGCATGCAGACATGCCTGCACACCAAGGAGACTGAGTGTGTAAGTGTCTGTGCGTGTGAATTATGGCTACCAGGAACGAGCTCAGCATTCCAGCACAGACAGAGACACACAGTTTTCATCGGGCTTAAATGACAGCGCTGTGGTCGACTGTTACTCCCAAAAAACTCACCATTTCTTAGTGCATTCCACCATCAGCTCCTGATAGGAAGCCACGAACTGGAATTTGGAGGCATGCTTCCCCACACGTTGCAGTCTCTTCCACACCGAGGCCATGTTTCTTTAGGAGCGGGTAGTTTCTGTGTACCTATCCCACCCTGGACTTCCTTCTTGGGGCTTCCTTCGCACGAATTCACGCTAATATTTATAGGTAACTGAGCATGTCCAGCCCGCATAAATACATAGCTAATGTTTTACCGGAAGCACATTGAAAAAAAAGATAAGACTGCACACCCAGTTGTGGCGGCTGGTCTTTAAAATCTGCCTGATAGATCCAGATGTAAGGAAGCGCAATCTCTGCAGCAGTGGTCGAGGTCTGATTTGACGGCGCACATGATGAAAATTATTCCATAATTTCGAAAGGCATGAGGAGTAATCCACTGGGTATAAACATCATATTCCCAGCTGGTGATCTCCCTGAAAATGACAGAAAAGACAGTCAGGAGAGCAACAGCCGGACTGTGAAGCCCCGGCATTCGGGAGTACCTCGCTGACTTCTAACGTGAAACTCAACTAAACGTTAAACGTCCCCGATACAGGGATGTTTTGTCCGTTTAACGGTTTTTCCGTTACTGCCGCCGATAGCAGTGTGGATGTTAAAGCAATCCAGCCTATCTACATCGCCAACGTAACACTTTGTAATGTCTGAGAATGTGTTGAGGACTCCAGTACCAGCACTTCTGCTGCCAGCACGGCGTGCCGGGAGGGCTATTTACTGGCGTGGCAAGCTAACTTGGAATGTTTCATAATAATATATGAATTTATGTATTGGGACAGTGACAGAGAAGCGATGACATTACATTAAAACAAGTCGTGTTCACCACCCAGTCTATAAAAACTGCACGAAGAGACGCC
Source organism: Chelmon rostratus (assembly GCF_017976325.1). Classification (NCBI taxonomy): domain Eukaryota; kingdom Metazoa; phylum Chordata; class Actinopteri; order Chaetodontiformes; family Chaetodontidae; genus Chelmon; species Chelmon rostratus. The sequence goes on from NC_055668.1 coordinate 22,335,153, forward strand.
ACCCGAAACTGAGAACCAAATAAACATTTTGTAAACATGGAATATTTGGTGGAATGTCTCTGAATCCAGGTAATAGTCAGAGCCGTTGCGCTTCGCTAACCGGAATGATTCAGCTGCTAAGCTAACGACTTAACATGTAATGTAATGTAATGTGCAATCTGAATGGCACTCACCTTGCTGTGATATCCAACGCCTTATCCGTTTAATGGCGTTATCAGCGGTGTTAGGAGATGGCGAACTGTCTGTAACAAACTAGTAGCCGAGCAGGCGTAACGTTATCCCGCTTGCAAGCTAATTATCGCCTTCTTTGCAGCAGTACCAACACCAGCCATACAGCTAGCTCGCCTGCTAGCGATGACGGCTAGCCATCACAACACCGCACGAGCGGAAACCGTTGCTTGCCACTTGATACATTTGCGCCACAGGTAAGCGCGAGCTCCGGGACTCAGGAACCCGTTAGAAACGACATTTAATTGAGTCTGTCCCAAAAGTAAGTTAAACAAAAGTGTTCAAACCCCAGACAGGAATTCCCAGAGCAAAGTACTTCAATTGTCACTGATAGTTTGACGCTCTGGTTCTCTGTAGTGCGTAAAGTTAGCTAGCATTTAACAAGGTTCCCGTTCGCGGTATTAAAAATAAATCATTACTGAATAGATTAATTAAATTAACCAACAGAATAATGGGACACATATGTGATTTATGTCACGAATCTGTTCTCGGTCTGATTATAGTTTGCTTTTCTCTTTAAAACAACACTGTCGAAACGAAACGAAATGTGTGTCGTTCTAATTGTGACAAATCCATTTAATTTTGAAGGCTAATCAATTTACTTCCGGTCTTGTTCTAGCTCTATCTGGCTACTTGACGCTTCACATCTCCATCATTTCGCCTGCCGCCTGGACGACTGGAGCCTGAAAAAACGCCCCCGGGCATCAGCCATTGGTGGGATTCTTGTGCCATTTACAGATTGTTTACGGATTCATGAGGCGTTTCTGGGTTGTTGTTATCACACTGGCCAAATCCAACATCCATCAAAGACATTTAATCCTTGACTGTGAGTGTAGATAAAATGCTTTCTGGCTCTGGTTTTTCTGCTGTCCTGAGGACTCCACATTCACCAGCCAACTGTGCTTACTTTTAGTCAAACAGAACATCTATTGGTTGTGTATGATGCCCCCAAAGCACAAAGTTTGAAGCTAAATGGTAAATTATTTAACAGATAATTGTATAACATATATAATTAATCAATCTTATATAGCTCTGTGTATAAAAGTGTTTGGGTAAGGGAAGATAGCAGCCTAACTGGCGAAATAATTTCAAAGATTTGGGATGAAAACAAAACATTTTGTTCACCCAGGACACTGGTATCAATGCTCATCCCCTCAGGTTAGTGCTAATGAGGATGAGACTTCCACTTCCTGGTCCTGTCACATTAATAAGTGAGTGTTAACCTTGTAGCCCTGCATGCCGGGGGGTCTTTTCCACGTGTTGAGGGGAAATAAAACACCTACCATCCATCAGAAATCAATACCCCCTCCTCTACACACAAACACACACACACACACAAACACACACACACACTGTCACACATCCTTCACACTCTCTGGTTGTAACCACAGGCTTGTAAATGCAAAGCAGGGGAAGGAGGAGGAAAGAGGCCAGGACTGCAGAGGGAAAGACAATATGAGGCAGATTAATTTGAACTCCAATATAAGATATGGGCGTAATAACAGGAAATTGATATCATATCCTTTTATACGTTGCTCAGGGTTATATGCTGCGACAGAGATAGTGGATTTATTTTGTTTTCTCTCTCTCTAACTCTTTTTTGAAGGGGCTGGATGGCAGAAATCTCTCCTGATACTGTAAATTCAAATCATGAGACTGATCCAGCAGAATATGAAAGAACACAGTGCCAGCAGTATTTCTAACTTTTGATAGTTATAAACATTCATCCAAAAGCCACGTCAGCTCTACCAGCTTGACATAGCAATTTTCTGCTGCCCCTGAAAAAAATGTGGAAAAAAACTAAACAATTTTAAAAAAAAATCAACATTGGGGTTCAACTGGAATTTATGCTAAAAATAATGCGGCTGCAATAAACATCCTTAATTTCACAAAATTGGGAATACATCTACTTATTAATCATCTTACAGAGTACTGTCTTGCATTTCAGATAGAGACAGATTGGGTGTGAGCTCAAACTCTTCATGTCTGTCTTTACAACATGAAGCAGCATTTCAGATCGGCTTTCATTCAGAGTATCTGTCCACCGAGAACATGTCGGGTTTAGGGTCAGAGCCGATTTGGCAGCGGGGGGGCTGCTGATCCCGCTGCTCTGCGTCGCCTGTTTACATTTTACTCTGACAGATTACAGGGAGCCTCCCTTTATGTGTCAAAGAATGCTTTGATGTGACTAATGACCCGGTGCTAAATGACGCTTTGTGTGTCTGCCCACACGTCAGCAAAGGCCTCAATTCATACATAACACAGGAGGAGGATGGGCCCGCTGGTGTGTGTGTGTGTGTGTGTGAAAGAAAGAGTGTATTATCGAAGGACAGTGAGCGAGAGAGTGGCAAAGGTCAAGTGGAGTCCTGTATGCATCACCTTCCCAACTCCAGACACCTCCCTCCCTTTGTTATTGTCTGATTCCTGAAAACAAAGAAATGATCATTTGCATCCCCTGTTGCCAGATTTTTATTTCTTTTTTACGCTGCTTTAATGGCTTAGTTATTGGAGAACAACAGAAAAGGCATAATCTCACTGCAAAAGCTATTTCATCCCTTAATCACTATAACAACGTTAATGCTTCACCAGGGATTCGTTTCATGTGCAAATATATTCTTCTCAGCGTCATCCCCCCAACTGAGATTTGTCCTATTTTGGCTAAAATATATTCTGTTTCTAGAGACTGTCACCACCAGAGGAGATGATGAATCCAAACTGAAGCGAGACATGCAGTCAGTCAGTAGTGGGTGAACTCTGTCTGGGATCGCTACTGAGTTAACAACAGGTCGTCTCTGCTTCTCAAGCAAATGTCAGGTAAAAATTTTACTCTTGCTGTGTGTTTCATTAAATGATTAATGACTCCCAGAGGTCACAATCCATATGATGAGAGCCACTGTTCCTGCCACTTCTCTACACAAACTGTTTTCTACTTCCTAAAGGCTGTGAAGCACGCTGCAGCTTTGCCTTTGTGGGCCTGTCGCACAGATGGAAATTATCAGTAGTACCACAGTGGTTCCTATTGTGGGCTTTTTATCGATTGTGATCGTCTCCAGCTCACTGCACGGGGAGGGTGGAAGTTTCACACCTAACTTCTCTCTGTGTTTCTGTCTGTGGAGAGCCAACAAAAACACGTCCTCCAGGATCCAAGCCAACTCTTCAAGCGCAGAGATTCTGGCGTTTGGTGTTAGACCACTTGAAAAGTCCTGTTAACAAAGCAGAGTCCTTCAGATATAAGCCAAGTGAGTCTGCAGCACTTCAGCGGAGCACAGATAGCCTGAAGTATCACTGCTGACAGTATCGTGGGATGAAGAGAAAAACGAGCTGAAGCCTTTTTATTTCACTACCTCCAGTTCTCTTGCGATCAACACACTCTTGTTAGTGCCTCTTGTAGCTCTTTATTCCCAGTGTGTCGAAATACACCTTAATATTTAGTACATGTGCAGAGAAGGTTTGAGTTTAATCAGTGTATCAAGCCAAACAAAACAATCCATGTAAGTGAAGCAGCTATCTGACCAAACTAAGTGCTTTCTGGCAAACTGTTTAAAGGATAAGTCTGGTGGTGTTATCTGTGTGGTCAAACCCTAATATATTATTCCTTTTGTGCCACATAGCTTCATTCAAAAACACTGTACTTTACTGAAAGCACCAAATGTGTATTCATCCACAGCTGAAAATAGTCCCCTACAAATAAACTTTTTACGCCTTTTTGAGTAACATTTAGTACAAACAACAGTGCCAAGCTGTTGAAATTATTTAGCCTTTTTTAAATTCGGGTTCAGTAGGGGAATTGTAAAGTATTGAGAAAAGGACTGACTCTTGGTTTTGGTCTAATTTATATTATATACAATAACTTTAGCCTCATCCTTTAGCTCACAGGGTCTCATGGTCTACCAGTCCCCAATAGCTGGACATGATGCCTCTGCAGTATGGATGTTGACGTGGAAAATGGTTTGGTATTTGGAAATGCGATGAGCAGGGAATACTCCAGAAAGCTATATCCCCCATCAATCAACAAGGCAACCCCCCCAAAAAAACAAACATGAAGGTAACTGATTGTATCTTCAGCTTGGCAGCTTTAGTCATCATATCAGATTTTCCTCCTTCCACAGATTCCTTCTTGTGCTTGTCTCCTGGTGGAAATGTGAGTGCCAGATAAGCATCTTCTGCTTTGAACTGTACCATCCTGACTCATGGCAGAGTGTCTGGTGGTATCTGTTGCTCGCTGCTCAGTTACAGGAAGCCTCTGTGTTTCTGGGTGGATGACTGGATTTACAGAGGGATGAAGGGCGTGGTAATTTTCTCTTGGATCGCTGCCATCAGAGCCACAGCTGGGTTAAATATGGATTTGATTTGGCTCCAAATTTCACTATGAAAATTTAGTCACAACAGCTATTCTTGCCTTATCCATCACCTGTTTTATTTCCCTGTTAAAGTTAATAAGGTTTGTTATTCTGTATGTCAGTGATAACGACAATAACAGAGTTGATTCCAGTTAGAGCCAGTTAATTGATTAGTTGGTCAACAGAAAATCAACAAGTACTTTAATAATCCATTAAAAGTAAAAATGCCAAATGGTTCTAGGTGTAAGAATCACATGTAAGAATTTGAATTTTCTGTTTTCTTGGTTTTGCAAATATTTTGGGTTTTTTTTAGTTGGATGAAATACGACATTTGAGGGAATTACATCGAACTTTTGGACATTTGTCTGGATATTTTTCACTGTTTACTTTTTATATACCACAAAATTAATTGCTTAATGGAGAAAATAATCATCAGGTTAATTGATGATCAAAAGAACTTTTACCTGCAGCCCTAATTTCAGTTATCGTCTATCGTATGTTGAATTAAAGTACATTGTTGGCACACATGGCCGAATGGTAAAGAAATGAGATCCAAAACATCAAATGACAAACATCAGATTTTTGGTCAGACTCCCAGAATCAAACAGCAAAGAGTTCTTTATAGAGGAGCCAAATCACATCAGCTAACAGACCAACAGAAATCCATCAAAGACGAGGGAGAGAGACCAGCGTCTTCACCAACAATGGACCAGAATGCAATGCAGCCACAAGACACGTTGGATTTGGGACACAGGTGCAATCATAAAAATATTCCAATACGCCCACCGTTTACAGACAGCAACAAGCTCACACCTGCTCTCCAGCGTCTGCCAAAATTTGTTCTGGGAAATAAAGGTACCGGTAATTTCTCAACTGAAGCAGAGAGGAGTCAGGTGGAGGGAAACAGAGTCAACAAAATGTAAATGATTACAAACCACTTCACCACTAAGTGACTCCTGCAATGAACCCGACACCTCAGATGGATATTTTGCAGAGTAAACGTGGATCGGACGGTGGATTTCTCCATTAAAGGCATACCATTTTCATGAATATTAAGATGTTTATACAACGCCTGTACTACAGTCTATGGACCCATTATCCTCTATCACAAAAGTCTCCGTCGCACCACTGCAGTCAAAGCACCTCGGCCTGCTATACCACTCTGAAATTAGAGTTAAATTAATCTTTTCAGCCTCTGCTGAGGAATGGCTTTTCAGAAAGAGCAAATTACCCACTTACACTTATCTGGACAGTTATCAGATCCATGTCTGTGTGAAATTAAACCCACATTCAACCAGGGGGAGTCCGGACTGTGCACAAACTGTGCAATGATCGCTGGTTTGAAGAATCACTTTTCCTCAGGAGAAACATGGTGCTGATTGCATGTGGTCTGCAGGCTGCTGATAGAGAGGGCTAATACATCACATTCGCATTTTATGCTGACTGTAAGAGCGGTACAGATATACAGTGGCTACTATTGCTTCACTATGATTACAAAATAAATGTTTACTCAAGCTGTCATGGTTCGAAATCCCATCATCTGCTGAGTGCTGTAGATCTGAAATATTTGAATGACCTGCAGTGAGGAGTTCAAGGTGCTTATTTCTCTTCAGAATGGGAACTTACAAAAACCCATTAAGGATCAACACATTTTAAATTTGACATTTGTTTTAATTTCAATTAATAAGGATATTTAATATATAGAAGCGTAAAGCAAGATTCAGGATAAGCTTGTAGGCTAGAGAGAAATGCTGAATGTAAATGTGTGGACGCACAGCAGTGTGATGGTGGAAAAGAACATGCATGCCCTGTTAACCTCCCCTGGGTTCAAAAAGAAGAAAGCGGCAGAAAGGGAACAACCCAGAGAGACGTCAGTAGATCAGCACACTGCTGCGAGATCATTAGCGAACAAGCGTCAGCCAGTATCAGCTCACTGAATGAACAGTGACAGTCCAGCAGACAAGTCACTCTCCAGTTACTCTCCCCAAGAGAGAGCGCTCCACTTCCATTCACACAACCTGAACAAAGGCTAAATTAGTCCCTCGATGGCGGTCTTGGGGCTTTTTGGGAACCCAGTCAGGCGGGCTGAGTGCAGAATGACTTCCTTGTGAGCTGTGCCACCACCAGCCTAGATTAGACACTTCCATCTGCCTTTTAAATAGCTTGTTAATTAGCAGCAGGGTGGCTGGATGAAGTCATTAATGGGTTCACTGCGGGAAGTAATTAATCAACAACATGGGGCTTGTACTAGTATGCTGAAATCAATAGCCTTTGCTTCTCTTTATTGTTTCTTATTGGTTCGGCTTCTTGTGAAACAGGAGCTGATCTGCTGCAGTATTTGAGGCACACTTTCAGGATGTTCACTGTGCTGTTGAATGTGCCTTTTCTTGTCTCTGTCTTTTCAGTCAGTCAGTCAGTCAGTGTCTGTCAGCCCACCAGTCTGGCCCAGACTGAAGTACCTAACAGAAATTGGATGGATTACGATGAAATCTACAGACATTCAGGTCTTATCAGGTTTAAGTTTTAATTTGTCCAACACTTCAGTTTATGACCTAATACCTGCAAACAAATAAAATTCCCATCCCATCATACTTTGTGTTTGGTGCTAATTTAGTATGCTAGCATGCTAAAATGGAGAACACGATGAACATCATACCTGCTTAAACCTGGCATGCTAGCATTGTCATTGTGCGCATGCTAGCATGCTGATGTTAGGTTTAAGTACTGCACAGCCTCACAGAAATGCAAGCATGTCTGTAGACTGCAGTCTTGTTACTGCAGGCTATAGATAATTGGCTATTTTGCAAGTCTTTATTGATGTAAAGCTTTACTGCATAAGCCTACATGGATTTTATGACAGCTGTCGGAGCTGGTACCAATGTGGGAAAAATCCCTCAGATGGAAAATGATATTTTTCCAGCAGCAGGAACAGCAGGCTGTTTAGAATAAAAATCAGCAGTTCTTACTGTGGTTTAGACAAAAGTAAAAGACGAAATCTAAAGAAGGCAGTTTGTTTAACGCCCCCTTCCACTTAAATAAGATGGTTCCCGTGTGGCAGGTAAGGTCCATTTTTAAAGCAGAAAATAAAACAACATTTTAGGCAGGAAAATCTTGACACTTTGACAAATATCTTGCATTAACATCAGCAATTAGGGGCTAATCTGAAAATGCATCCAGATGTGGAGACTTCAGTTGACGCTACAAGGCTGTCAGGGTTTATTAATGGCTTTTTGACTTCAACTACTGAGTGAGAAAGATGGTTGAAAACACATTTGTCTGAAGGAGGAGGAGGATGGTGGGTCACATGCATGCATATACAGCACCTGGGGGCCTTTGATTGCTTTGGGAGGGGAGAGTGTGTTACATGTGTCCTCATTTCGTCTCATTTCCACTGATTTCTGCTGATTTGAACTGGCCTGTTTCCAGTTTCGAGGCTGCGTCTCTTTTTTCTCAATGTAAACACAACGGTGTAAAAACCACTAAATGCTCAACACTTCCAGTCAGCACTATTCATGTAATTAGCTGCAACGCTGCGGAGTGAGAGTTTGCAGCAGCGGCTTGTCGACGCAGGAGTCGAGTGCTGCTGGAGGTGAAACAGAGTTTTTGTAAAAGACCCCACAGGAGTCTCAGCGGTTCAAAACAAAGCAACAGAGGTGAGAAACAGGATCAGATGTCGGCTGGGTTTATGTATTGCTTGGATTTCAGGCTCGGAGCAGGTGGCTGTGAATTCCCTTTTCTCTTGTCGAATCGAGGTGAATATTAGACTCTGGTTGAATGTTTCTTCTCCACCCGGCTGGTTTGTTCCCTGATGTCAACGAGGAAGTAAAGAGCGGCTGCTGTATGTACAGTTTTGGCTGTGAAGCTTTATTCCAGGAGACGTAAAGCAGACAGTGATTTATGTTTAGCTGCAGGAGGGGAAATACAAATTGTGCCTGAGCTGCAAATACGAATTAAATCAAAGCCAAAAAGATATGAACCAGCAGCTGTCAGCAGCTCTAATTTCACAAGTTTTTTTTTGTCAGGTCAAACGTTCATGATGGAAAATGCATCTGACGGTTTCACTTCATTAATATGTTGAAAGCGGATATTAAACATTGTATTCACATTTTTCTTCATGACGCTGCTAATACAGATACTCTTCATCTAGATATGGTGATTTAAAAATAATTAATGACACTGTAGATGAGTAGTTGTGCTTGTAGCATGTACAATATACCTTTGTTTATTATTGTTATAGCAGTATAACCTGTGAAAAATGAAAGTCTGTGTTTTCTATGGAAACTCTAAAGTGTTCAAATGTCTTTTTTTGACCTGCCAACAGCACAAACTCAGAAGATCACAAGCAGATCATAAGAACCTCCGTTGAGAAGCTTGAACTGGAGGATGTTTTGCATTTTGAGAAGTAACTGAAACAATGAGTTTATTATCAAAATAGTTGCAGATTTTCTGTCAACTAATCAAGCCTGATTCAGTACCATGGTTGTATGAAAGATGCAGATTCCAACCTGTAGCACAAAGCTTGAACCCAGGCTTCACAGATGTGATGGTTCAGCAGTCATGCTGATGATCTCTGACAATGAACAAACTTTCAGAAGATATTTCATAACACCTGGCTGTCTCGCTTCATGAAACTCTGCCCCTGTTGTGCACAGTCTGCAAAATCTGAAAAGTTGCTGATCTTGTGCTAAAAAGCTCGCTGCGTCCCCTCTCACACAGTGAGATTGGCACCGGGATAATTGATTTGTTCTGGAGTTTATTATGAGGAGTTTTCCTCCCTGGCTGTCCAAACACATCGAAGGCAGGAGCGAGGGCTGGAAGACTTGATAGTCTTGGCAGCGTTTGCACGAACTCAAAGAATTTATCGATAGGGACGAGAAAAGAGAAATTTAGAGGAATCAAAGACGAAAGATGCAACAAATGTCAAGTCTGGGTTATTTGTTTGAGAAAAACGCTGAAGAGCACAATTTAAAGCAGAACAAATTGATCAGCCCTGAATTAAGAGTCCCATCTAATATCAAAGTGCCCTGGAGCGAGACACTCAATCAAGAAACAGAGAATCCATGCTCATCAAGCTTCCTTTGATGAGGTCTGATGTGTATAAAAAGCAGAAGAATGAAAGCAGCAGGAGGAAAAAAAGAGGAGGATGAAGGGGGAAAAGCAGCAGTGGGAAGCCTAATATGCTCCTTGGTTGATCTCCAGTGTGCAGCGGATCTTGCTGGCCCACTCATTGCTTGCAGGTGTAATAACATGGGCTGATCCAGCGCCGGGGTTGGGGGTTCATTTCTACACCCCTCTCCTCCCTGTCCTCTGGAAAACAGCAACTCAGCTGTGGTCCGCAGCGTATGTAAGTCATTCCAGGCAGCTCAGCTCGTAAAACTTCTCTGTTTCTTCCTGACACGGACAGCAGCCATTAGCAGACGACGCAGCCTCCATTCCGGTCCCGTTTTATTACCACTTTATGGCTTTTCTGCTCTATTAAATCATCGTCAGTGTCCCGAATTGGACTTGAAGCCACAAAATTGCAAATGCACAATCTTTTTAGGGGCTATGGCGTTAAAGAAACATTTTGGAATCTAATGCTAGTAGAGTGGAGGTTTAAAATCCACAGTACTGATAATATTTTGACATGTTACTGATCACTGGAGGGGAATTTGCTCCTCTGCTGCAGGTCAGAGGTCAGATTTGGGGGTTATGGGTCTTTCAGTTGCATGCATGCTTTCCCTTTTGGCGCCCAGTTTGCAGAATAGTCCGTCCCATAATGAGTTGTGGCTCCCCACTGTCTGTCATGTGTACCTTCTCCTGTGCTGACAGTGACAGGCAAGAGGGCAATATTTCAAACTCTACAGTCACAGAGGGAAAACACGTAGGATCATTTCTGCAAATCTCAAATTCAAACGCTGTGTAGTCAAAGTCTCTCAGGCACACGAATTTAAAAAGTGACTCAAATCAGATCAGTAGATACTGAAAAAGGGAAGGGAAACTGGAACCAGATGTTGGTTAACTCTGGGTCATCTGGGTTCAGCAGGGCAAAGATAAACAGATGTTATGGGTTAAAGTAGTGCTGCTGACCCCTCACAGCCCAGCCAGGCTCCCAAGATCAGCTGATCAAAACCTTTCTGTTGTTCCATGGAGCAGAGTGTGTTTCGCCTCAGTGTGAGATCAGCAGACGCCGCTGCAGATTTTAAATACCTTAAAACTTAAAACTCTCTTTTACAGGATAGCCTACACTTAACAATGCCGCCCTTTCAGTCAATGCTCACGTTTATGTTTTCTCCTAATTATGGTGGTTTATTTTAACTTTATTAATATTACATATTTAAATTGTTCTTGTTTGGTATCATCATTTGAGAATTTTTATATGCACTTCCATATATTTTGCACTTCTCTCTGTCTTAAATGCAAGCTTCTTCTTTTATTGGCCTTCTGTCTGTTTTATATAAGATCATTATGGAGCGTTTGGCGCCGTCCCAGGTGGCAGCCTGTAGCAGCAGCTCCTGTCGTGTTTTTTAAGTTTTCGTTTATTTGTCCGTTCGTTCTTTTTATGTATAGTTTGTTCTTTATAGTCTTATTTTCACTTATTTCACTGTGTGTAATGCTGCTGCTGCACTGCAATTTCCCAGCTTGGGATAAATAAAGTATATCTATCTATCTATCTATCTATCTATCTATCTATCTATCTATCTATCTATCTATCTGTCTGTCTTTTATGAGATAATCTTGTTTATTTTCATCTTATTTGTTTATACAATGTAGTTATTTCCTTTACCTAAATGTCACCTGCTGTATCATTTCTAACCACATTTTAATTATTTATATATGAACTTAAGTCTTTTATTTTGCACTTGTACTTCTGCCTGTTCATGTTTCAAGTTATACTGATACTTTTTAAAATGTATGCAAATCTTCTTCTTCTTCCTCTTCTCCTTCTCCTTCTTCTTTATCTTGTCCTTCTTCTTTTTCTTCTTCTTCTACAGTGAGGTTTTGGCAAATAAGCTCCACTATCAACCGACTTACGTACAGGAAGTCAAGTGGTTTTAAGAGCTTTTATTCTAAGAGGATGTGAAATTAGTTTCTGCAGTCTGGTAAACATATTTATTTGAGTTTTGTGCTGATTATGTAGCCTAATGTGCACACAGGGTCATACAGCACGCTGTGCAGGGATTGTGTGTTCTTGTCGATGCACAGTCACAGTGTAATTCACACTCTCTGATGTTATCACTACAAGATGATGATGCACGATGGGAGCTAAAACAAGTTCTCCAGAGTTTGAGACTTAACACAGATTTCGAGCCAAAAATACCACAATCAGATGATCACTCTGTTCTGGACATGCATCATTAGTCGAGGGCGGCTGAATCGAATCCAAGCTTCAGCAGCGACACGGCGCTTCTCTTCTTCCCTACGTGTGCGTTTGTGTGTTTCATTCTGTTATCTGTTTGTTGCGACACATGCCACAAACCCAGCACTTAGCTCACCTCGTGCTCCTTTGAGATTCAAGCTTGTGAAGTGCTGCAAACAACAAATCAACACAATTATGTTCAGCACACAGAGGCCTCCTGGGTAACTCAATCAGAATAATTCAATTCATTTCTTGTCTAAACAAACTGTTCTGCTCTAAGCAAATTTAAAACAGTTTACGCAACAATACAGACAGCTGACAACAAGGACAGACAAAGCTGCCTCAGTGTCGCTCAGCAGCAGGTAACACCACACGAAAGAAACAGAAGTAAAAACCTGAAGAGTGAATGTAAAAACAGGCTGTTGGCCTGTGATGACGCCTGTTTGTTTGTTTGAAGCTGTCATGTAATAAAGCCCTTTAAGCCATTAATTGTGAGTGTCCATATTGATTAATTACTACCATGAATTTGACCTTATCAGTGTGTTTCTGCACTGCATTTCTTTGAGATCGCCTGTCAACCGTACAGATGATGCTGCTTTTGCTGTGGATTTTTTTGATGATGAAGTTTTAGTATCTACATGTTGTGCTCTTTTGTGTCCAGTTTTTCTATTCATATATCTGCATTCCACAGCCAATTATCCCGCCCAAAGTCACCAGACTACCCAGCAGTTATGTCCATTTATGCACGTCCACACAAAGCTAACCAAGTGTGACCACGCTTCCATTTTCAAGTCATTTTTGTGAAAATCTCTTGCACTGAAACGACCGAGCGGCAGAAAACAGTCTGAATGGCTTCTCCTGCATCCGCTTTCAGGTTGTGTTTGAGTGCAGTTGTTCTCATTTATGTATTTTTCTATTGTCAGACAACCAAACGAGCACAAAACGGTGATTTGATTGCGGCTAATGAATGCTAGCAACTTTAATTCAAATGCTTCTGTACTGAGATCATGAGGCTGTACGACAGAATAGACAAAAAATCATCTTAATGACAGCAGCGATGATCAGCTACAGTAACACTTAATTAAAGTACGTGATCGCAGAGACGTGGCAGGTGACAGAAGGTTGGCGTCTCACATTGTTTTCCACAGGCTGTAAAGCATGAAATAATTTTCTGACTTATGCACTCTGGAGCACAGTTTTATGGAGAAGGCATCAGAGCTGGAGTGACTCCTTTAAATGAGACCAGCTGCAGACCAGACCACTTATCCCCGATACCTGATACAGATCTGAACAGCCTCTCCTCACTGTGAGATTCATCAAACATCTCTTCTGTTACAGGAGGGATTAGAGGCACTCAGAAATGAAACACCCCAGAATATGATCCTCGGGGATCCAGGAATGAGGATGACTGCGAGAGGAAGGAGCAGAGAAGCAGCAGAGAAAGTTCAGTCAGTTTTTCCATTCAGGATTCTTTGCCACCGCTTTTCTTCATGACAGAGTAAAAACCACATGTGTTTTTACTGAGGGAGATTAGGCTAAAGCTCGCTTTACCGTGTTTGCTTGGTCTGATACAGCGAGAACGTTTGCTGCAGGTGGAGCTTCTGAGGGAAAGAGAGGGAAGAGGTGAAAATAAACACAGGGTGGCTAGAGTTTCACTCCGTTTTATAGAAGAAGAGAGCACGAGATAAGAGGTAAGAAGAGAGGGAGAGAAAGGAGGAGAGAGTTCATGTTGGCAGAGGACAGAGACAGATGGAGGGAGATGTACTGACAGTGAGACATGAAGATGAAACAAGCTTTAGGGTATTATTCTCTAATCAGAAGTAATTATGACAGGAAGGAAATTGAAGACGCTGTGATAAACAAACACTTCAGATCCAAGATTACGAGCTCATGATAAAGGAAATAATAGATCTTGCACATACAGAATTGATAAGTGCTGATTAGTACCGGTCATCAATATTCCCATCAGTCTGGCATGTTCAGCTGCTCATTGATTAAACGTGAGTCTGTCTCCAAAAAAAGTCTTTATACACAACTGACTTACATTTTGGAGGGGAAACAATGCAGCTGGTGAGATTATATATCAAAATAACGACGAAATATTGGTAAAGTTGAATGTATTTGGAAAACTACAAAACGCTGACACTGAACACATCATCCACTCTTAATATAGAACATTGTTTAACTTTTTATAGTTAAAAACACTTTCACCAACCAAAGCCAGGCTACATTTCTACAACTTTATCTGCAAGATTTTGGTTCAGAAAACATCCCCCGGGAGTAAAAATGTGCCTGGAAACAGGAAGTGGCTAAATGATGATGAGTTTATGTGTTTCAAAGCTGCTGATTGTAGTCCAGATTTATGTTCTGCCAAAGCACTGATCTTACTGAATACTGGACTACCTACAATGGGCTTTCACACCTTTAATTCATTCAGAATATTAAATTTAGTCCTGGACGTACTCACTCACACTCGGCCTTGCCAGGAAATTAATAAATAACATTAACAGAGCAGAATTTGTGGTATGTGTTTACAGAAGTCTAAGAAAAAGACTTTTTTTCTGGATATTTGCAGGCTTCCTCCTTCCTGTTTGGAAAGCTCTGCTATCTGTGTCTGTTTAAAGCCACCATGATTCAAGTGGACAGGATGAGTGGGGGCAGCTGGACCAGGCACTTCATCATGCTGTTGGGGTCCATTCGAGGTCACAGACCCTTTACATCACTGAGCAAAGCGGCATCAGGGATCCGAATCGTGCGTCTGGTTTTAGGAGTCCTGGGTCTGACGTGCAGTACAGCCCCAATCCTCTGCGGTGTATAAATGTTGGTTTTCCTCCTCTGGGTGCAGCAGGAGGGTGGAGTCGTGTCAAAAGCACATTGTTAGCTGTACTGCAGCGACACTCTGAATTGCAATCTTTGCATATTCTTGTCTTTATTGCGTCCCGATGATATGCTCAGCTGCAGCTCTCCGGGGAGGCTCTGCTCACCTTCTCTCACTAATGACTGTGTCTGACTGTTGCTCATTTGCTTGTGTCTCCACATCCTTTTCTCTATGCGCCTTCCTTTCCTTCTCCATCCTTGTCATGCTGCATTTCTAAGGCTCCATTATGTCTTCTTCTTCTTCTTCATCGCTGCCTCCCTTTTTATTCCCTCCCCTCATCACTTCTCCTCTCACCAAGGATGCAGGGAATTAGACTTCCTCCCTCAGAAGCACCGACTGGGAGGGCTGTAAGCCATACGTTCATTAAAACCGGGAGGTGGATGATCCATCATAACTCCCTCCACCTCCAGGACTCTGTTTCAACACAGTGCTGCAGTAATTTGCCCCTCTTTCCCTCTGTGCCCTCGTGTGAGCAGAGAGTGCTTCATGTTGGTCAGAGTCAGGCGCCGCTTGGCCGACAGCGTCGGGTAAACACTGCGTCTCAAGGGTTTGTGTTTAAGCAGGATCATTATTTTTATTACTGTAATCAGCGGCTATTTAATGAAGTGTTTCTTTATTTTGACAATTCTGTTTATATTGAGAAAGTACAGCAAATGTTTTATTTATGTATATGACATTTGTTTGTTGCACACATTAATATTTCCACTGTGTGTTTCTTTAACCTGCTGCTGCTAAACTGACTTCACACACTGAACACGTGTTTCCTTACTGCCTCCATAAACTCAACTGCATATATTGTTTTGCTGTATTTGCATATTATTGTATAATATTTATCAGCTGGATAATCTTATTTTTCTTCATCTCTTCATTTCGCTGCACAAAAACAACCTCCCTGTACACACACACTGAAGTTTGATTCTGGTTAAACCTGCATTAAATTTATTTAACTTATTTATCATCACCAGAGAAAATCATGTTTTTAACCATGTCAGCATGTCCACATGGTGTTTTTTTTATATAAATAAATAAGCAGTCTAACACCATGGCTGAGCATTTCAGCTTTGGAGCTGCAGTGGACCAATGACAGAGAGGGTTGCATATACCTAAAGAACCAGTCAGTTGGCAGGGTGGGGCTTTCCATGTCATGATAACGTTGTTAAGGTGAAGGCTCATGCAATCTATTACTGTCAGAGCAATACAGAAAATACATCACAGTTCTGATACATCGACTTGTAGGCAACACTGTACAACTCTCATGTATGTATGGCTGAATTCCTAGTATATTACCAACTATCACTGTTTAGCGTACAGCAGCAAGAAAAACAGAAAACAAGCAGTGTTTGATGAGCAGAGTTGAAGGTGGAGGGTGGGTGGAGACAGAGCATTCTAAATGAAGAAAAAGGTGTAGAGCTACATCTAAGGCATTTTAAAGTATGAAGGGAAAATGGAAAAAACTTCTAAATATGTTTTTTTGATGGACAAAGATGAGTTTTTAGGGGTTTGATCAATGCCAAGAGAGGAACTTGGCAACACCTGTGGTTTGTGGTGGTTAAAGGTGAGGCTGTTTAAATGATAATAGCTGCAGAGCTACGTGCAAACTGACACATATCAGCCACTGGGGGGCAGCACACACGCCTTAAACCAACACGCCTGCTTCCTGTTTAGTGTCTGTCGGATTTCAGCATCTAAAACTGTCTTTCCAACAGTGGAGTCTCTGCATCTGACAACCGTCCAAACAACGATGCCTGATTTCTACAGTGGTAAGGTATTCAATACCTGAGCGCAACAGAACCAAACACTTTCCAGTCTTTATGGCCATTTGTACAACAGGCCTACACTGTTGGCGTAAAGTAATGCGTTACTGTAATTCCACTACTTTAACTACAGTACTGAAAGTCTAAATGCTATGTGAAAGTAGTCAACAGCTGCAGAGGATCCAAAGGCTATTCGCTAGATTTTCCTGTTTTATAATCTAACATCACTCGACCGAAGACTGTTAAGGCAATGTGAGCTTTTTTCTCGTCGTTGTATTTGTAATGTTTCTAATACAAACTGAAGAATTAACTACTGTAGTAAAGCTCGGTTAACATTTATGTTGCACCATGTCAACCTTGTACCAAATCCTACTGCCTCACCCAGACAAAAGTGTAGTTCACAGGTAGGGACACTAGTTATCGCTGCCCTCTGGTGGTCGGGAGTATTAATGTTTCCTATCGCTGAAGTGATCATCAGTACAGTGATAGATAAAATATGTCCTGTTCCATCCCATCAAAAAAAAGAGAAATAATAGAGCTACGTGTGGATTTATAAGAGAACTGAAGCAGACATTTAAAAGTAATCCAAAAAGTGACTTTACCAAGTAATTAAATGCTTTTATATGCAATAGCATATAAAGGCGCACCACAGACACATTTACGTTTGCTTGATAGAATAAATCTCAGGAACAATCTCAAACACAGCGTCTCTCGGCTGAGCCACTCACCTGTCGGATGGTGGCATTTCAACATGAACAAACAGGCATTTCCTGGATTTCTCTGGAAAGTGGTAATTTGGATCAGAGTGGTGACTCACTCCCTCCATGTCACAACCTTCACCGAGCAAACCTCCACACTCACTGTGACCGACTGTTTCCTCCGCTTCACTTGTTCCAGTTTGGAAAAGAAAAACAACTTTAAAGACGAGCACTTCAGCCGTAGGAATCCAGCACTGAGACTCTGAGTTTGTGCAGAAGAGGGAGTTTCTTAAAAATGAATGAATGAATAAGAGGATTCCCAAGCATTAAAGATTTGCACCTGAATGTGACACGCAGTACATGAAATATGATGTAAGCTTATAAAAATGTAAGGCAAAAATATTTGGAGCATCACTGTGCACGCTGCTAATGCCGAAGTGCGAAACAAACCCGCTGTTTCAGCGCCATTACAGCGCCATCATTCTATGGTCAAGCTAGCAATAATAAATATGCATATACTACTCGAATAAAAGATCATAACATCTAAAATATTTATTTGCATAAAACTATCAACACTGATTATTAGTTTCACCTGGGAATCAAACCCTGGTCTGACCCTGTAAGAGGACTTTACCCTCCATTCGTCCTTCGCTCCTGCCATTACTGCCCCCTGCTGGTACTGCAATTCATTACACTCGTGTGCTTTTCACGCTTCCATGAGGCCAAATGTAGCACTAACACGCAGTCCTCTAGTGGATCAGTGGCTTTGTTACAGGCTTTGATAAGAGAGTGGGCGTCTCTTCTGTCCTTTTATTTCGTTGAAGTGCTGCTGGACTGATTCAGGAGTCTGAAGTGGGATTACTGGCGACTCCAGTTCCTTCAGTTCAGCGTGTTGTCTTGTAACTTTTCTTCTTTTCTTTCTATCTGCAGGCACCACGTGTTACCAGAAGCTTCTATAGCCTCTGCAAGCTTTCGACATGTACGCTGTGTTTGCCTGTGTGTGTCAGAAGGTGAAGACGAGAGGAAGAAGAGGTGTCTGTGTGTGTGTTCCTGGTTGACAGTAAGCGATAGGTGCTGCTTCCTTTGCCCCAGAGAGATTGCATTCATTCCAATGACAGACGAGGAAGTGAAGCCTCCCAGGACCCTTGAGTACAGATCAGCTCATCAGTGTGTGTGTGTGTGTGTGTGTGTGTGTGTGTGTGTGTGTGTGAGGGAATCGCTGCTCCCATCAGCTTCCGAGAACTTCAGCTCGGGTTTATCATCCTTCCTGGCAGCGTGCTGATGTCATCCACGAGTCAGGATGTGGTCAGATGATCTGTTAGATTGACTGAGTGACCAGAAATGGACCCTGGTTTAAGATAGTTTAGAGGATTTTATATTTACTGATTTTCCTCTGCATCACTTCCTGTGTCTGCAAGGATTACAGTCATTATAACTGTCCGACTCTAATGACTGACTAATGGGGCATAATGTGCAATAATAGGACAAATCATTGACATACATATATTCTCACGCATCTATGTGCAAATCATGAGGAAGCAACTTGAGACATGAGCATCTAATGATCATTACTCTTAACCTTGTTTATACTTTTGGCATCGTGTGTATTTGAGATTTTGTGGATTTTTGGTATCTGTTTCTAATATTTTTTGTTTCTTTATTGATATCTGCTCTATTTCCTTCTTTATGCTGAAACTGCTGCAAAACAGGATGAATAGAGATCCATCTTATCTTATCTTATCAGCTGGTTTAAAGTCCTAAATCTGTCCCACAACACATACACACAATACTACTGCTGTCTGCATTAACCAATCAGCAACAACCATCCTGAAAGGCAGGAATATTCAGGAACACCAAAACAACTTTCCCAAATCTAATACAGATGAATTCTGTTTTCAATGACATCAGTGACTATTGCACATTATTTGTAAGAGTGCAGTTTAAATTGGTGAGTAAATCAAATTAAAACAAAACAAGGAGAGAAAACTAATCAAGAGAAGCGAGGGAGGACTTTCAGGACTGACACAGGGCTCAATGTTAGATTCTGAGCTTTCGAACAGGCCGAGTTAAATGTGCTGAAAATCATTCTGCTGGAACAGAGAGTGGTCAGAATGACTCAGCTCGTCGCTCTCTGATTCAGTCTCAGACCTGGATCAGAGAGCAGTCAAACATTATTCCTGGTGTTTGTTTTATCCTGCAGAGAGAACCAGGCGGGTGGGGTTCAGCTGCTGTTCGTGACAGAGGTGGAGAATCAGTAAACTGCTGGGTGTCATCTGTTTTCCCAGCTCTGGTCTCAGGGAAGACCCCTTCAGGTCTGATCGTCTGATCGTCATCAGCAGCACTGAAGGTGAATCTGCGCTCACATTATGTTTCACTGAAGAATTCCTCACAGTACGAGCTATAAATCTTCATTTCAGGGTACATTTTAGTCTTTAGCTTGAGATCAAATTAAAATATACAGCCTGAGGTTTGATACAGTCTGATTTATCAAAGAAACATTTGATACTGAGACTCAGACTCAATAAAATGAGGACTTCAGACTCACTTTAGGCTTGAAGGCAAAAGCAGAAAAATCTCTTGTATGGACCTGGTAAAGTCCCAGAACGGTTTTAAATAATTAACGCAGTGACAGACGCTGCATAGCTCCACAGCTTCAGAATATAATAATCAGGCCTCAGCTGTGAAACAATGTGGTCTCAGCTTTGTAAAAACCTTTTAAGGATCAACATTCGGGGATGTGACTTGATGTGGATGCTTGAAAAGACAGTTTGTGTCACTGTAATTTATAATTAGCAATCACTGATTGTCCTGCTCTTTTCTGTCTTTATCTTTTCTTTCTTCTCCTAACCGCCTATTCATCAGTTGCTGCTTTTTATATTCTGTATTTTTGTTACTGAAAGAACCAAAACCAACAAAGTGTTTGTCCATCTCTCAATCTTCTCTGACTGTCTGAGGCTCTCGGGCCAAAGTCCGTTCATTCCTCCTGAAAACATCTTTAAAAACTTGTGAAAAATATCTAGTTTCATTTTTAAGAAAGGCTAAATAACTTCCTAAGTTAGCTGATCACTGTAGCTTCAAAGCACTCAAACAGAAGTAAGCAGAACATTTATTGGGGACTATTTTGAGCGGCGGATTAATCCACATTTGTTGCCATAGTGAGTAGTGAGCATTTCCAATCTGAAACATACTCATATTTATTGTTTAGGCCCTCTTTTTGTATCACTTTCATGGCCAGGATCAGAAATGAACAACTTCTCAACTAGCTGATGACTCTGTTTGACTCCTGATCCGTGATTTAACATCATAAGGACATGGCGACAGTCACGGCAGAGACTGTTCAAAGGTGTCAGAAGTTTAAAAACTCTTCAATCTGAGATGTGCTGCAGTCTTCCTCAGAGTAAATCCCTGCCGACAGGATGCAACAGAGGAGTCTAAGAGGAAAAGGAAACAGTTTGTCCAGGTTGGAGACATAAAGATCCACAAAAACAGCACTCTGAAACAAACAACTCTGAATCCTCTGTGTTGGTATAAGAGGCTGTAATTTCCATAGAGCATGCAGAGATGAGGTGCAGTCAGAGATGACTAACACGCAGTCACCTCATTAAGTTTTAATACAGCGAAGCAGATCAAGGCACAGAGTTTCACTTTGATTTTACGAGTCTTCCGTACAAGCAGCTACTGGCTCACCATGAAATAATCAGTAAAATACCCTCCAATGTAACAGGAGTTTCTTATCTATTGTTAAATAGTTCCTCACAGTTCTACAATAAGCTGACTTTGGAACATGCTGGCTTCATGTTATCTTCCTCCTGTGGGATGAACCGAGGCTGCGTTTTTTTTGGCTGAGACAGTTTCACAATGTGGACTCCGTATCTCTGCTGGCAAAGACAGAGATCTGCTAAAACACAGCCGAGGGCCAAAAAACCTCCGTCTTCTTAGATGGTCTTTTCCTTAAAAGGCCATTGGATCATAATCAGTAAGATAATAGTACGCTGTGAAAACACACACACACACTACACATCCCTCTTGTGAACCTTTCTGCTCTCTCACACCTGCACCAGATGACGACTACCACCGGCCCTACGGCAGAGGAATACGGTCGTCATGACAACCGAGTCCCATCTTTCCCTTATCCCCGTGTGAAAAAGGGCAAACACCCACGAGAGGAGAGGGCAATGAGTTTGTCTCGGCTCTGCAGTTGACATCACCTTCTTTAACCACGTGTATTCATTAGCAAACGTTAGCATGCTAAGCTAATGCTAAAGATCACTATACAGCATTGTGATACATGTTAGCATTACATTACATTACACAGAGAGGCTCTAGTGCGGCTGTGGTCTTATTTATGATAAATTAAATGGAGGCTGGTTCCAGCTGCAGCATCTGTTCTGCCGGAGGGCCACTGAGCAAGGCACTGAACCTCAGCAAAGCTCCTCTGCAGCTCCAACCTCCCTCTGGATAGCAAAGATGATTAAAGAACATTTTCCCCATTCGACGATGGACTCCAGGCTCTAATTATATCAAACATGAATGATCAAAACAGACACATAATAAATCACACTTTCAAATACAGAGGATGTGAGCTCATCTTCTTGTTTAACAGCACTCAGTCTTTGTTCAATAGAAACTAATAAACCAATAGTTCTGCAGCCCGTGATGTTAGAAAAAAAATGCTGTTATTATGATCATATTTTCAAAATCAAGTGTTCACACTGAGGTCACACTGTGTCACTGTTTCTCAAATCCATATTCTGTACAGTGTATATGTGCACATTTTATTCTGTATGTTCTATGCTTATCAACACTTTATCATTTTAGACCAACAGGAAGTTATACTGTATGTGTGATGTTGGCTGCCAATCAAACTGTGACTTTTGAAAACCAATTAAACTTCACAAAGGGATGTCAGTCTTCATCCAGGGAACTAATATTTCTTTTGTTTTCACAAGATGTCTCAGAGCTGTCTCACCACCTCCCACAATTTAACTGTTTTCCAGCTGTGAACAGCTCCTTCATTTCCCTCATGCACTGCATTTTGGGAGAATCTGGTCCATTTCAAATGTGAACACAAATCAGACTAAGCCCCTGCTGAGGATGGAGTTTGTGCCACTCCTGTACAGTTTATACACTGCTGCCCTCTGCTGTTCATAAACTTTCACTGCGTGAGCCGGCGTGGGTGATATTCTGAGAGCTCAGTTTACATGTAATTTTACATCCAGTTAGTTGTTCTAAAATCCACTTTTTCCCTTTATATTCTGTAATGTGACGTCACATAACAGTACAAAATACTTTATTTAAAGGCAGAAATGTTGGAAATGACTGGTTTAGTAGCGACTAAGTGATCTTACACATAAAAAAGGGTGAAGTTTCTGCAATATTTTTAAAGGTTTTATGTTTATCTGACACTAGCTGGACTGTACCGCTGCAGTAATGTTCATCCTACAGAGCCCAAAACAATGTGAAGGCTTCAACTTAAAGAGGACACACTGAAGCTGCACTGCAGCACAGAAACTACAACCTGTTGGATGACTACCATTAAAGAGTAAGAAAAGCAAAAATTAAATCATCATTCATTAAAATACTTCAATGTATATTAATATATTTCTACTCAGGGATGCACACTGACTTTATACTTCACATAATTTATTTGTATTACAGTAATAATGCATAGAACAGATATACAAAAACAGCAAAATATAACTTTATTGAAATAATCAAGTCATCTCGGTATTAAAAAAGCGATCACGCTTGATGTGGCTGAAAGATAATCTTGAACATACAGTACATACAAACAACAGGCACACATTCGATAATCATCTCTGACTAGTGCATGTGTTTTAACACAGTAATGACAGGCTTGTGAAATACATGTGAACACGGGGTTAACGCAGCAATGTACAGTGAAGAAAATGATTTAATGGCTTATGAAAGTGAGGATTCATCCCACAATGACTCACTATTTTTTGAGAATTTTCTCGCTTTTGTCACATGACAACTCCTTCTTGCTCTGATTAGATTTTATTGGATATTTTCCCTCTGGTTGTCATGTTAATTTTACTGGAATCTTTTCCCCCATCATGTTGACCGGTTCACTGACCTGTGTATTACAATCCTGAAGCTCGAGTGTTACAGTGACATTTCACTGCATATTGATGGTTAAGAAGATGTTTTTCTATACCAACTAGCTTACTGTTCTGCCCTGAAAACACCAGCATGTACAGAAGCTCAGAAAATGACACATCCTGGCTACTGACACCAGACCAGAGCAACACTGAGTGTCAAAACACACAGCTAAGTTGTGCGTCTAAAAGAAACAGGAAAAGGTCCTTCAAAGGAAGCTGTGAAGCAAAATTACAAAATGATGCGCAGTGAAGGATAAAGAGCCGTCTAGAAAACATTAAGACAGACAAATCAGGCTGTAATCAGACAGAAATAACAATCATAACACAAGTGATGATGACTTTTTAAAGCATGTAAACATTTCAATTTTGTGCAGCGAGAACAGAATGTAATCTATTATTGGTGAGTGAGTAGTGGGAAACACAGTAAAGGTGTTGAGGACACATGACCCAAAGAACAAGTGATGCTTAAATATGTCAGAAGGATGAAATAACCTCTGTTTGGTCCTTGTCTCCCATTTAGTCTCCTTTCTTTTAAGTGTTCATTTTATCCTACATGGAGACAGATGGAGTCTGAGGGTAATTAAAATAGTGTCCAGTGAGTCGGTCATCCCAGAAGAAATGTACAAACTTAACCTTTAAGAACCTCACTGTGATTGTCTGTTTGTCTTGTGTGACAAACCCCAAACTATCTGACACCAATGTAGGATAAAAGCAATCAGAAAAAGGATGTATGAACGTCACACAGCAGTGACATTGCCATGAAGTTGCCATAACTGGAGATTTGGAATATGTGAAGCGGCAAAGGCCGACATCATGAACTGATGGTTAAAACATGAAAGCATAAATGAGGTCTACAGTTTTGGGTTACGCAGTCGTCAGTGTCTGTATGAAGTGGAGTCTTGCAAGCTGAAGTTTATCTTCCTGACCAGCAGGGGGAGCTCTAACAGAGGCATAGGAGCATCGCCTTTCTTCTCTCAGGTCAGAGGTGCAACAACCAAGGTCAGGGTCAATCTAAACATCTTACTGTAACCAACATATTTTCAGTGTGGACTTCTGTGACACTGTGTGAATACTGAAGAAAAATCCACTGAAATCAGTTAAATGAATCAAAGTGGATAGACCCTAAACCTGGCTACAGATATACATTCATGTTACGTGCTTCTCTGAACAGGGTTAGAGAGGAACAAAGAGCGTCTCCCTCTCTGTAGTCATCTAACTCTCTGAGACTCTCAACATGTTTCAAGTGACTGTGTCTCACGTACAGCTCAAACAACATTAGCATGCAAAGCAAATACGTCCTGCACCTCTCTTATAGAGTGAGTGAAAGACACAGCATTTGTGCTAAAGCCATACAGTAGTGAGCTGAGCACTAACCTTCAAATAATAATAATAATAATAATAAGGCTTTCATTCCAAAATGAATTATCCACCGATTTAAACATTCACCATCAAACAAGTAACGGAAAGAAAGTAAAACAACTTGCTGATTATATCTGGAGCTACAAATTACCACAAGTTCTTAAAGGTTCTCATGGCTGCATCGTCCCATAACAGGAAGTTCAGACAATAAGAAATCATCTCCCAAAATTGATGTGCAGCATTGTGAAATGAAGCCTTTGTAAAGATCAGCAAACATTGCAGAGCCAATCTGTCAAGTAAGGAAAGCTTGGACATGATGTTTCACCACGTTCCACCTGTGTTTTAAAGCGTTTCTTGACTCGGATTCACTGACATCACCGTAAAGCAACATTTAACAGCACTGGACAGCTGCACACACACTCATGAGGTGAGTTATAGGCGAGTACTTTAGACAGAAGCTCTACTCAGGCAGCCTGAAATAACAGATCTCTGAACATGCACTTCAGGCTTCCATGAGTGCTTTTTCTCTTTGTGTAAGGTGAGAACCTGAAGCGTAATCATACAGCATTTGGATTTCTCCATCCATGTCAAAACCAAGCCCAGACCTGCTGAGCTGTGCAGACCTGGACTTGTGTTCCTCCCATTTCCTGAAAGCAAAGTGTGTATTCACTCCACCAACCACCCCATTTCAAAGCTCTATAGTGATTTGAAGTTTTGTTGTAAGATAACAAATCTACCAGTTAAAAAATGACACATAGCACAAACGATAGGAAACAGAGACTCTCATGAATTAAATAAAGAGCAAGACCTAAAGATTTGAATGAAACGGAGGAAGTTAAAACAAACTCCTTTTCAAGACTGAATAATGGTTTGTATGTAAATGATTAATGAATGTAAAGGACCAAATACAGACGGTGAACAAAACATGAGTTGCTCCAAGTCTTTATGAGTAGAAATTGGTTGAGTTTAAGAGAGTTACAAGTAAATACTTTAGGGAGTGTAGATAGGAGTAGCAGCACAAACTAAGCCTCCAGCAACAATTACTAGGAAGTGTTCACCAGGAAGCACTTTTAAAGCTAGCAGCAATAAACTGCTGCATGTGGGAACCAACAAAACAGTGAAGTTCAAGAGGTTCGCTCTCATTTTCTTTTGAAATGTTGAGACACTGAAGCGTACATGTTTCAATTAGCTGACATGTTTTCTTTTTCCCTGGACACAACAAAGAGAGTCCCAGGTGGACACATCCCATTTCTTAGTTTCCTTATTTATATAATACAGCATTGAGACACTCCATCACAGAGCTGACACACAGTGTTAAAGCATTATAAAGGCCATATAAATAGTTGTGATATAAATATGTGCACGCAGAGAAAGACTCGGTCACTTTAGGTGAAGCTCAATCGACAGTAAAGCAGGGTTAACTCGTTCTATGGAACTCTGACATCAAGTCAAAATACTATGGTGGCCATTTTGAACAACGTGTCCTTCCTCATTTTCAGAGGTGCAATGCATCAATTCCTCCAAGCAGAGGCTCCAACTGACCATTACATTAATATCTGAACTTAAAGCTGCCAACTTTAACTCATAACCCTGTTCAAAATAAAATATTTGTCACTTTGACATTTTGGGAACAACCTCAAAATGTCCTCTTCTCTAGGGCAGTTGGTCCCAGACTGCCTGCTGCAGAGCCGTCACTGGCAGTTCAGGGAAGGACTACTGAGCCAGGCCCAGATCTGGATCATCTCCTGTGGGGTTCTCGGGTGAACGAGCATTAAACTCTTGTAGGCGCAGGGGTTTGACCTGTACTTCTCCTCTATGTTAAAGGTCCTGAAGCCTTTGTGCTTCTCGGGGGCCAGCCCTAGCTTCCTAAGACACATCCCTGTGTAGACATCATCTATCGGGTAGAGCGCTACATGTTGGGACACATTGTGCAGGCGAGCAGCGATGTCACCAGAGTAAAGGTACCCGCCTCCTCCTGCATATGGAGGGTACGTCCCGATGTACATGCTCTCTGGGATGAAGTATTTGACTTTCTTGTCTCGGTGTGGCCCCGCGTTGGTGATCACGTCACCCACGAACAGGTCCCTGGCTTTGGGCTCCGAGAGGCCCTTAAGGAAGTCCAGGATGCGGTAGGTGTTGACAAAGACGTCGTCGTCGCCTTTGAAGATGAAGCGAGCGCTGGGGCAGCGAGTCTGAATCCATTCCAGGAACAGAACTTCTTTGACAGTCAAGTTGAAGAATGAATCGCGGTAATCCCACTGGATGATGTCTTTATGGCGAGTGCTCTCATAGTGCAGCATCTCGGACAGATCAGGGTGGTTATCCCCAGCTGTTGCGTTGCCGAGAAGGAAGATAGTAACTACTGTTTCATTGGCTATAACTCCCGCCCTTCCCCAGGACTGACGGATGGCCTGGCGGCGGTCGAAGTGTGGTGCTAGAGATTTGACAGCCAGAAGCAGGAACGGCGGCTCCTTACAGATATCAGGCTGGTCCACCATGATCGGGTAGGAGCGGCAGTGCATGTAAAGCAGGAAGTCCTTGAAGCGGTTTGGTAGAGAGTTGTAGTCTTTCACCTGAGTGGTAACCCTGATGTTAGGCTGGCAGGGGTCAGAGGTCAAACTGGTGTTGTTAAGCCAATCAGGCATGTCTGTGGTGCTGTTAGCCACCAGGACGGGATTGTTCTGAAGGTCCAGAATCTGCTGCTGGCGGTTACAGTAAGCTGTGCTGGGAACCAGTTTGGCCCAAAAGGGTTTGGAAGGGATTTGGACCTTGGAACGTCCATTTTTGTCTTGGCTGCTGTGTCTGGAGATGAGGATGAAGATGAAGAGGTTGACCATCATCACCGTCACCACAAGCTTCAGCCTCCTCCGCAGCAGCGCCATGACAGTGTGCTGCACCTGTCACCACCTGAGTGCACACACACAGAAAGAAATAGTTTTAGGAAGAGGAAAACAATTATTCACTAGCTGCACAAAACATCTGAGTGGACTGATAATCTTGTAGGACTTATTTCTTGTTTCTGGTGGACAATATGGACTTTTTACTGATGGGAAGGTATTAATATTGTATATAAAGTCTGGTCATTATGTTAAAGTGAAATCAGGATGCATCCCTCTCCAACTACACAAGGTTTACAGGGCTTTTTGTTCTCTGTCCTGTAAAAGCAGCTGCTGTCTCTCTTAGTTATTATCAATTTTGATATTGTTGCCTTTTTTCTTGTGCATATTATACACACTGCACACACGCAGTGTGTAATATTTAACAAAGGTCTGGGGGGCTTATGTTTGCCGAAAGCATCAATAAATAAGACAGTCTCACCAAAGCAAATGTCAGTGAAGCAGCAGATGAACTGAACAGACAAGCCACCAAATGAATGTTGACTGTAATGTGGTACTGCAGGTTGTCAAGGTAGAGCAGGACAGTACATTCATTCATGCCATGTAAAAGATAACTGTTTAACAAGACGCATAAATCTTTCTGCGGGGCCACCAATCAGTTAATTATTGTAACCTGTTGCTCCAGAGATTTACAACTCAAAAAGTGAACAGATCTTTGGCAACAATCAATACAGTAATTACAGATGTCAGCATGTACACCTGATTCCAGCATAAACATATAGTCACTCTGATCATTCTGTCACTTTTTACCAAGTTGGCCTATAAAGTAAAGAAAGTAAAAGTGACTTTATAGGAACTACCACAGCCACAGCGATGGACTACAGCTGAATGAAATACTGTAGAAAACATGTTTGTAATACATCTTTCATGCAACAAAGACTTTTAAAAGAGAGGCTTGACTTGATAAGAAGTCCTGGTGGAAAAACCTATTGATTTCTCGTGGCAATGATCATGTGCTTTCCATTTCAGGGAAAACAAGATAGCGATCACTATTTTTTATGGCAAGTTATGGGTGGCACAATGGTGAAGTGTAGTTTTACCAGTTCCCTCTTTGCTGTAAAGGAACTGGTGGAAAAGGAAGATATTTTAAGCACAACACCACTCTGATACAAAAGTCACATGAAGATGCTCGAGCGTTTCATATAAAGCTGCTGGGGGAAACTTCAGAAGAAATGAAATATCTGGAAATCCTAATCAAATTTCCACTCATTCTAATTTTACCACCATCATTAATGTGTAGCAGCTCTCTGCTTCAGGCGTGGATCAAACGTACAGGACTCACTTGTTAGGAGTCAGTGGCACGTTCCTGGAAACTCGCACTTGCATGGAAACATTAGATGTATTGTTACACAACTGATCCCTGTAAAGCTCTATCCCTGTTTGCTGCTGTGTAGAGGGAGATCAGAGGTCAGGCTCAGTTAATGAATTGCATCCCAAGAACTGACTAACTGAGTGGTTAGTGCTCAGGTGCTGTGAAAAACAAGAGCTAGTGTCTCTCTCAAATACACTTCAGAAGGGTGGTGCTTGCCAGAAGGGCTTAAACCTGTTAACCCCAAGTTAAAATCGCAAATCCTCTCCTATCAGCTATTGTTGCCCAACTAAATCTCTTTGGGTTTCAGGCTCTGTGGGTTTCAGCCTTCACAAAGGTGAGCAAAGTTACTTTCATGCATTCAATTGTGTTTAGTGAGTGAGACCAATGATATGCCTGTTTCATTATCATTAAAGCCTGCAACATTTAAATAATTATACAGTCAAAGTTCCACCAAACTGGTGAAATTCTGTCCACTTGGTTTTGATGTGCACGTTTTTTGGTAATTGTGGCGCACCCCCTGGGTCAGGCTCAAAATGCTACACTGGGCCTATTCCCTAACAAGCCCTGAAGCTTGATACTCAGATTTTAAGATGATTGGACAAAGCCCCACCCTTTGTGAAGCTGATAGGTCATAAAAAATAAATAAATAAATAAATAAATAAGATACCAACAAGCTTTATGAAACTTTTGGTTGGTCCAATAATGACCCACAAACTACTTGGTAGCAATTGGACCTGCAGTTTAGGAGACGACATTAATTTTTTTGTCTATCAAAGAACAGTACCGCTGCCTGTAGGGGGCGTGGACAGGCTTTCTCACACAGAGCTTGTCCAATTACAAGTCAACTGGACTTTTGTGTGAGTGGTGTGGCCTTTACAAAATTGTAGCTTTGGACCTTAGTAACAGCGCCACCGTCTGGCTGATTGGGCACATGTTTCTTGGGAAGCATTTGCACTTTACTTCCAGTTATCGTTCCAGCTTTCATCTCATTCCAGCATAAGCCAAAGAATAATAATAAGAACACCAAATCAGCACAAACTTAATACAGTTCTACACCTTCGGGATGTGAACCCTTATTAGACTATTATCCGCTATAAAAAAGGTCAGCTTGAGGTCATGTAAGATAATCCTGTAACAAAGCATCTAATAAGCCTGGAAACAGCCGTTATGTCAGCAGCATGTTGCAGTTATATTACAAATGACTATGTGCCTTTTGTTTGCTGATAATGACCTGCTGTTTACTTTATTAGCATTATAATGGCCAGGACAATTCAATAGGTAACTGAGGATGTATGGTAACCATAGTCGTGGTCCTGTTAGGCAAGCACCAGTCAAACAAAGAAAAAAAAAAAGAAAGAATTGAGGACAGCATGGGAGTTGTGGTTTCGAACAGACAATGCAGCCTTTCAGGAGGGTTGAATCTGCCTCAGGTTTCCGCTTTGGCAGGACAACAAATCCTCTTTGATAACATTCTCTTTGCCATGCCTCACTTTCTTTTCTTTTTCTGAAAATGTCTGTACTGAATATGTTTTCTCCTCACTTCCTGGGCCTCTCATTCCCTGTTATTTCCTCCTTGTTGTGCTTGCCAGCAGGGCAGCCACATCCGCTGTACATCTGCTTGAGCCACTGTAGAGCTTTCACATGTTATTGACGAGTCACTGATTTAATTTTTCTGGTGTTACTAACTTTCTTCGCCCAATTATCAGAAAATAATCACCCAAATTATCCATGATAATTAAAATTACTTATTTTTGTGCACTATTCAGATAGCTGGTAGCAGAGAGGAGACAGTGAACAAGGAGAGAGAGAAGAGAGATCACATGCAATAACGCTCTCCAGCCAAAATGGTGACCATATGCTCAATGTCTTAAACCCCTAGGCTTCAAAAACAAACTGATGAATGGATGATAAATGGAAATAAGCATGCAGCCTTTGCTCCGAAACTGAGCCAACAGGCCAGAGGGTAAGCACTAAAACCAAACGTCTCAGCATCTGGGAGATATTATCGTTATTTGGGGACAGTATATTTGTGTTTACTTCAACTTGACCCTTTTGGTGAAATCCTCATCAGAAAACGAGACTACAGCCATGTTAAGCATCTCTGTGAACAATACTTAGTGATAGATGCTAACATTACCATGCTAACATGCTCCCAATGACAATACTGATTTACCAATGTTTTTAGTGTTCACCATGTTCACCATCTTAGTTTAGGACAAGATTAGCAAATATTAGTGTTCTTACATTTGTTACTAGGCACTAAATGCAAAGTTAAGCTTAGGCTAATGGAAATATAATCAGTTACATACTATACTAATACTACATATTATACATCTGAGATGCTGTAACCAGCATTTCTCATTTTTGCTTTTTGCCCTCTTTCTGCTCACTTTGAGAGCTTGAAGTTGAGCCAACTCTACCTGACAAGCTAAAATGCTTAAGGGACACGTGCTTCGGTGGGTTTATCTTCCTGTGCACCGCTGCCTGCATCCTTCCTGCCTCTGTATCATGTTGCTCTCTCAGCCTCCTAGCAACAACACCACACTGCCACGGCCCTGTTTGCTCTCTTTCCTACTCCATTCCTTTGTTTACCCCCCCCTTTTTCCCCTCTGCCTCTCTTCTTCAGCCCCTCTGACTCTCTTCTTCTGTGCTTGTTCTCCTTCCTGCTTTCCCGAGAATTTTGCTCATATTTACGTAGAAACAGAGTGAAAGGCAAGTCACATCCCCACAGGATGATGACAGATAATCCTGAAGGAATATAAGTGCTATATTACTTACAAGGACAAGCACAGACATTGCCTTTTCTCTTCGGACCCCCTCCTTTCTCTCTCTTTTTTCTCATGGATAATTAAGCTTTCCTGTCCTCTGCCATCTCCATACAAACAAGGAGACTTCTGGGAAATGAGTGGGTGGGGGAAGGTGGGGAATTCTAAAGAAGGAAGCTAAAAACATGTTGACAAGACCACAGCTTCCGGACATCTAATTACCATGAGTAGTGTGAGGCTAAACACACACCTTCCTGTGTTAACCTGTTGAGTTTTCCCTTCAATATTCAAATGCTACCTGCATCTTTCTGCTTTGTTACTGCTGTGGGTTACACTTGTGATTGTCCACGTGCAAACTTTGAACCTATATGAATATACATATGAACAGTTGCAGATGGAGTGCACACACACACACATTTCACAAGAACAGACATACAGTTGAAAGCGTGGTCACACAGGAACACAGCATGTTGGTGCATCTGCTCAGGGGAACATCTCTGGCCAGATAACTGACTGACTGACTGGACTATAACTAACTGTTACTGTATGAGACTTGATACTGTATGTGTTAATGCATGATAATGATAATACATGACACAAAGCAGAGCAGAGCTTCCCCCTCTGAGTTTACCCATCAGTTTATTTACCTGTTAGCAAGTTTAGCATTACTGTGTGGGACCATTAGCATTGCTATTGTCATTCACAGTCTTATCAGAAACAAGTATTTACAGTGGCCAGTGGTGTTTTAAATGTCCTTTACCCATATATTAATTTGGCTGTGCTACTCTGTCTATATGCTGTTGGAGTAATAAGCAAATGCCTTATGTTAGTCAGTACAAACATGGCGGCTGTGGGGTTTTGAAGAGATCAAAGTGGTGACCTTCAGGTGACATGATGTCTTACCGGCCATCTATAGATCTACAGTCATACTAACCAACCACCCTACCTACCTACTGTGCATCCACAGTGTGTCCTTTTGAACATCCCATAGTTTCTTTCACTTCAAATCCACATAACTCACAGATAAATATGTTTTGAATAATTCAATCAAGAATGAACATCCTCTTTCAGACGTGTATTAGTTTAACTTCTATTTAATCCAATTACGAATTCAGCAGCCTCCTCATGCAGGCCGTGTGATACTGTGATGACAAACAGAATCTTGTGCGTAAGACAGACCTGTTTTAAACAATACTTCTTTGCACAATAGGCATTTGTTCTCCAAGTATGTAATCTTTGCCAACAAAAGCACATTTCTGCCTATGAACAGCTCTACTTCAGCAAAGAGAGACACTGCATGACAATAACATTAGTGTTAAATAAATGTTCATTTAAGTTGAGCAATTGTGTCTCATTTATTATTATTCAATTATTATTCAATTATTAGATTTTCTAAGATGCAAAACAACAACATGAAATCGGCATGACATACTGTTCATCAGTCACCCTACTCTCTTAATATCAGCATCGGCCATTGAAAAACTCATATTGGTCGCACACACACACAAAAAAAAACAGCTACCAATTTCAAGTGCAATGTGATTTTTTTTTTTAAACAATCAATCAACTGCTCTCCTGCAGTTTGTGCAGCTACATTAAAACATGGGCGGTGCAGGCACGAGCTTTGCAACAACAGTGGGTCCGATGGACTTTGATACTGGTTTCAGAATCACTGATCAGCACAGAAAGCAGTTCTGTGGCACACCGATTACATCTGGCAGTAATCTACTGGACAATTCCAGGCTATGTTTGACCACAGAGATCTCCACCTGATAAAAGGCACAATGAGGTGAGGAGTGTCTCCTGTGTGGGGGATGGGTGGGAGACAGCAAAAAACAATTGCAATGGCAGGTTACAAGGGTTGTGTGTGTCTGAATTTAAGTAGATCTATATGAGTTTCAATGTTCTGTTTGGACAAACTTAAATACCTCATTGTGGAGTCAGGTGTTCAATTGTTGATGAAATTAGGTGAAATCTGGACATTTTCTTCAACACACTGTTCCAAAGTTAATCAACAAAAAGACAAGAAAGAAGAAGAAAAAAATGCTGCAGACTAAAAGGTGTTTTTAAATGGAACATGATGTCTATGTATTCATGTGTGTCACTCCAGCTCACTGCCTGTAAAAGGAATGAACAATGTCTCTGAAGATGTGAGTGCACATTGCATGATCTTACCTGTGCAGGTTAGAGGGCTTCCTCAGCTTGTGTCTTCTTGGTGTAGCCTCTCAGGTCTCTTACCCCATACTTAGCTCCGCCCTCTGTGGAACAGCAGCCAATGAGAGATAAGGATCAGGAGGGGAGACAGGTGAGAGGGACGGGAGTGTAGGAGGGTTCCACCTGAAAACATACAAAAAAACTGGTTTGTTAACAGCTGAGAGAAGCTTGGCCTGAAGAAAATGACTAGACAAATATCGACACGAGGAGTTGTTTAAGTCATTCTGAAAGGATCTGAGCAAAAGCAGAGCGTGTGAACAACTTATCTTGTATTTGTAAGTGAAAGTCTGTGTTTTTAGGCGCCTTATAATCAGCGACTGGTGGTACCTGATGTGATTGGGCCATGGGGCTCACCTGTGGTGTCAGCGCATGACCAAGGTACAGCTGTAACTGTGTTAGACACGCAACTTTGTGGTGCTTAGTGTGTACTGTATATACATATAATAGAGCTGCAATGCTCAGCCAACAGAAAATTTATTTGCAACTATTTTGATAACTGAATGACTGTGGGTGTGGGTAACACAGGTTTACATGGCAGCTGTTAAAGCGACAACAAAAAAAACGACAAAAAGCTCAGTTTCAGTTTATCTACAGTAGATGTTTACCATTTTATAATCAGACTTTGAGCATTTACATGAGTAAATTTCCAGTATTAAGGTTTTGTCAGGAGAAAAAAAATGAACAGAGTTTGATTATATCAGATCCGATTTCATGCACATGTCTCCGCTGAAACTAAATTAAATCAACAAGCGGAACGGCTCGCGCTGACTAACATCACATTCATTCGTTTGTTTCATCCACCCATCCACCTCCCAAAACATGACTTCACAACAGTTTACAGAGAAGTGAGCAGGTGCCAGATGTCCAAAGGTACCACAATACAGAAAATACATTGAAGGAAGCAGAGCTGAGAAAGTCTCATTGTATATTATCTAAATTGCAGTTTCTCATTTCCACAATGTTAAAGAATCAGATTACTGCAGACATAAGGCTTGAGCCTGGTTACTTGCAAGCATGTAAATATCTGACTGACAGCTGAGCACATACAGGCACAGGTGTAATAAAGACAAGACCTCATGTTTTGCACAGGGGTAACATTCAAGACATGAAACAGATACTGACCCTACAAAGAATATATAATGTAGATCTTTCTCACAGCCTCGCTAGTGGAAAAACATGGGGAATTGTCCTTCCCACCACAGATACCAGAGGCTGCTTTAAAAGTTGTTGTCAGGGATTTTCATTAGTTTACAGAGACTTGTACCTGCCCATAGCATTTTCCCTCCTCTGGCTTACAGTTTTTTTTTGTGTCTGAGCTTCTTTTACTCGTGTAGGCATGCAGCTGCATGCACGACTGCTGTGCTCCATATCCATTGTTGAGGGATCTCAACATTCATCCTGGCATCATGGTTCCCTGCAGTTTTTTGAGAATAGTGTCCAGAACACTGCCCTCATGACCTCGGAGTGTGCAAGGTCCTGTTTAAACCTTGTATCACATCTACATCTATTTAGATTGTGTCTATATCCAGGTAAGAGTTGAATACATGTCTCAAATTAAAATGGCCATTTGTGAAACATTTATTTCATATTATGTGAAGGAAAAATGATAATAAAGACATTTCTTCTTAGTCACACTGCCGTACAGGAGGACTGCAGAGGCATTTCAGTGCCTCTCCTTGAGTGCAGACCTGGAAACCTTGTTTGAGCTGTTTGGAAACCCAACTGTTTTTTAAACTGCCCACTTGTGATCAAATCAAAACAAAATGCATTTTAATGCTGCATGTAAACAGGGTTGAAGCCAAATACAGACGGAAAAATAACATTAGCAGGGTACACACAATACGGGTAAACTCCCATGTCAAGCACGTACTTAAGCCTGACTGCAAACCAAGCATAAATAACCCTTTTGTATATTAGCCACGCTACTAACTGCTGCCAACATCATGTAAAACAGCAATGACTAATAACACCAACAGCAGGGTTGTGACACAAGCAGAATGTGACAAGCACCAAATAAGCGTACAAATTTGTCTTTGGTTGATAAATTAGTGAGGGTTAAACACGACCAACACATTGATAAATTCAGAAATAACTTCAATCTTTAGCTTTGGCCACACAGACTGATGTGGAGAGTGCCCTTTATACACACAACTGGGTTTGTTAAACATTAAAAGCAGTGGTTTTGCTGGTTAGATATGGGGGTTAGCAGGTAACGAGGCCACATCGCCTTTTATTGTGCGCCGTTAATGTACAAACTACCTAAAATATTCACTTAAAGATTATCCAACACCTCTAAGAAGAAGAGTTAATCAACATTGGAATGTCTCTGGTTTCTAAAGGTGCTCCCTAACTCTAATCTCAATATGAACTGTGTACTCTAGATTTATCTCTGTTTGTGCTTCTTCCTTCACAAAAGAAAAGTACTTCTTCGACTCTAACAGCCTGTTTGACTTGTTCAGAAACTTTCCAGCTTCAAGTCCTGGCTTTTATTTCTATTTTCAAATGACCCATTTCACATGCATCTTCCTAATATAATGCTGTCGTAGCACTAATCCTTTGTTTTACTACATAACAGAAAAGATATCCATGGACGCAAAATACGAAACCATAATGAGACCCAAGACTCAAGAGTCTGAGTATTGCTTGACCAGGGGTCGGCAACCTTTACCACTCAAAGAGCCATTTGGACCCGTTTCCCACAGTGAAGAAAACACTGAGAGCCACGAAACCCATTTGACATTTAAAATGAAATAACACTGCATACAACATTTTTTTGCCTTTATACTATGTATAAACAAACTATAATGTGTTGCATTTATGAAATCAATGAATGACTGCAGTGTGTGACACAAGGTCAGGTCAGCCACATCAGGTTTTTAAACAGACAGACAAGGTTAGAATGAAGATAGAGGGATGTCTGACCAACCAGACACGCGCAAGGAAAGCAGGACAATGATAAAGGCAAGTCCAAAGTTAAAATTTAATGTTGTGTGCTGAATAAAAATGCAGAACGTTTGTGGCAGTTCGGTTTAACCATTTGTCCATCCTCCACCTGACAAAAAGTCCTAACTTGGGTTGGGTATCAAGACCTGGCTCTGAATTCTAACAGGTTCCAATTTCTCTCCCAGCTACTGGACACTGTAACAAAATGGTTCCCTCATGAACACACTAGACCTCCCATGTCATGCAAAAAATGCATCTGCTTGAAATACGGTCAACATAAATATGTCCTACAAATTCGAAAATATAAAAACAAATATTTAGTCACACAAACAAAGCAGAATCATTATTCATATTTCAGCAGTGAAGATTACTGTCACCCCAATCATTGTGTTTAGAAGAGTATGTTACATGTAGAAGTCATTTCAGTTTATCTTCTGTTTCTTTTTAATTACTGTGCATCTCATTTCGTGTCTTTTCTGGATTATGTAAAGACTATGAATTGCCTTTGAGTATAAACTGTTGTATAACAATACACTTTTCTTGTCCCTCTTTTGAATTTTGTTGCATTTGTTTTTTTTTTGAGCACCACTTGGCCCAGGTCTGAAGAATATATGAGGATGTTTTGGCACGAGAGAATGTGGGCCTAATAGCAACATGGTGCAAAGACAGAGCGCCATAAATAGCCTGAGGACTGCAACGGAGAGAGTTGCTGTCTGAGCTGGAGTCTGCCCACCAAATATCGACAGTCAACACAAGTATTCACAAAGGGCGAAAGGTCCCACTTCAGCTATTACAGTTGGCCACAGACACGTGGGCTCGTCTGAGGATTACCTTGGCTTTTA
Organism: Chelmon rostratus; assembly: GCF_017976325.1. Lineage (NCBI taxonomy): Eukaryota > Metazoa > Chordata > Actinopteri > Chaetodontiformes > Chaetodontidae > Chelmon > Chelmon rostratus. The sequence continues at coordinate 22,372,844 of NC_055668.1, forward strand.
AAACTGAAGTTTTAAAACTTCAGTCAACAAACAACAAGACACAAATATGATTTAAAAAGCAGTTTTTATCAAGGTCATAATTTACTCAACAAGCTTAAAAAATTGAGCACGAGTGTCTTTTTTCAGCATGATGGATATGTCTCTTTGAAATGAAAATATTCAGTTGCTATGGTGGCTCACTGATTGATTGTGGAGGTCAGGTTTGCGATGTGCCCACAGCAGAGAGATACAATATAACAACATGGTGGCTTGAGCCTGGGTCCCCGACCTGAAGCAGTGTGGCCAAAACAACCCAGGCCAGCCTGCTGAATTGTTCTTTTCCCTTAAGATCTTACTAAAATGATAATCCTCAAAATAAACAACAGGTCTTTCAAGCAAAGACAATGTTTCACAAAATGGTGGTGGAATAAAGAGAAACTTACGTCAGCTGACAATAATCCTTACATAAACACACACGCTCAAAATAGAAAGGAATTTCTAATTATCAACAAATACTTGTCACTCTGACTCCGCAAGCCAAAGGTCACTTCTCGCTATGGAGTGACTCCACTCACACTCAACGTAATCTAAACTTAAAAGACACGTGTATGTGTGTGTGTGTCCGTCCATGCCAATGCTCAGAAAATGTATCACACAACAAGCCAAGTTTAATCTTGACACATGACTCACAGTGTGGCCTGATGACCAAAGACACTGTGTACATATCTCAGGCTGCAATAATAATCATGTAGTATATACTGTCATGATTTTCCAAGATTCACAGCTGTACAGCAGTAATATACAACTAATAGCGCAATTAATGGCATTATATAGCAGCGTTGCATCCATGAATGTGGTGGCATTTAACTAAAAACCATTGATTCCCCTCCTAAACATGAAATTAAATATCCAGCTATTCATAATATTACCTACAACACCATCCCATCAGTTTATCATGTACATGTCTCCACCAGCTCCTGTGAAAAATATCTGGCTATTAAGCTGCTAACATTTTCACCAGCTAGTCGCTAACTTTGTGTGCCATCTGGTGCTGAGCACAGTGCTTTTCCTGAAAACAGAAGCTTGATGTGGCTGGAGATGGGCTTGAAGAGAGCGGTAAGAATGAACAAAACAAGGTAAAAGATGTTATAAATGTCTGTAGAGCTGAGGGGAACTGCAGATTCTAACAACGTTTTTTGTTTCTTTTTGGAATAATTATAAAGCAACTAATCTAAAAATGCCATCTAAATTTTGGAAGTCAAAATAATAATGTTTAAGTATATTCAGCCTTTCTGTGTGCTTTTTAGAAAGATAAAGCAAGTATCCAAGAATAAGAAAGACAGACTTCAGGCTTTACTCTTGGTGATTTTCTAAAGCCACTCATTTTATCCATTAAAGATGGACTGATAAAAGGCCTCACTGCAGCTGTGGTGAAAGCGGTTGTTCAGGCTTTGGAAACTGGCAAATTGCAACTAATGACAGTATTATTGCAGGAAGGCAAAGAGACTGTCAGAGAAACACAATCTCAGGGTAATACTGAGTACACATGAAAAAACAAAACAAAACAACCATCAAACAGATGGCAAAGCAGTCTAGGCAGGGAGTGTCAGTCAGGAAAACAACACAGACACAATGGCTTTGCTGCAACTAATGCTAATGGAGTTAGGAGGGCAACAGTCTCATTAAGCTGTTTAAGTGATGGAGAATTTTGACAATGCCCCAGACTAACCACACATATACACACATATATGTACGTGTAGCTCTACAAGCGAAGCGAGAGAAAGATAAACTTGTTTTGCTCTAGAATAATAATATTAATTATAATTATTATTATGAAATTGGTTGAGTTTTGCTTTTTAGCCCTGCAGTACAAAACATTAAGCACCTCCCAAACATCTGAAACTTTGTCAGCCATTGTTAAAAATCCACCCTTCTTCAGTTTTCCTGTTAATAATCTAAACACGCCACTATTTTACGTCATAACACTGAGCAAGCCACACACCCACCTCGCCCAGTACACTTCCCTTCTTCTTACATGACACAATGAGCTGCACACATGACCACATTTCAAAACAGGATACTCAAGTGTCTATATAGTGCAGCTTGCATCTATCCAATTGTTTGCCTGTAACTGTGCTTCATCTCAACTCAGGTCAAAATCACATTCAAATAATCAGATTACAATTTTTCATGTGCAGTAAATGTGTGTGTGTGTGTAATTAAGTAAAGGAGACAGTCATCATAACTCACACATAATGGAGCTGGGACCTTGGATAACCTTACAATATTGGAGCCTCTTCTGACTTCAAAAGGTCTGCCAATACTATAAATGGAGAGCCATTTGGGAACAAGTTAAGGAAGTCCGATTGGATCCTGTGCAAACGTTACAGAACTGGTATATCTGGCATTACATCTGGATTATGAAGTATGAACAGATAAGCATGTTGCACATCCCCAGAGACTGAGGGCAGGAAGAGGCGTATGGGACAGAGAGAGAGGAAGAACACAGACAATGGTGCAAAAAAAATTCAATCTACTAACAGACAGACTTTCTGACATAAGCAACAAGTATTTACTGTATTTCTGTACATGTTCAACAGTTTAACCTCGATTTCTACTAACTCGTGTTACATCAGCAAATTCTCTGTAAAGACAACTTTTAAGTGTCCGTTATTTCATTGCAAAGTTTCACTGAGGTACTGTTGGGCTTGTGAAACTGTTGGATGTCAAACTGGTTCCTCTGTGACTGTGTAGTATCCTTGTGAGTTTGTATGTGTAGCATTGACTGGTCACATGTCACCTTACTCCAAACAGTCATATCCTGTTGCCCAAGTTCTGAAGGCTGCCTGCTTAACCCAACTGTGACAGACAGGAGGGACAAAACTACCAGCCTTCAAACAAACAGGTGACAAATTTTTACTGTCAATAGGCATGTTTCCACTAGGGGATTTTAACGGCCAAAATGGTTGCAAAGTCATTTTCTATTGACCAACTAATTGATGAATCATTTCGGCTTGAGTTTAGCCACTGCTGGTCCAGCTGAGTGGAGGGGAAGAATCTGGTGGAGGGCAGTCTTTGGGTAATAGTAAACCATGTCAGTGTGCTGACAGTGCAAGCATGGAGAGTGACGAAAGTGTTATCTTGAAAGATTTGAACTTGCTAAGTGACTTCTACTGCATTTTATACATATGTGTGCATTGTATGGGTAGCTGAGAAGATATTTTATTTCTGAATATAATAATAAAAATAATAACAACAACAACAATAATAATACATTTAGTGTTTTCTATCTAATTTCTTTAATTTTTTAAACATTTTTTCTGTGTTTTACTGTTAAGTACATTGGGTATACCTCTGTATGAAACGTGCTATACAAATATAATTGACTTGACTTCTATAGCCAATTCTCCCTCATCAAATGTTCCGACTCCCAGAGCTAATCTGTCGTGACTGTACACTTGAAAAAGCACTGGGTTCCTAGTGTTGGTAAAAAATTAACACTAACAAGTGGGACTTCTCTTATGCAAACAGAAGAGAGTATCGGTGACAGTCCAAATTACAGGGGACAAACCTGCTGCATACTTGTCACACCTAAGAATGCATATGATGCAACAAATACAATCTGGTAAAATAGTGACGTGTTTTCATTGTTTTGAGTCTCTTTCAACACCCTCTGTATTGTAATGTAACAACTATGAGGTTTAAGTGCTGACCTTCAGTTTTAATGGTGTTCACACTTGGACTGAGTGAGCAATATATGATTTTTGGCCAGTTTCACAAACAATGCCCCACTTTTATGAGAATGCAGCAGAACAATGATCTCGATCATAAAAGGAGGGTGGACATTTTTTTAAATGGCCAAATTGTTGAATGCTCTTGCGAAGACGGTCTGCAGTGAAGGTCTGGTAGAGTCTGTGGGATGACGTTGATCACCCACAGACAGCGATATGCTCTAAATTTAAAGTTGAGAGTCACGTCTTTAACCTCATGGTGTGCTAGAATACAGAGCCAACACAACAAATATGTGTCACTGTCCTATATCTGTCTGAATGCACTTAGAATTGCTTGAGACCTTAGTTTGCTTAGTGTGCTGAATACATACAAGGTACCACTTACGTAAAGATTCCCTGTGTCATCATTAATACCTATAAGGAGTGTAGACCCACTGATGTATATACATACTCAGGAGCTACTGCTGTTGGCAAAATGTAGCATTATGGACTACTTGTGTCCATGCAGCAGTATATCCCTGTAAGCTGTTCTTAATGGATCTCGGAAAACAGAGGGAGCCAAGCACTTTAACAGCAGCACTTGGGTTTAGACTCCTTACAGGCATTATTAGTGATAAAAAGAAACAAAACCTGCCCTTTCAACCCTGGCTCTCTTTTGAGGATTAGGTGGAACTTGGCCAAGTCACTAAGTAGCTTCTCTTTTATTTTGTGCAGTCTTTCTGTCTCTTCACAGAACTAAAACAGTGGGTTTGGAGATCACAGACTGGCCAAAATGACATTATCAGAGTGATCCCTTCTGACTTCTGTACACTGCAGGGGTCAAAATCTGAGGAATCTTTAGCCAAAGGAGAAGTTATTGGACGGAGTAAGAAGGGGGGAGTATAGATGAATGAATGAATTATGAATAAGCCTATTTCACGTCATGGCAACTAACACATGAAGCCAGGAAACAGTGTATCATGAAGCAATTATTGCTACAGACTAATGTTGTCACAATACTAGTATAGACCAAAAATACTCAATAACTCTTTTGACACCATGGCAAAAAGAAGAAAAGGCCTTGGCATGCAAAAAAAGATTTTTTCCACTGAATGTACAGAGATGGAACCGATACCAATCTTCTTTGTAAGTTTGTTGTTAAAAAATGTGACAAACAAAAGCAGGGGCTCACAGTGCTGCTGGTCTGTGAGCGTTGCACCAGCGTTTACACAAGCTAGGCAAGGCTAGTGAGTCAAATGGGAGTATTTCTGCTCTGGGTGCCCACCAATGCTGGCAGAAACTGAGTTATTATGCTGAGTTTCATGTTTTTATCAACAGCCGGTGCTGCTGGCAACACAGGGCATGAAAATTCCTTCAAAGATTAATCAACAGAAACAATCACTATTACAGGAACACTGGAGCTGGTTGACTACAGAGTATTTCTCTAAACCAGTGTGATGTCTGTATATAGCCAGCTGTGTAATAATTTTTCATTTGCTTGTGTAATTGCTATTATGCATGTAGGCTGAGTTAACAAGGGGATGTATATTATTTTATTGTAACTTTCCCATCTGCTCTTCTGTAGACCCGTTCCTGTTGCCCTGTACAGTAAATGTACAGACAATGGCTGCTTTGTTTGCAGATTTGTTAGGAGAGCTTACTTAAAGTTGGGTAAGATAAAGAGCTTAGCCTAACAGGCAGGTAAACACATTCACTCTGTAGACTAGTTTGGTCTGAGGCATCATTGGAAAACAAGATGGATGCAAGGCAAAATAGTACTATTCGGGACTGTGTGAAAGTCTCTTCAAACAGGACAGTGCTGATTTCTGTGTCAACATGAATGACGACAATATGGTTATAGTACAGACCTGATGGGATGTCCCCATAATTAGCAGTACCGTTGGGAATCTCCCAGTCTCCCATTTGGGATGCGCTAAAATTACTGACCTTGAAATGAGAGAAGCACTGATGACTGGAGAAAGAATGTCTGGAATAGTAATGAGGAGGGGCATACATAGCGATGGGTAAAGAAAATGGCCTGTATGTAAACAGTCACAGGTTTGGCTTACTCAACAGGTGAATGCACACAGCGTGGCGGTCAAAGAGTCCTTAAGCAGGAAACTGGAGCTCATACCTGCTCACTGAGTGCAACTGAGACCATCAGCCAAAAAAAAAAGTCTGAATGGCAAAAGGGCCTTTAGATGACCCGAGACTTAGTTAAACCATTTGGCCAACACAAAATGACCTTTTCTGTATTCAATGGAAAGAAAAAATACAATACAGCACCAGTTGCTTTGTTTGTGCACTGGGATCTTGAAATAAAGAACAAAACAAAAAACAGACCTCTATCTCTATCTCATTTGACACACAAAATGAGCAACAATGCAGATCTCTTAAAACCAACCTCTAAAATTGCTCTTGCAGTCACACACAAATACATACAAACATGTAATTTTAACACCCGTCAAAAGACCCACATATGTACATTCTGTAAATACTGTTCTGTATTAGGCTTCTTGTCTGCCAAACTGCCAACCATGCAGGCCAGGAATGAGATGCAGAACAAACAGATTAGCTGCATCCGAGAGTCAAAGGAAAATACTTGAGTCATTATCACGACAACAACCTGGCAAGCAGAACAGGAAGCTGTAAATGCACCAACATATGAATCCAAGATAATACATAGCTACGATTTGGGATTTGTGATGGAAAAAGACCCAAAATACCAAACAAGCAAGTCATTTTCTATATCAGAAAATAACAAATCAGACCAAAATCAATCTGGAAAGGCAAAGGTTATTTGTTTCTTAGTTTTGTTGTCATTTGTTTCATAATGTTCACTGTCTGGTCATAATTGAGCAGCAAGAAAGACTGTTGCCCTAGTCTGGACGAGGTGTACTCATCCAAAGTGTGGTTTGGACTTCTCTGTCTAAACATGGCAGGGCTACAGAGCTGACACACACACACATCTGTGCACCAACTCTGGAAAATGTTGCTCATGTGATTAAAAACTTTTATCTTGGAAAGTACACATGGCATCAGAGGGATAGCGAGAAAGAGCAAGAAAAGAGGGCAGGATAGGAAGCTCTCTGTCCAGGTCGGTCCAGGTTAAAAATGCAAAAGATGGCCAGCGGGCAGACGAAAACTCTGCTTCAGAATGTGTTCTCTCTGTTATCTCAAATCAAATATTAGTTTCAAGTCAGCCATTTGTTTGTGAATGTGTGTCTAGGTTTCAGGTATATTTGGCACTTAGTGTGGTGAACTATGTGTTTAAACTGACCAGAGCAGCAACTAATAATTATTTTTTAGAGCTGCAGCGATTAATCGATTCACGTTATCAGATATATTACATTAATCGGCAACTATTTTGATAACTGATCATTCAGTTTGAGTATTTTTTTAAGGAAAAAAAGTTTTTTCGATTACAGTAGTTTAATATACTTGATAATTGTGGAAAACATCTGCCTCAATTTGTGACGACTTCAAACTCCCTGTTTTGTCCATAATCCTGAAGATATTCAACTTACTCTAAATTTTTCTGACACAAAACACAGAAAAGCTGCAAGTTTTCACCTTTGTGAAGCAGAACGAAGTGAATGTTTGCTATTTTGGCTTTGAAAAATGTCTTTAATTGATCATCAGAATTGCAGATTAACTTTCCATCGATCCACTATTCCATTTCCACTCGCTTCAGCTCCAGACCTCACCGTAGGTTAGGACGACGCTGTACCTGCTTTAATACTGATGTCGCGTATCGTATTTCCCCCATAGGACTTTTATCTTGGGTCTTAATCTTGAGTTTTCAGAGTTTTGGTAATCTTCTTAATGAGATATAAGAATTATAAACACATATCCCTGTTCCTTCAACACATATGTACTCTTACATGTAGTCTCGGCTAACTCACAGGAGAGGTTAGCTAGCTCACTTATCGACGCCTGTGATTTGAATATAGTTAACCTTTACAGTCAGAAAAGTCCTCCGGGCATCGGGTGAACTTACTTGTTTTCAGCCGTCCTCGTCAGCCCAAAGTCACCCCAACAACGGCGGAAAAGTTAATAAATCCATGTGTGTTTTTCGGCGGCTAAACGTCGTCTTTTCACCGTAAGTTGGTGATGTTTTCACTCCGCCGACAGCTGAAGACCACTGCCGAACAGCACTTCTTCTTTCAACGGTTTCAACGGTATGACGCTGGGCTGCTCTTCTGGGCGGAGCCACGCGCACTAACGCACACCCATACACGCGCGCGCGCACGCACGCACACATTTACAAAGAGGGGCGCGTCAGTGTAATATTATATTTAATCAATGTGGTCACCTGACTAGCAGAAACTGGTTTAGGTGGCCTCGCTTCATAACGTTGAGCTCAGGGTAGGCCATACTGCCATTGTGAGCTACATTTCATACATGTTTTCTTTAAAAACAGCTCCGTATATGGAGCCCGAAACAGTGTCAAGGTGACCCAATGGGACACACTTGAAACTACCCTCTCTTACCAACTTATGGTGCTTTCAGTTGGTAAACGCTTAAAGCTGGGGTAAGTAACAGTGGAAAAGCTGTGTTGGAAAGTGCCTTCTACGTATATATACAAACGGTATGTGGACCTACTGCATTTTGCCTATTAAATGAAAGACAAAGTACACCATCACCAGCAGAGTGACTGATAGATGCGGTTGTTTGTGTTCACATGTGATTTGAAGAAGCACAAAAAATTAGGATTAAAGTCTGTATACTTTACCAAAAAGCTGAGGAGGAGGCCACTGAGGTGAGCAGCTGAGCAAGTGAAAAGAGCCAGGATGATGATGATGAGGTGCTATCTTTGTGTTTGTCTCTGATGAAGTGCATTATCTTATAAAGATTACCCCAAGCAGCACTTAACTTAATTATGATGGAAAACAAACATACGTTACAGTTGGATAGAAATGTCGTCAACTGGGTTGGCTGCAGTGGTCTCTGAGTGGTCTGAGAGCATGACTGGACGGCTGGATAGTTAGCTACCCTCACAATTTTTCACAGGCAGGCCTGCAACAGCCACAGGCAGGCCTGCAACAGCCACATATACTGAATGTTTTCTTTCGATTTAATGATTGCTGTCGGAATGTAAAAAGAATTTAAACGATTCCAAAAATGCTTCTAAAATACATCACCTACCCTATCTTTTAAAGGACATTTTTTAAGGATGTCTAATACTCACATAAGAACACTAATGTGAACATTAAAACAGTTTTATCTTGCTGTAATCAGTCCTCCTGGTCCAAGGAACCATTAAAAAAAAAAACCCTATCTAACATGCTTCCAATTCAGCCCAGTCTTAAAGCTAAGCTAAGCTACATACAGACATGAGAGTGGCATCAATCTTCTTATCTAACTCTAATTTCAGGTCAATAAACCCAAATTAAATGGATATAGACTCGTGCTACATTTTTATTAGTAGTTGTATCTTTAACTGTCACACAGCCAACTCTGCATTCGTGCAACCGTCTTCGGTTGTCATAAACTTGGGAATCTCTCAAAATCTCCAGCATCCTTCCTATATGACGTGAACATGGCATTAATACTTGAAAGGCAAGCATATCATGTCGTCTTCTTTCATCAAAAATACAACCTCACAAGTTTGAAGCTGCGTCACTATTAGTATCTTTCGAGACCCCTCTGGCAGCTTCATTTCTCTGAAGAGACTGGCGACAAATCGAGTGACATTGTGGGCAAACATTAACTATCTTCCCTCAAAGGAATAGTTTGACATTTTGGGAAATGCACTTAATTCACTTTTCCAGCCGTGAGTCAGATGAGAAGATCAATACCACTCTCATGTCTGTGCATTAACTATTGAGCTAAAAGCCGGGAGGCAATTAAGGCTGGGAAGGAGCAGCTTTCCAGTCATCTAAGATAATTAGTCATAGCAGCGATCAGCCTGACATGCCCTTTATCTCTGTGTTTGCTGAATTACTAACAAACACAGCGATTGTCACCAGTCTGTAAGCTGAGAGAGACCAGTTACACCTGTTAAAGTTCAGTGGGAGAGCATAGGCATTTAGTATTAAGGCCTGTTTGTTCAATTAATAAAGAAAAAAGGGATTTCTGGTTAGACAATGAGTTCTGGTTTATATGTTGTTCACATGTCGTCATCCAGATCACACTTGTGCTCCATCCCCACTAATACGCTACTTTATTTTCTCTGTTTTTAATGTTTCTTGTTTGTTTTTATTTATGTTTGACCCAGTACAGGACAAAGGGGGTCTGCTGTGTGAAGGGCTGGAGGGTCTATGTCTTTCTGTGGAGGAGACCCACACCTGGTCACCCCATGGAAACAATGGACACCCAGCCTGAGCTCATAAATAATAATCTTAAGGTTCACATGTGATTATTTTGTGTATGCACACCCTCTGAAGTCTGACTGAAAGTTGTGTTTTCATTGTTGTCTCTTTGAGCGGATGTTGTTTCTCTCCGTAAGACCATTTGTGTTCTGCGCTTGCCCCAAACTGCTCAACAAAGCAGAGGAAATCAGGCAAAGGAGATCAAACTTGTGTGATAAGATGGGAATACATTCCAAAAGAAACCAACATGCAGTTAGCTGTGTTTTCAGACTCCAGTCACATAAGCAAAACATGTTATGGTGCAGTGAGCGAAGCTGTGAAGAAGGTCGGCCTGCTAACCTGCGCAAACTGTGGCGATCAAAGCCAGACGTGGAGCCGAAATCATCTGAAACTGAAAACAAAGCAACTTAAAGAAATCTTCATAAAGCCAGGTTCACTGTTTTCCAAAACACCTTTGACTACAACTGGTCAACAATGCCAAGTGATAGGTTGTGTTTTTCAACTGCTCCTTAATGGAATACAGGTGAGAGTTTTTTTAATTTTATAGATATAGGTGACTATACATGAACTAGTGCTGGTGGACCCAGATGGACTTGACTTGACTTAGACTTGGTTTTCATGCCTTGCCTTGAAAGGGCTTGTTCAAAATTACATTTTTGCAAACCCCACAAAGAAAGGTACACAAATGTGTCTCTATAACTAACCTGCTGGTCAAACATTAGCTGGAGAGCTAATGTTAGGTTAAACCTATGATAGATTTGGCTTTGAGTTGATTTGAATTGGAGGCTTGTTATTGATTTATGAAGGTTCACAAAGTGTCAGCAGGCTGCAACCATTTTCAGCAATATTGAAAATAAAACTCAACTTTTTATGAACGCATACATTTTTATTCAGTTTTATTTGGATAAATAAAACCCATGAAAAGATGCAAGCCAAAAATTACCCGACCCTATTATTGCCTGTGTAGCTAAACTCTGATATAGGGTATCTTGTGCCAGAGAGCCATCTTTGTTATTCAAAAACTATTCAAAACACATAAATGAGTCTGATATTTTGAGTAAATCTCGCATATACCGCACTTTTGCTTTAAATGCTCACCACTGCACCAAAAGTGTATTAAATCATGGTTGAAAATAGTCCCTCATAAATGAGCTATTTCCTTCTGTTTCTTAAAAACCACAGTACACAGCTGCTTGTGGAAATTACTGGGCCTGTGTGTGGAAGTCAGAAAGTCTCGTGAGACGGACTAATGCATTGACAATTTTGGTCTATTCATGGAATATTTCAACAATAACAAAAACATAAAACAGTGCCAGCCTTATTCTTTAATTCTTACATATGCAGACTAATGTATTTGTCCCATCTCGGTAATGATATGATGGATTATCAAAGCATCAAATGACATTTTCTGCAATAGAAAATGATTCCTGTTACTGTTATTATCTCATTACCTCTGAGAAGTACAGTAATTGCCTCATTTTTCTCACAGATTACTGTCATACACATGCATGCATATGGTCCACACCCTGCTGTGGGTTATAGGGTTAATTGCTTCATGTACATTAGAGCCCTCCAGCAATCACTGTGTCCTCAGAACAGAGGACAGGGTGCTAATCCTGGCTAACAATGTTAACTAGGCAGGATAAGATGTCCACGGAGCAGCGCGTGTGAAGGAGCCCATAGACAGCCAGGACTCAGATGTCTCCTTCATCCACCTCCCAGAGTCTCAGGTGGTCAGTGAGGCGTTGTTTGCAGTGTATGTGATCACCCAAGGGTGACTGCAGAGCACACTCTGGCACTCCAACCACTGCTGCCACCCAGCTGCTCGTGTATCAGGTTTAATCAAAGTGGAACTAACACACGCCGCTCTAATGAGGTGCAGGAAAAGACAGGAGGAATAAAAAGGTGCTGCACACAAGAAGCTCTGATGAAACATCATTTTTGAACAGGCGAAACATCTGCGTTTTTAAGGTGTATCGAATTCACTCACTTCAAGTTTACTCACATCACAACAATGACTCACGGGGAGACCACTTAACTGTGCTGACACTGGATACAACACAGAACAAATGATGTGAGCAGGACTGATGATTAGCATAAGAAAGCCTTGTATTCAGTAGCAACGTTGGGGATGTTTCAGCCACACTGCTCCAGCATCACCCCAAATAAAACATTATTTATTGTCACAGCTGGATAAAAATGCAGTTAAAAAATCGAATTCATAATATACTGCCTTCGGTATATTGTTATTATAAATCATACTGATATACTAAACACTGAGCTCATGTACAGCTACGGTGTGTTTGACTGCCCTTATCTAGAGACAGTGTGTGAAAACCCCCTGTTTCCATAATAAAATGTTTATCGTAACAACATATGACAACAATGCAAAATGTTAAACCTCAGTGTGATTAAGTGTTTCAGTGCTGTCACCAACTATGCAGATACAACTGACAGGTGAGTCATTTCCTGGTTTCTGCCCCCAAATTCTGAGGAGGATGGCTGACATCATGAGAGACCAGGTCCACTTCTGGTGGAGGAAATCATGATTAAGTTGCTGAGAAATGAAATCCATAGAATTAAATGGAGCTATTTTAGGCTGTGTAGACTCATGCTAAGCACAGGACATTGTATGTATGGACTCCAAAGAGTTCAGTGTTAAGTAAATCAACAGGTACTTATAAATGTAATGAATAGAAAGAAATAGCATACAGAATAATACATTGTATAAAATATATTACCGTAAATAGAAATTTGAGAAATAATCCAAGAAATGATCAAACTCAGCTCATTATTATAAAATGGTATTTCATCATTCCTGCTTCATAATAAATGCCCTTTTTAGTTTCTATTTCCTTATTGGGAGTTTTGTCAGTGTCACAGGTCACATTACATGATGTCAGCTGACAGTTAATCACATGAACCATGTTATTATGACATTTAATGATTAAGTAACATAATTATAATAAGTATTAAATTAAGGAGTTGAGTTTTAATATTTCAGTTAATAGATGGTTCATTTATATATTTTAGATAATTTATTCATATGATTTTTTTTATGTCATAATGTATCATTATTGAATATTGCACATTTTGGGGTTCATTATGTATTCTTGGGTTTTATTGTTAACAAGATTTTTCTAAAGGAAGCACAAGCACACAGTCAATGCATCGCACACAGAGGGATGAAGGTCATGTAAATCAAAAGAAACTGCTGTAAAACAGAACACAGTAAAGCAAGTACTGTCCAGTGTTTTGATGGGAGATTCCAGACATGTTGGCACACAGAGGAGACATTGTTATTCTGGGTCAGGCTTTTTATCAACTATAACACCTGTGTGGTCACAGACACGCACATAAACACACACACACACACACAGACACCTTCACATAAAACTCACAAAGTGCACTGTGAAGTTCAGAAGGGAAAAGTAGCTCAGTTGTATGTGTGACAGGTCAGTCGTGGGAAAATACTTTAATAATGCTGCGTGACGAATGGCACAAAAAACCTTGACACTCACTCAGTCAGGCCAGCAGCCACGCCATGTTAGCTTCAAGGCCATGTTTAAACATATACATTAAAGCAGTAGGCTGAGGGTGTTGACGGCTAATGGCAGACAGGCCTGAGGACACTGAGGTCATTTCCTCTGTATTTGTTCAGGCTGTTAAGCATAGGCAATATACTAAGGTTGATCAGATGATACTCTTACTCGGACATGCTCTGAATTTCTAAAAAGCTAGTTGTGTTTGGTTTTGATACATTATTGCATTGATGGGGTGAATCCAAGCAAATCCTTTTTTTCTTCCGTAAGTGTTCCTTGGTTAACAGCCAGGTGACATCGGTCACAGGATAACAGATATCAGGGAAGGCAGGTCACAAACTTATCTCTTCATATTAAACTTTAACACGTGATGAGTTCCTGATGCAGGCCTGAAATGTTTGTGCTTTGCATCGCACTTGTGCACTGCTGCACCTTTTTTAAACTGCATTTTACTTTTTACCTATATTTTATTCTGTGGTTTCATTTTCCATCTAATGTTATACATTTTTATTTTTAGCCTTATTATATTATCAAGTGGGATTTATTCTCCGTTCATTTTTTATTCCAGTTTTTATGTCCATTGTCCATGTCTTCTCTGTGTGAAGCTCTTGGTGCGTTTGATTTCTTTGTAATTGGAAGAGGTGCTGCTACTCAATTGCCAAGTCAGTGTTTGCACCTCCCTGACACAGTGATAAAAAACTGGACATTACAAGTGTCACAACTACAGGAATTGGATTACATTAAAACAAAAAAAAAAGCATAAGAATAAACTCCTCTGGCTGCTGCATCAACAACCTCAAAATGCGACTGGGATTGTATGCATGTGAAACATCAAGTGTTGCAGAAAAAGAACACCTGCAAACTAATTAAACCCTCCAAGGAGAAGCTATTGTTCAAACATGCTAAACCTTAAAAAGCCAATTCTTTTTTCTTCTACAGTAACTCCAGTTGGATTTAAAGGGAGGGTGGTTGAAATTCTTTGTCATTTGTCTGCTTGAGGTTCTGCTTGCACCAACAATGGCAGCTTTGTAGCTCTTTGCCCAGATCCTGGCAGTGATGTCCTTGGGTCCTGTGACTTTGGGTCCTGGGTGTCTGTCTGTTTGTTCCTCTGATACAATCCAAACCCTCTTTTGCTCCGATTGGTGTGGGCAAATCAGAAGGCTGTCTGACCAGAGAGGGCTGATAAAAAACATCACTGATCAGACCGTTCAGTGGGAAAAGAAATGCAAACACTGCCTGATATCACACCACCGACCACTCTCTGCCATTCAGTGTGGGCTGATACCTATGAAAACCCTGCGCACACATACAGGTGTTTTCAGTTATCCTGGATGAGTAGCCCTCTGCTCAGGCTGAAGCTGGGTGGAGCTACAGGCCTTCTTCATGGAGGGCATTTTGACGTCACAGTGGGAACAGCACAGGCGTATATAAATAAATGAATGGTTGCTGAATTCTGCTTAGCTGCTTCAGTTTCAGGGTCAAGTCAAGTCAAGTCACTTTTTATTTATGTAGCCCAGAATCACTAATCACCATTAATTTGTCTCAAAATGCTTTGTCCTGGTCCTGGTTTTTGCATGCAGGCTCACTGTCATACTGTCATGCCTTACTGAGACACTCATCAATGATGTTTTTAGAAACACTCGTCCTTTTCCTACTATAAAAAGTCTTTTGATAAGTGACAGTTGTGAAAATAGTGACGAGGCAAATCTTCGCAATCACGCAGAATAAATGTGTGGGTGTGTATTATGGGTGTGTTCCAATAAGAGCAGATCAGTTGGAAATGAATTTCAATGTTATGATCCGTCAATATATTGTCATATTGTGCACCTGTTAAACTCTGTATGCCAAACAAATGTAATCAATTTCTTTGTATTCTCAATCCAATCATGTTGTCTTCATGTTAACAAAATACAGCCTTTGCTTATATAAGCTTGACCCAACCAGTTTCAACCAATAATATCACGATGCCCACCCATCAATCAACTTTAGCTTTTAGGCGCACAGAGCTAAGATTCTTTTGTTAGCTAGTTAGCAACAGCATGGTGTGTCGGTGCGTCTTCGGGCCACCTTGGGGAACCTCGGGATCCATCCCATGGATGATCTTACTGCCACATTTGCTGTTTAATCAACATGTGACCAGCAAACACTCAGAGCACAGATGTTCATGTCTGCATTGTCAGTAAGGTAGATGATGTAACACTGTAATTACTGGACAGTGTTTGGCTGTAAAACCCTGAAATAACTTAGAAATATTACCATTTTCTGCATTTTATAGCTGTAACGAGACAACTTGACTAGCTTCAGTACGTCACTTGAAGTCATGAGACATGAACTGTGTTGGAAACTTTAGGAGTAGATCACAAGTGACTTTTCATTAACACTGTTTCTTTAAAACTTAATGACAAACTGGCTGCTTTGCAATAATATGAATCACATTAGACAAGTGTGTCATGCCTCATATTGAGAATGTAATAATTTAAGCATTTGGGCGATGGCTCATTTAGAGTGATTGGAAAGGTTCTGTTTCTTTCAACGCACAAGCTTGTTATGTAAATATGCAGCTGGGGGTGTGTGCATGACGGTGAGCAGATTATTTCCTAAGGTCAATATGTGGAGCAAAAGCATATTTCAGGAGCTGGTGAAATTGTTAATAATTAACTACGACAGCAGCTACTGATGGCAACAACACTGTGGCCCTGCACAGGATGTTCTTGCATGCTGGTTAAAGACTGTGGCAGCTATCACATCAGTATCATATTTGATAGAGACTCATCATCAGACATCTCATGGTGAGCTTTGTTTTCACTTAAATGAGTTTTTACACTCATATGTTCTCACCACAGACCAGAGAACAAGGCTGTGTCTACCAGCAGGTTCAGATCTCTTTACACAGTGAGAATACACATAAACACAGGAAGGAAAAACTCTGCAGATTGCATCTTTTATATTTGACCCACAGGGTCATGGGACACAATCAGATGCTCCGATGTGTGAAACTCATGACTCATGACTTTAGTTTTGAAGTGTTGCATGTCTAAGTGTGTGTGTCTGTCTTCCCTCACACTGCAGCACACATCCGCTTTGCTGAAAGCACAGCATCTGGTCAGGCGAAATGCAGCAAGCAGGAGGCAGAAATGAAAGTCCAAGCCAGTTTTCATTTTCATCCACACAGACTGAGGAATCATGTGAACACCTGTGTGTGATTTCAAAACTTCAAGTTTGAGGCTACACACCTGAATCGCCCACTGAACTGTTGGCAGTTGAGTTGCATTGTGGGTAAAGTAGGCACCTGAATAATTGGAATAATTGGACAATCTGAATAAAATGGAGGTTTTCTGACTATTGAACTCATTAAGCTCAAACATTTTGTAAAACTAAATGTAAATGTAAAATTCTAATTGTAAGATTCAGACAGTAGCAGACAGAAATGGGTGCTGACAAGAACTTGTGGTTAAAAAAAAGCTATTTATGAGACTGAAAATGTAAAAATGCTATTTTGCTTGATGCAGCACACATGCTCCCTGACTCATTTTATTTCTGCTTCTCTCCCTTATGTTTCAATGCTGAGGCGACTTTCCGTAAAGCTTGCTCAATACATGTGACAAAGAACAAACACAGCAAGGGAGAAAAGCTTCGTGTAACTTGCAGTCATTGGTGACTCATCCTCTCAGATCCTGTTTAATCCTAACCAACATGGGAGAAGCATTGTAATGAGATCCTTCAGTGAATCTGATGCTGTAAATGATGCCTGCTCTCATATTACAGAGATGGACAAAGTTAGAGAGACTGGAGGAGACAACACAGTGTGTCAAGGCTCATTGAACAGCAGTGACTCATACTCTTGTGGTCTGTTTCAGTCTGTGTTGTCAGGCTTTAAACATATAAGAGTTAAAGCATCAATCCTGATGAAACTGGAAGACAAGCAGAAAAATAAAGTTAAATATTTGAAAATGCGTTTGACATGTCCGTCAGTACACCAGGGAAGTTAAACACCTCGACTTATTTGCAAAAGCTATTTGATCAAGAAGATGACATTATTGCACACATGTGAAAATATATTTTTCTCCCAGTAAATTGTGCACAATTTAGAGCCCACAATTGTGTGTGTGTGTGTGTGTGTATGTGTGTGTGTGTGTGCGTGTGTGTGTGTGTGTGTGTGTGTGTGTGTGTGTATTTCATCAGGTTCCACCAGGGGCAGGTAAAAGGCATGAGTGTTTGCATGTTTGCACTGCTTTCTGTTTTGTGAGCTGGAGGGGAAAAGACAACAGTTTCCATGGAGATTTAGTCATTCATGGATGGTTAACAGAGGGTTACTGTGTCAATGTCAGGACAAACTGTTGTCTTGGTACTGAGCAGCAGACATTAGACGTTAGATACACTTTGTCTTAGTTGTGCTGTGGCACCGCTGAGTTTATGGCAACAGCAATCAAACAGAGATACGCAATCCAGTTTCCCTTCAAGATGTTGCAAATTAAATGCTGGTTCTTGTATCTGGTAGGTTAGGGAAAAGACATGTGACATGTTTTTCAGGCATGTTAAAGAGGATATCATTGTAAAAATTTGATATTTACAAAAGACTAGAAAAATGACAAAATATTTTTTTTTATTCACTTGGACAAGGCATGGAGCAAAGCCAGCAGGAGCTGGCCCTGGGATCGTTGTACTTTCAACCGGTGGCATTTTTTATTAGTAGTGGCAGAGTCATCCATTCAAATTGCCCAGATGTGCACAAAGGATTTACAGGAAACAATCCATGCATTCAGTACAGCATAGTTTTGTATCACTTATATCAACATCACTGTTTACTGATCACCCTCTTTATACAGTACCAGAGTTTTTCTGTACTTCTATTAAGTTACTGTTAACATAACCTGAATAAAAAAAACAACAACAGCATTTCAAAACACAGGGTGGCTTTTATTGTGAACCAGCCACAAGACAGACAATGTGAGTGTCACTGCAGTTAGTGCCGACCGCCATTGTTCAGGAGGAGCGGCTTACATTTTCTATACTCCCACAATACTTTACGTTGAATCAAATTACCACACAGCAAACCTGTCCATTGGACTTTTGCACACAATGCACAGAGAAGTGGAGGAACTGGCGCCCCTTGTTCTTGCCTTAGGGCTTCCAAGCAGGTTAAGCCACAAAAGGTCTCAATCGCACATGGTCTTAAAGGTAAAGTACACCTGACTTAAAATTTTTACATCAAATGCGCATTTCAGTCCCTGCGGGCCTTTTTTAGAGTATGAGTTCGCTGCGGTTAGACAGCTGAAGGCACTCATTACATACGGGGGTTATAGTCTAGTCTAAAAGGATCAGTGCCAACAATATGTCAGCTGATATTACAGGTTTTACAAATGAACCATCTTCAGATAAAAATCATGTAGCAAAAGGGAAAGCAAATACAGATTATCGTTCCTATATTACATTTGAAAACAGCCCTGCAACACTCTTGTAAGACTAGTATCACTACTGATCCAGTATGCTTGTTCAATCTGGAAACATGGATGTGTGAATGTTAGAAAAATCCCCGCTAGCTGTTTCTAAAGTATTAAAACTTCCTTTAGAGTGTATTATTTCTTTAAGGGAGCAAGTAAACAAACATGTAAATTTCAACCTTCGCTGCCATTAGAATTCCTCCTCATGTAGGAAATTCCTCAGACACCACCTACCAAACCACCTACTGTAACCACCACGTTGAATGTCACTGTTTGCATCTGCGGTCTTCCCACTCTCCTGAAAGCTATGCAATTATCCGTGATGGGCCTTCCACCATGGTTATCACATATGTTTTCGGAATGTAGCTTGGAGACAGAGAAGGAGGGAAATGGAGCCAGACAGATTTTCATATCTTGAAATTCATTGTAGGCCTAAAAAAAATTGACTTTTTAAGAGTGTGTTATTCCGTTTAAGTGTAGACTTAAAAACTTTCCTTTTCGATGAAGCTTACAGTTTGGGCTGGCTCAGGCTCGCCTTGGACCAGGCCCTAGTTATGCTGCTATAGGCTTAGACTGCCTGGGGACTTCCCATGATACACTGAGTTCTCGTCTCCGGAGATGGTCGCCCACCCAGAGCCTGGTTCTGTTCCAGGTTTCTGTCTGTTTAAGGGCAGGTTTCGTCACTGTTGCCAAGTGCTTGCTCACAGGGGAATTGCCAAGACCTGCTCTGTATGAAAAGTGTCATGAGATAACTTTTGTTGTGATTTGGAGCATACATAAATAATATGAATTGAAATTGAATCATTTGGTAACAATCAACCATTTTAAATTTGACATTTTTATAGTGAAAGAGCTCTAATGAAAGAAAGAGATTCATGTCACATATAACGACTTCTGAAATGATTTAAACTCAACTAATTATCTATCTATCTATCTATACACCGCTGAATCCTTTGCAGGGTCACGGGGGGGCTGGAGCCTATCCCAGCCATCTCTCGGGCGAAGGCAGGGGACACCCTGGGCAGGTCGCCAGCCTACCACAGGGCTACATATACAGACAAACAACCACACGCTCATTCACACCTATGGACAATTTAGAGTTATCAATTAACCTAAGCATGTTTTTTGGACTGTGGGAGGAAGCCGGAGAACCCGGTGAGAACCCACGCTGCACAGGGAGAACATGCAAACTCCACACAGAAAGACCCCAGGCGGGACTCAACTAATTATCATGAAATTTTTTGAAGTTTTATTTTTGCTGAATGTCACTTTTATTTCATTTTTTCATGACAGTGGAATTGTCTCTACCAACCCTCCTCAGCTTTTAAGCAAGCTCAGCAGTTTAGCCAGTTAGAGTGTGTTAGCTAAACTTACAACAGTGGCGATGTTATCCTGAAACAACAAAACTAGAGGCTAACAAACTATCCTCTGATTTTATTTAGTGCAACAAGGCTGAACCAGCTGTCTTATTAGCTATTGTGTTGTGAGCATATCTTATTACTTAGCATCAAAGTGAAGACAGTATTTACAGCAGCAGCTAACGTTAGCTCATTAATTCACAGCAACCTCTGCTACGCTTTCAGTCTAAAGATGAGAAAAAGAAAAAAAACACACATTTTTTTTATACTAGATATCTTTGCTAACTCTGGCGCTTCATTTTGATGCTAAGTAATAAATCAAAGCTCACAAACAAGCCTAGACAGTTAGACAGTAACAGACGCTAACTGGCATCAGCATCATGAGAAATCATGAAAAAGTACATGAAAGAAATAAAAGAAATTAACTTCTGAATAGGGACATTTTGTCGATGCTATGAGAAAATGAGGATGATGAGATTATTTAATGATGATTTAAAAAAATATGTCACTTCACATTAGCTTTTTTTTAATCGAAACTGACTTTAATACACATGAACGAAAACGTGATCTTTTAATTGGACAATAGAGGCAGTTTGAGTGGAACATAATGCTGGTGCATTGTGCCAAGTGTATTCATGTGTGTCTTTGTTCTTGCTGTTGTCTGTGATACACACTCGCATGGGAATAACACGCACACACAAAAAAGCTCCACCCTCCGGCGCCTGAGACACCTGGGGTCAGGTGGAACTGTCCCAACACACAAGTGCTCTGTGTGTGTGTGTGTGTGTGTGTGTGTGTGTGTGTGTGTGTGTGTGTGTGTGTAAGGTGGAGTGAGAGGTTTAGTATGAACGTTAAATACAAGAGTGTGGGTGATTTGCTTCACTGGAACTTAATTTTTGCAACCCAGGAGCTTATTTTTGTTGTTCTGGCCATCACTTGAAGCAGTTATGCTAATGTTTTCCTTACTGGATTCGCCCCTTAAGGGCTGAGGAACACGAACAGGCACAGATGACTCAGGTTGTGAACGATTATCACAACTGATAGGATTGGCGGTCAAAGTGATAGGAAAGTGCAGTAAATCTATTCCTAAACTCGTGGTTCCCAGCTCATCCTCCACCACTAAATGCATGTAAATTAGACTCAACCTAACTTAAATCTGACGTCAACCCAAACCCTACAACACAAATCTTCCTCGGCTAAACTCAACTTTAAGCCCCAATTTTAACTCTAAAATAACCCCATAAAATACTATAAAATGTTGTCCATTTGGTGGATTTTACTCTAATCCACTAAACAACTTTGTAAGATTGTTTGGTCCTCATAGTATGGGCCTAGCATAGCGCAGAAATACAACACAAACGTGTAGAGACATGCTTTTTTTTTCTTCTCTCTCAGGTCATTCGGTTAAATTTTACAATTTTGCTTCCACTTTTTCAGAAACAGAAACACAAACACTTCTGCTGCCTCACTCTTCTGTGTACTCACATCATCATGGTAACTTTTTGCGCTCTGGTGACGGTTAAAAGTCAGACTTGGACACATCCACTAAAAGAGGATGTGGACACTGAGTTGATTTACCAGTTCAACTGATGCCTGTATGCCTTCATGTTTCCCTGTCAGCTGAAAGAACACAGTGGAGGTAATATGATGCAGCACAGCTCATTCACGGTGCTCTGGTCATATTACATCACACTACATCCTCGGTGTACATTGAGCTCTCAGCAAAACGTGTGCGGAAGTCTGTCTGTCTGTTTCTGTTTTTTTTTTTTTTGCAGGACTGACAGGCATTCATATCCAAACACTGATAAGATAAGGTAAGATAAAACTTTACTTATCCACAGCCGGGGAAATTTGGGCATTACGGCAGCATGTGAAAGCAGTTGGACTGCGACACAAACTTTCAAAACAGCTTGAGCTGAATGAACATGCACAGAAAAATGTCTTGTTAAAGGTTTCTCTACGTTCAAACTTTACGTTTCTTTACATTTCAATTTTCAATTTTATTTTATATTAGGAAAATGTCATGTTTTGTCTTAAAAAAACAGTTTAGTCAACACATACACGCCTCCAACAGTCTGTTCATTGGTAGTTTTCTCCTCCAGCTGTCGAGCAACCACCATCCCTTCCACCTCCTGATGAGGAAGTCAGCTCATACTGTATATGCATACCATTAATCTGAACTATGTCACTTTGATACCTATTTTAGAAATGCTGACATGACACAAACTTAAGGTACAAATTAATTGGATCTGTGCTTTATGAATCTGTCGTGGTGTGCTTCTGGCGCACAATCATCATCATAATGTAGCCACAAGAAGACCTCGTCACTTTAAACATGAATGTGTCATTTTGGAACATTTCCTGAGCTGGAAAAAAAAATCCCCAAAAGACATCAATCACATAATCAGAGATTTTTGTTCTTGAATATAATTTCTAGGCTGTTATTCCTATTAGTGGGGTGATTAAACGATGAGCGTAGCTTTTTAAAATCGAAAGAATCATCGTTTTTTCATTTTCACATCACGTCTGTGTGTTAATTAAGTTTATACTGTTGCTTTTGACTTTAAAAAAATCCACATATTGATTAAGATTATATGTCAGAGCATGTTACATTAACTTGTTTTCTTAATTAAACTATCCTTCATTCTACGGACGACTCACTGAAACCATTAAATCCAGAAAAATGCCAACACCCACCTTCTGTCAACAATAATGCTCTTCTCGGTGGCAAAACCATGATGCTCTTAATGGTGTCCTAAACGTTGGCTTTAATGAAAAACAGAAAATATGAAAGGAGCATACTGCTTATACAATACAGAGCAGGGGAGAGATGGTAACACTACACACCATTTGTAGAGCTGGTGATGCCAAGCAGAGACACTTATGGAAAGTGAGGGAGAGGAAAGTTGGGTTACCAGACAGGAATGTGTTGTTCCAAAGCAGAAGACAAAGCAAAGAGCGAGAAACAAACAGATGAGGATTAAAAAAGCAAAGCCACATATAGTTATCACCTGGTCCACGTGCCTTCTTGGTGACCTTTTGCAACTATATCTGCCTGAGTCCAAATCAGAAATCTGAAACCGCCCTGAGAATAACAGTGCAGGAAGGCACTGCATGCTCTTCAAGAAACCGCTGACTCTGTGGAACATGGGTAATGCTAGAGAGAAGCCCGGCCTCTTCGTCGCCTGCCATAATGCTATGTAGTAAAATGTTCCCTTGCTAATGTATGTTTCTGGTGAGGTGCTGCCTGCCCTTGACTGAGATCCATCTACACTGGTATGCTGGCATGGAGGTCATGGAGGCTGAGGTGGCTGTAGCCTGCAGGGCAGACAGGTGCCTGGACCAGTACCTGGAAAGTTAGAAAGTTGAATCCCAAGAAAGGAGAGGGACTGAGTAACAGTTACAACATGATAAAGGATTTTAGTCCAATCAGTGTGTTGCTTGCATTACTACTGGATAATTTTTGAAGTATTTAATGCGTTTTTAGATTTTCTGATTTTTCCCTCTGCTTCAACCATTGGTTCCAATAGCACATCCTTGCTATTTCAAGTGGAAGTGTGAGGCTGCAGAGCACAGCTGACAGCATCGTTGCATGCATTGCATAAGGAGTTTGTTATTTTCAAGAATACGAATCAGTCGCATTATCACCAGTTGGTAATTAGCGTATGTTAGCCTGCTAAGGCACCAAACTAGACCGAATATGTTAAACACTCTAGCATCGGCATGTAAGCATTGTCATTGTGAGCATGTTAGCATGTCAACGTTAGCAATCAGCTCAAAGCATCAGAAGTGAGAGAATCGCCACTATTTAGGGCTGTATATTGTCCTGCAGTACATTTTGTAGTTGCATAACATCAGCCATGCATTAACTAGACAGCTGACAGAGTTTTGCTGGTCATGTGGTTCAGTTAGGGCTCCTCTGGATCTCCATTGGCTACAAAAGTCTGTCAAAAGTTCTGGCTGTTGTAGTTTATTTTTAGCTGTGTTCAGCAGTACTTCAGGCAGGCAGCCATGGAGGAGTGGTCACAAATGTGATACTGTGCACTGATGAAATGAATGAACTGAAATGAATTCAATGCAACAGATAATGACTTGCACACTGTTGCTACAACACAGTCATTGTGTTTTCCTAATGACAGACAGCTGACTTCATGAACAAAATTGCCAATTTTAGCATTAACTTTTGACATTCATGTGTTTTACAGTTCATTGACACTTAATATTACTTTTTTTTATTACATTCCCCTATGAATAACATTACAGAAACCTTTTTTTTTTTTTTGATAGAATTACCTGAGAGGAACAAACAGTAAGCGTTTTGCATTTTGGCTTTCTCTCCTCTGGAAAAGTCCAAAACATAAACCCAGAAACTTTACTGAATACATGTGCTGGTGCAAAACCAGTGAGGCTTTCCCTAATGTGTTGCATGCAGGTGCCGTAACATCGACTTACTGGCACTGATGTATTACCAGTAAGTGAGGCTGTGGGTTGAAGTAATTTGCCTTGTGCAGTCCCTCCTTGGTGTCGGTGTACAGTGAGACGACAGTGAACTTCACAGATTTACAGAAGCCTTTCCGGTGCTCTTTTTCAGGGAACAGAGACACACAGGAACCGTGGAGTAGATGACTGCTGGCAGAGTCAATCACCACAGGAAGAGACGCAGTTCAATTTGAAAAGTGTGTTTTTATGACATCTTGTTATTTCTCAGAAACAAAACTGAAGTTCCCCTGGTGTGTTGCCTTGAGGATGCGCTTCCTTGCTCACTTCCTGTTTCTGTGGTTTGGGTTTCATGAATGTTATCACTTTTCTTCACAATTCTTACACAGAATTAGGTTTTCTTTGGTTAAAATCTCTGATGAAGTTCTGGCTATTGACGAGGTTAAAGCTGCAGAAGAAGAATCAATTTATGAATAAAAATGATGCTATCCAAGTATTTTAAAAGTACTCTGACCTCACCTCCATTTCCTATCCTTCATTTCTCCCCATTTAACTTTGATATAGGCCGGATTGATGTATTGTGTTTCGATTATTGTTGTATCATTTTAAAACAACCGTCTGGGCTGGAAATGCCAGATTTTAACCTGAAAATCACAAAAAAAACTTCACTCAAAAATCATATCAGTCTCCAGGTACTGTGGTATTTTTGTCTTTTTCAGCTGATATCTGTGAGATTTCTGCCCCCGCTCTGATAAAGTGGAGATGAACGGAATTTCCTTTGTGGTTCCTTTGTGGGGATTTTTAGAATTCAGCAGCGACGTGTCTTTCCAGGAAAAAAATGTCCCTTTGGATAATACACAGACCTCTCTGTCAACAGTTTTTATTACAACTGCTTTCTGCAGAGGAAATGGGCCGACTAAAAACTGGGTTATCCAGGGTGACCTGGACACATTGCTTCATTACAGATAAACTTTGTCACATTCAGATAAGCACATCTATGTTGAAATAGACAAACAAATGAGATTTTTTGATTTGAAAACTTTCTCTGCAGAAGGCACATTGTTGCAGGGAATAAAATCTTCTCCCGGTTCCTTTTCAAGTTATTATACTTCTTTGCTAACTAGATGTAATCAGGAAGACGGCGCAGGAAAGCTTTCAGTAGCACAAATGTAATTCCATTCACCATCAGCCTATTTACTTTCAGAGGTGGATAGCTCAGATTTCAGCAGAAGAAAACACAAAAGAGAGCATCCTCTCCATAAGAGCAACAGCGGCAATTATTTCAGCCACTGCCATAAAACTATGTTGTTTACACTGAAGTGACAAAGCCCCCGAGTGACTGCAGTAATACGACGGAGCAAAGGAGGAAGTCAGGTGACATACTGTGTGTTATGGACTGACTAACTGGAGTGGATGGATTGTTTCGATCTGATTTCAATCCATAAACCAGCATTAGTTTCTTTCAAGCACGACCACCACCGTAACTATATACTTAATATTGTAACCATGACGATGAAGGTCAAACTATGTACCATAGCCATCGTTTCTGTGCCTTAACCTCACTGAACCTTAACCACAGCATCATAGCAGTGGGGTTGTAGCCGTTTTAGGATGCAATTTTGTCGTTAAATTCTGAATCTGAATGGCTAAATGCCATTAGCTGTGACTGAGAAAAACTGGTAACGTTTAGGTGAACTGACTCCTTAATGGTAAATCTATTTAAAATACATTTAAAAGCAGACAGGAAAAAGTTGGAGCAACAACAGTACAATTTGTCTTATACATCTAACAATATTCTTCCTGATGGTCAGTAAACACAACACATGCCAGGCACCTTATTCGAACTGTATGTGATAGATTATTCAGCGCCCAGTTTGGTTGTGCGTCGGGCCAGACTTTGTGGCTCGGCCAGCAGCACAGCAAGGAGCCAGGCAGTCTAATCAGGGGAACCGAGCAGTCAGATTGTGTTTTAGAGATTAGGGGAAGAGATGAGAGGAGCAGCACGACTGGACCACAGCGTGAAACGCCGCTGGAACAGCATCAAGGTCCTTTTGTCAAGCGCCACAAACACAACAGAGCTGCAAGTCCTGTATACACACCGAGTGCACACATACGCGCACACACACACACACACACACACACACACACACACACACACACAGGAAAGTGTTCCCAACACAGGCACACAAAGCTGTGCTGAGGCACACAAACTCACATTCCCCAACAATTTCGAATCAAACCACCGCCTCTAATCGGCCACTTCCTCTGCAGCATGACCAAAGACTCTGGCTGTTATCAACATTTCTGTGGGTGTGTCTGTACAGAGTGTATCTATGGAGGGACATCACAGGCGGAGATACACTGCTCTCATGTTCACGGTATCACAGGACACAAAGCTCAGTCTCGAGACGATGTTTCCGTCGTCAACAGTCATTACTGTAACATAATGCCATTAGTTTAGAGATTTATAACAGTGCAGTCATTGTGAAACCAATATGAAACCATACAGTATGGTGTCATAGATGCACAATGCTTTTGAGTGTTTGTATCGACTGATCCAGGGTCCCCATTCAACACTGTGAACTTTTCTTCATTTAACAAATCCCATACATTTAGGAACAGGCCTATTCAGTTATGGTTATGTTTTTCTAAAAAAACATCAGTTTAAAGGGTGAAGAATGGATACCACAGCCACAGAAGACATTAATTTCTGATTGGTGCTGCTGTCGGTGTTCTCTGGAGTGTCTCGGGACACTTAGCATTATGGAAAATGTTCTCATTCACGTTTTTTTTTTGCTGAGAGTAAGATGAGAATCAGGAAGCAGGAGGCTACAGATCAAACAGAAAGGATATAATGTTAATTAGACAGAGCCAGGCTAGCTGTTTCCCCCCATTTCCAGTCTTTATGCTAAGCTAAGATAGCCGTCTGCTAGTTGTAGCCGTATAATTAGTGGAAGTGTAATGTGAAGCATTCACTTCATGTAAACAGGATGAATGGATCTTGGAAAATGCAATAGCAAACACTTATCACTTAAGATTAATTAAAATATAGTCTAAGGCTAGGGTAGGTAATGTATTTTACAGGCTTATTTATGTTATATTTGTTGAAATTTTCTTCACATCCCAACAGCAATCAATAAATCAAATGGTGCCAAATGCCAAAACAAAAAGAAAACAAATCTACAATCTTTGGCTGTCGCGGGCCTTTAATAAGCCCATCCAATCATCTCATGTGGCCTGAATGAAACGATTGGATGACCTACCTGCCTGTCTTTCTGCGTACCTGTGTTCTCCCTGCACACAGCCAGAGTCTTTCACAAGGGAGATGCTGTATATTGCTTAGGTTGTAGCACGCTAGTTGCACAAGAATAACAGAGAAAGTGCAGCCAAAATTTCCCAATACTAACATGCTAGCTTGACAGCTGTGAGTACAAGCACAGTGTGTTAGCTCGTCTCTCAATACTGTCTGACTTCCCTGATCAGCAGCTCTCAGAAACAAGTCCACTGGCTCCTACTGAAGATGTAATTCTTCACAAATCAATAGTTTGACTTAAAAAACACTTCAGTTTGAGGTAAATGTTTATGCAGGATTAAATAGTGCATTTGTTGGGGAATAACAGATGCATTTTCTATCGAAGAGCTCTATAGCACAGAGAAATACGCCATATCAGACTTTGAAAACACGACTTGTCAGTACCATCAATTCTTAAAGCATTTAATTAAAAATAAGTATTATAAGCAATGACTTCTGGATAAATGTCACTAAAAGTAATCATCATGACCGGAGCGGTTTGGAACCAGAGGAAAGAAAAGGGTGAATACTGCACACTTCTGAACTTTTGCCGCTCTCTGTCGCTGCATTATGAAGGCCCTTCGAGGATAGAGGTGAATCCCAGATATATAAACAAAAGCTGTGGAAAGCAAACATTCTTATGAAATATGGAGAGGAGGAAGCACGAGCACAAACCGAGAGGATAGACAGTGCTGCTGCCTGATATGTTAGTATCTGAGCCCCGCTTGTTTGGACGAGCTACAGCGATGCCTATAAAAGGGAAAAGGAATCACTCTCTTTTCTCTCTCTCTCTCTCTCTCTCTCTTTCTCTCTGCAGGCCAACCAGTGCCAGAGAAGCCTTTGTCTCGCTCCTCCATTTGAAAACACATAGCTCGAACTGAACAGATCATAACTTTATTGTATTCTATTCTATTCGCTTTAATACAAACTCCTGTGGAGAGCAGACAAAAACATTAGCTAATTAAACTTAATGAGTCATCCTTGAATCAGTAAAAACAAAACATGGTGATAATCTGATTTTGAATGAGTCATATGTAGCACAAAAAATGGAACCATTTCCTGTTTTTGAATAACTTTTGGTGAGTGATTAGCATCATATTTGAATTTTATTTTTATTTTCTGTGGCTGGAAAAGCTTTTGGATGCATGGGGACATAAAGTCTGGGTGAAAATCAGCTCAAACTTATTTGCCTCATGAAACCTGCAATAAAAGCAATATTTTTAAGATGGGAACACGACATTATCATATAATCACTTTTTAGTTTAGTTTAGTCAAAGTTTCTTTCGAGTTGTGTTTATGTCAAATATTTTCTTCTTTTAGCTCTGTTGTTGGTCTCTACCAACCTGAGGGAAATGCTAGATTTAGCTACTGAACAGCCACAGTGTTCATTAGCTTGTTGGCAACCTAGCCTGCAGTTTGGTGCTGGACAGGTGGGGATTAAGAGCTTTATCAGTGAGAACAGCTGGCTGCTGCTACCAAAAATGATGCTATGAGAGTGAATCAAAGAGCAAAGAGGCTGTAAAGTTCCACTGACCCCAAAACATCAGACCATCATGTCAATGTCACGTTTTACTTCATTTAAGCATCAAAACAACACGCTCTCATTACGGAGTCAAGTTAGCGATAATAAACATGCAAAACAAAGTTTGCTGCGGCACCAAAACTAATTGGTTGGGTTTAGGAGAAGATTATGTTTGGGTTCAAATAACTTCTTCCTTAAAACAACTAATGTTTGACTATAGTTTTCAGAAACGATTCAAAGCCCGGCCCCGTGCTTGACCCGTCTATGTTGTTGTTTACTCTACATTTACCTATATACAAGAGGTAACAAGGAACAGGTGGAGACAATCAGGGCGGGGCAGACAATCAGACAGGCGGGAAACACACCAGGAAGTCAAGGACCTGAAACGAGAGGGAAGTTGGGTTTCACAATAAAACAGGAAGTGCTAGACACAACATGACGCCAGTGAACAAAACCTGAACAAACACAACAGGACATGACAGGTTCCCGCAGTCCTGATTTTTGTCTTGTAGTGTGCTCTCATATACTGCAGCTCAGTCACTTTTTGCTTTGCTTGTGTTAATGTTTGTTTTTTAGGGGTTAGTATTTATTTGGCTTTAGAAAATGAGATCTTCTGCTGTGCAAAATCATGAAACGGTGTAAATGTTTGACAGGGCTTTCAACTGCACTGCACAGTCTTAGCAAGAGTTTGATCTCTGAGATGTGATCAGGTGCAGTGTGTGGAGGAAGTGGCTGTCGTTCAGCTTCAGTCACGTCGTGAAAAGAAAGCGCTTTCACACATGCAGCTTTTTCTGTTGCAATGATGCAATTTTAACACTTAATCAGCTGCTTGAGCGCGCCCTGCTCCCTGCCTCGCAGCATTCGCGATATAAAGAAGCAGAAAACTCTGCAGGAGAGGTTGGGCTGCAGCTACTGTAACCTCAATAGACCAGAATGCACCGCAGCAGCAAGACATGCAGCATTTTCAAATGCCGCAAACGGAAACGCTCGCGCCCTCTCTTTTGTCGCTCTTTCATGTGTAACCACCAACCAAATTCCAGCAGGGTTGTATGGTTTCTCTGAGGGCTGCACAGAGGCATTCTGGGAAATGTGGGAAATAGCCATCGACGCAGATAAACCAGAAGTTGTAAACACTTGGTCCCAAAAATAATTCCTGGAATGCATTAACCATCACAGATAAGAATACCAGAGAATGGCTGCACGATAGCATCAGTTTCACACAAATACCTTAAGAGATGTACGTTGCAGTCTGCTTTTCTGCTTCCTGTTCTGAATGCATGACAGCTACTGGATAATAACTGGACATGCTCACAATACACAAATGAAAATGTTTCATCTGATTTACAAGGGGGCCACATTTTTTTTCTATAAGTGTTAATGTGTGTTTATGAATGTTAAAATTTCACTCCCTCCACTAGACTATGACTATTTTAATAAGGCATAAGAGATTATGAATGATTGTCCTCAAAGGTACTATTTTCATATACTGTTGCATACTCCAATTTTGCACACAAGTGTTATTTTATTTCATTCTTTACTGGAGCAATTGATGTCTGTATTTGATAGTAGTATAATGGAGAGGTGACAGGAAACATAAAGGGAGAGAGAGAGAGAGAGAAACAACAAAAGTCTCATGAAAAAGGGATGTTGTGGTTTATGCAAAGACAATGTAGACTGAATTGGAATTCACACATTTTGTGAAGTCTTAAAATACTGAAAAGCTGATTTTAGCCATATTTGCACAGATGTGACACACACAAAGGCACCTATACACCGCCTCCTGTAAAACCTCATTTTTACATTTCACACATTAACCAAAACATTGTGAGCAGGATGTGTGGAAACCATAACCATAACTCTGTTATATGACTCATATTTGAGTAGGCTCACTTTAAATTTCAAATTGTATATTCACTATCATATTTGTTAGAGCTCATTAAACTAATGAATGAATCAATTTATAATAGAAGTGTCCACTTCAATGTAAGTCGCTTCTGTGACGTTCCCAGCGGAAGTATTTTTTTAAAATTTACTTTATTGATCCTAAACTGGGAAGTTAGTTCTCTGCATTTCGCCCATCACTGTTTTGAAACACACACATGCAACATGCAGTGAAACAGACAGGAGCAGTAAAGCAGCTAAATCATGGAAGGACCTTGTAGTGAAGTGTTTCAAAGCTCAGTTCAGCAGACATCATGCTTTTTAAAGTTAATGACAGTGTTAAATGCGTTTCTGCATCGGCACAGTACCTTCACTTGGATCCCTCCATGCCTTTACTGGCTATGTACAATTATGCGTGATATATAGTGTAGTAAATGTTTTACTGTTTACAGTGTCTGTCCTGTCATGCTGAAAGCATCAGTCTAAAACAGTGGCCATTAATGTGCTGATATAACTGCCTCCATTCATCTGGGGATTTGAAGATTTTAGCTGCAGGGTGTCAGGAAGTGGGGTTTCAGGGGAACTAAGGGTGAACCCAAATGCAGACAAGAGGGGGCACTGGTTCAGTTTAACCAAATTTATTTAACTAAAGAAAACCAAAACTCTGGGTACTATGGAAAAAACACTCAAGGGTAAACAGGCGTAAAACAGGGAATGAAGACAAACACATGGGACGTGGCATGGATAATGGACAAAGACAACATTAGAAAACACTAACAAGAAACATGGCTCGACAAAAATAAATAAAAATACACTTACATGGACTGTGGCATGGCTAAAGACAAAGACAATACGAAAAAACACATTAAATGGACTGTAGCAAGGCTAGGGAACATAAACACAAGAACACAGCGGACAAACACTGACATGAAACTTGGCACAGACAACATAAAAAGACAATGGACAAACATTTACTTGAAACGAGGGATGGGCATGAACAAAGACAACACATAGAAAAAACACTCACTAATGGCATGGACAAAGACAAGATTTCTCAGACAACGACCTGAAGACAGGGACTTAAATACACAAGGGAGGACAACTAATGACACACAGGTGAAACAGATCAGACAATCAAACACAGGAAGTAAAGCAAACAAAGAAACATAACATGAACCTTCAAAATAAAACAGGATGTGACAAAAACAGACAATGATAACACAAAAGGAAGACTCTTCAACATAAAACAGGCGTGACAAACACGGATCATGACACGGGGATTTTGGTGCCCATTCAGGTCACAAGAGCATCAGTGGTTGAAAAAGGGGCACAAACACAGTTGGATGCACATTATTGTCTAAAATACCGTTGTATGTCGTAGCATTAAGGTCTCTCTTACTTAGACTAAAAGGGGCCAAAACTGTAAAAAGCAGCTGCAGACCAAAAGAACACAAAAATATGTGAGCATGGTCGTCCACATGCATTTGGTCTTCAGGAATTAATCTGCCTTTTATGAAGCACTCTGTCTAAATATTGTGTATGTTAGGATGATTTAAAAGATTTTAAGTTGCTCATTTGGTTTGTTTTCTGTTACAGACCCACCTTTATGTGTCTCTTCTGATAAACAGTAAAATGTATTGATGCTTTTTTTTCTACTTTGCCTAATATGCTGCACTGAATTATTTATTCCTCCTACATCCACATAAAAAAGAGGCATTTTGAAAAAGCAAGTAGAGAACGGCAGCAATCACCTATCATTCCATCCCATTACGTCGTTAGGGTGGTAGCCATGTTTGTCTGAGTCTTATATTTAGGCTGCAATCAGCCTCCCATTCAAAGCCCAGGCTGCGTAACAGAAGTGGTTTGAGGGCCTTAATGAGTGGGGCTTGTTGACGAGAGGGTGGAGTATCCCTCTGAAAAACAAACAGGTTGTGAAGTGCTGCAGTGAAGTGGGAGGTTAGCAGACGAGAGCAGCGCGTCCACGTCAGTGTTTGTTCCCGTGGAGGCCTGAATGAGTCTGTCTGCGCCCACGTGGTTTCTGAGTGCAGGTACTTCACCAGCCTCCTTATAGGTGGCGTGAGCTGAGCTGAGGGGGATTTCCTCCTAAACGCCGGCTGGTTAGGTTGTGGTTGTGCTGCTACTCTGGAAAGGTGATGGGGCTGTCCTGACAAGAAAAAGATCCTTTCACTTCGCTCAGAAAGACGACTCCTGAAGACCCAGAGCTCTTTCAGAAGAGCAGAAGTTTGATTTCAGAAACTGTTAAAGTTCACATCTCCGCCTTTTCTGGGAAAAGATAATGCCGTTTTTGTTGAAAGCTGAAATCATGTCCACAACAGCAATTTGTTTTTAACTTGTGAGCAAAGAGATGATGACCAGATGACCTCTTTTTGCTTTTATTGTTTATCAAAATCTGTCCCCTTCTGTTTTATGTTGGCATTATTAAAAAGAAAAACCCAGAGATAATGTAGAATATATCCATATATACACCGTATATCTCCAACTTGGCTGCTCATCCGAGGTACCTTAAGCTGTAAATCAATTATGAAGCATATGAAAGTAAATAGTCAGTAAGAAAACTTTATTCAGCTTTTCAAAACAGACGGTAGAAAACAAAAGAAAGATGCACATGAAAACACGGCTACTGATTGGAAAAACAGCTAAATTTTAAGCTAAGGAGCTAAATGCTAAATGTGCACTGATTTCTTTTAAATTTTCTACTTCCGCTAACCTTCATCAAACTATGAAGTCAAGAAACTGGAAGCATCCAGCTGAAGAAAATTTTCATTTGCAGGATCTGTAAATCTTTGCATCATATCAACAGTACTCCACAATGAAAATCGAAAAGATTCAGATATTGGTGGCTCAGTAAACCGCTGTTTGCCCCACATGAAGCAGAGCAGAACTGTGGCTTTGTGCGACTGCACTGCTCCGTGTGGCGGAGGACGCCCAAGCTTGTGGTGACTGTTTATTCAGCCCCACTCCGACTAAACACTGCCACTATTCATCCCACGCCAACACACCGAGGAGCCCAGTGGAAAACTGGACACACACATACGCACATACAGAAGAACTAAATGTCCCACAGTTTGTGTGTACATGGAAGTGGTCTGTCTGAGGACAACGGAAGATAATATTAATATTTATTCATCAGACACTCTTGATGCACAGAGTCTGGTACACCGTTATCATTGTGCAGAATACCATTTGAGTTACTGACTGGTGTGTATCAAGCATACTGTATATTCTTATCTTGACCTTCTATTAGACTGCTATGTGTTTCCCTTTGTTGCCCAAGGCATGCTGGGATATGCTCGATCCTACCTGTGACCTTCAATAAGTATAATTTTTGTAGAGAATCCATGTCACTTTTTGGCTTTGTTTCTCTCTCTCTCTCTCTCTCTCACACACACACACACCCACCCACCCACACGCACGCACACACACACACACACACACACACACACACACACACACACAAATGAGAGGATGTGCAGGAAAAGTGCAGTGAATTGTGGGATCAAGGTGTTCTGAGCTCTGCAGGTAGGAACAAGAATAAGTCTAAAACTACAACTTAAAAGTATCATTAGTGGAAGTCAAAATTGAGATTTCTTTATAATTACTCACAATGACATCAGTCGCTTAGAAACTGATGACCACACTCAATGCATGTGAGACATACATACATGCACGCGATGACGATGTTGAACATAATAATACTTGCTTTGAAAGTAAAGCAGGACTGAAAGCTTCTTACTGCCTCCCAGTAGAAGTGCAGCTCCACCGTGTGGACAAACGTTGTATTGCATGAACTGTGAAGAAAGTGTGAAGAAAGCCACATCCAATGTTATTAGTACTGCAAGGCGGTCATTGTATACAATATTAACATTTGCATGATTTGATCAGTATTTGTGCCATGTTTCTGAATATATTGTGGAAAAATTGTCAATTTGATGTTCTTCGTGAAGATATCAAGAGGCGTTTTTTCTATTTATATTCATATGTTTTAAATCACTGTGTATAAACCTGAAAATAGAGTCCATAGACATGTCATTGATAGTGAATAAAGGCCTCCAACATCGACACATGCACATCGCAGGAACCAGCAAATGTAAACTAGAAACTCCTCCTGTGGTATCTTTAAGCCTATAGCACACAGAACTATATAGTGGCTTTATAGTGACCTCAAATTGCATATTATAGTCATTGCTGTGTTGGATTTCCCTGAACCAGTGGTCCCCAACTTGGGGGTCAGGTCTTACCAGGGGATCCCAAGATAATTCTGAGGGGTCCCAACATTTGTAAATGGATAAAAGCTATTTTCAACTTTTTGGGTCACTAAAATTGCTCCAGATGAAAAGATCTCCAGATCTGAAAGGTAGAGATCACTGTTTGGTCGAATTGCTCATCACTTACGTACACGCAAAGGTCATAACCTGTGATGAGAGACACAGGCAAAGACGGGCCGGCCATCTGGTGCTGGAGCTTTCAACTGTTGGACAGAGGACAACAGGGATAAGATAAGCAAGGTTTGTGCCTGGCTAGCTGGAGCAGGACATTAAAAAGTTTGAAATGTTCCAGTAAAGATGTTCTTGCACAAAGACTTCATGAAGAAACAAATCCTACAAAAATTATAAATGTTGCTTGTGTATTCCTTAAACTGCTGTAGTTTCCAACTGGAATTATTATTATGATATTATACTATTATATGAAATTATATGATACCAATATTAGATAATGAACATATTGCTAATACACTAAATTATACTGATTACTCATCCAGGTTGAGGATAGTGCATTTGCGGTGGATGGTTGTAGATTCAGTCAGGATGCAAGTGCCATTGTGCCGATATGTGCTCCTTCTAGCCTTCCTTACATCCATTTTACTGAAGTTATTATCAGAAATGTTGTTTAATGACAGTGAAAATATCACCCTGTCTCTTCTTCTTCGACTACGTGTTCTTCTTCATCTTCCTCAGATCTCTCTTCTTAAGGTCTCCTGCTGCTTCAGGCTCTTAGGTAGATGGACGGGAGATGGAATAGAGGGAGACAGGAGACAGATGGAGAGAGGCGATGTGGCGCAAGGTGACGACTTCTACACTTGTAATGACAGTGATGAGAAATTTAAGTAAACAGATTAACACAGTTGGCTCTGGGATGTGTCCTCTCTCTCCAGCTTCATCTGTCAAGCAAAAGTTGTGGGAGCTCTCCATATGTGCTACTGGACCAGAAAGGTGATCAGTGCAAGTGGACACTGACAGATAATTACTGTAATATTCCTGCAGGACTCTTTATCCAGACTCCACTTCTTTCAGGAAAGCGCAATTTAAAATATGGCCACAAAACAGCCCATCCAGGAGCTGCTGTTTGCTGTTTAGTGTGTTATATAGAGTTTGCGTTTACCTGCCCAGGTGCTGCAGGTGGAAACTATATGCTGTATCAGTAGTGGCTGTAACACCTCTCCTGCCTTTGCCTGAGTTATTCCTGTGCATGAGTCAAACAAATAAAATAGCACACAAATGGAGGGAGAGCACATAGACTCATCCATCTATGTGACTTAAAGCAGCATATCTTACTCCAACTACAAAAATACTCCATTTTCCTCGTAGAACGGCAGACACATGTGAGTTTGTTTGTGCCAGACATTTCACATAATGCTTGAGTTAATATCACATGACCAGTAAAGCTCTGCAGGTATTCATATTATTATTATACACTGTAAGTCACCTTCGCGCCTGCAGGCCGTTTGCAAACTGCAACAGGTGCAGGATACTCTATAAAAGCACTTGCGGTGTATTTAAGAAAGTTAATCTGTAAAGCAGATTGGGAGCATCAACACAGACATCTATCTGACTTTGAATCATGTCTTCAAGAGAAAAGCCACTGGACCATATGGACCATCTGGCCAACGGCACCGCTGATGACTGTAAAATCACGGCCGTCCTGATGATAAGAGGATAAAGCCTTCAGCCTTTGTGTGTATGTCAGTAAAGTGTGCTCTAATCTTTGCTGCTGTCCTGCTCTGACTCACCCATGCTATTTGCTGAGGAGCTCACTTTGCAGACAGTGGACACACAGCAGCTCTGCTCTGCTTCAGGCTGGTTGTGAAGTGTCTTATTTTTGGAGGACGATGGCAGCAATGTACAGATCAGCCCCTCTGGAAAACAAGGAATTAATGGCTCTGTATGGAGGAGAAAGAGACCATTACTTTGTCGGGGACGAGGACTGCAGCAGTGAGGTGAGGCTTGAAAGATGTAAGCTTTAAAGATAATAAACTATGTTAAAAACTGGACCAGCTGTAAAATATGGAAACCCTGTCACCCCTCATGAAGAAGATCTACAACATATTTAATACAGATGACTGAAAGAGATATAGTTTATTTATACCTACTCAATATCAATTCCAAAAAATGTGGGATGCTGCAAAACATGTAAATAAAAGAGAATGTGATAATTTGTGCATCCCCTTTTACATAAACTCAACTGAAAACAGCACAAAGACAATACATTTAAAGTTTGGCCTCATGAGCTTCATTGATTTTTGTAAATATCTGCTCATTTTAAATTTGATGCAGCAACACGTTTCAAACAAGTTCGGACAGGAACAATAATAGACTGGGAAAGTTGTGGAACGCTCCAAAAACACCTGTTTGGAACATCCCGCAGGCAAACAGGTTCATTGGTAACATGTGATAATACCGTGATTGGGTATGAACAGCATCCTGGAAAGGCTCAGTCGCTCACAGCGAGGATGGATTCTCTCTTTAGTCATGTTTACACAGCATCTCAACTGATTTGCAATCAGAGTTATAGACACCACACACCTGTCATTAGATACAGTTATTCAAAAAACAGATTTCAATGTCATGAGTGAGTCATTCGGTTTCCCACATCCTCACCTCAGCTCTTTCGCCAAGATCTGTCGGCCTGGAATGCAACCACAGTTGATTTGTGACACTGATGCAATGCATGCTGTGCATAGTGTTAGTAACACGTTTCAGCTGCAGGATAATAATCCTGTTGAAGAAAAAGGTTGCCTAATTGTGAAGCTATAATATTTCCTGTTAAGCGTGATAAATTACATTATGAGTATTAATTACAGGATGACTTTCTTGTGACTCATTCAACACCTCTCCCACACAAAATCAATACCCACCCACTGTGAGAAGAGTTAAAATACAGAAAGCTGCAGCCTTTTCGCCCTCACACTAATCATCAAACAGCAAAGTGTTATTGTTTATCATGTTGATGACACTGGATCTATACTCCAAACAGCACAAAGTGTACAACTTCTAACCTTTCAGGAGTATGATCTGGCTTCAGAGTGCAGCGAGGAGGGAAAGGCTGGCAGGAGCGTTCGCAGGTCTCTGTCTCTGGAAATCTATGGCCTGCAGAGGGAGCAGCATGTTTACTTCTCCAACCAGGAGTACTACAGGAGGCTGGAGGAGCTGAAGAGGGCACACCTGAGGAACATGGCCGAGCTGGAGAGGATGTACATCAGCCAGGCCCGAGAGAGGCACGGGGAGGAAGATGATGGTGGTCTGGGAAGAGGAGAGAACAGAGAGGCCAGACTGTCAGTCAGGTTGGATGATCCATTAATAAACAGGAGAAATAACCACAGATGCTCCACCTGCCAGATGTTTAGCCTCTCATATCAAGCTGTTTTTCCATATCTGTGTTTAAAGATCTTTCCTTAAACAGCCTCTGACAAAAACACACCAGTATTAATTGTTTTGGTCATTTTCTAGTGATTTGTCGCCTTCAAGTATACTTAAGTGTACTCAAGTAGGCCTTGAGAACCACTTGAGTATACTTGAAGTGTAAAGAGCTGCTAAATTGGCACAACTTTTTTTACAGTGTACTGAAGTCAATCAGTAAAAATCAGGATTCACGATTCACGAGTACATTTTATTACCATTAAAGTATTTGCAATTTCACACCAACATAAACTAAGGGCAAAAAGTAATAGTGTACTTGAAATGACTTTTCTATATGTAAAATATATTTCTGTGGGAGAATCAATTACCATTGTAAGCAATGTAAGAAGAATTTTAGGATGACATCTAAAAATATTAACAGATACATTTATTAGAGGATCTGCTTGACCCTGAAAAGCCATTTCATTTCTGTTATATTTCAGCTAGGTGTTAAATCCACGTTCAACCTCACCATGCAGGTGTGTTTTCCTCTGCAAATTCCCAAAGTCACGATGACTGGGCAGATTTTTGCTAACGTGTAAAAGCTTATTCAAAACTGCGGGTGATTTCCAAAGCAGCTGCCAGACTCGTTGTGTATGATCTGTAGTTCCAGTGCAGAAAATGCAGAAACTGAGGAAGTTGAATTGCAAACTCACTTCATGTGTTGTTCAGTCTTCACAAAGCAGTGGAATTTTGGCACTCATTTAAAAAAGACAGACTTCCATTTTTTGTTTCAAAGTTTTAAAGGTCAACGGTCAAGACTGGTGATGAGAATCATACCTATAAACCATACTGAGTGATGTACAGGAAACTTGTCCACCAATATTTGGGTCCAGATTAGATATGATATTGTAGTAGCAGTACTTCATGCAGCTGTTGTCCAGTTGTTCAAACAAATGGTCAGATGCACGTAAACATGTGTAATATATTATTTTAAAAGGTTAAAATATGTCTTCGTAACACTTTAGATTTCATTTTCATTTAGTGATGTCTTTGTCAGGAAAGTTGATGTCTCCTCCTTCCCGATATGCAATCTCTGCACCTTGCAGCAGTGGCCCTGCCAGGAAGCTCCAGAGGATCAACTCCCAAGAGGAGCTGGACTTCCATGAGACATCAAGCGGCTCTGATCAATCAGAGCTCTATGGAGCGGACAGCACGGGGGAACTAGAGCTGGACGATATAAAAGGGACTGGGCAGGAGCAAACCTTTGGGAGGTTGGTGATGTTTCAGCAGATAACTTGTCAAATTTAAGATGAGGAGAAGCTTTGAATCCATCCTTTGTTCGTTTGTATCTACTCTCAGAGACATCCTGCTGAGCCCAGAAGAAATGATGAGCGAGAAGCAGTTTCGATTCCAGCCGAAGGCCTCCTACCTGAAGCCGCAAGGAAGACCGTCCCGTCAAACTGGGGTCAGGACCAGGTCAAACTCTAAGGTGACCGTTCCCAAACCCTTTCAGATGATGCTGAGGGAGGAGGAGAGGAAGAGGCACAAGGTGCGGACGCGCTCGGAGATCGAGCTGGAGAACACGCTGCTGAGACGGGAGCTGGAGGAACTCCAAGAATGCCAGAAAAAGTTCCGGGCATCACCAGCGCCGGCGCACATACACCTGCCCCTCTACGAAATGATCAGCTGTCGCTCCGGTCAGCGATCCAGCCTAAACAGAAGTAGCAGTAATAATAGCAACCGCAACAGCAAAAGAAACCAGGCCTCTGCCACGGCTTCACCACAACCGTTCCATTTCCTGGAGAGAGAGAGGAGGAAGAGAGAGGCCAAGATTGTGGCAGAGCTGGGGAAGCTGGGGCCGAAAGAGGAACAGCGGGCCTTCAAGGCTAAGCCCATGCCCAGCTCTGTGTACGGCCCCAGACACAGAGAAGACTCCAAGACCACGAGACGCCGGCCTCGGTCTCGCACCATCTGCACACTGGAGAGGGAGGCCACGGAGGGCCAAAGTGATCCAAACTCCGACCTGGAGCCGGATGCGCTCCACTCCAAGTCAGACACCTCTTCTGCCTCCCGTAGGCCTCACAGATGTCCGTCCTCCAAGCCGGTGAAGAAGCAGATAGAGCTGTCCATTGAGATGGTGAAGGAGAGGGAGTGGTCCTGCATCGACCCACTCAAAGCCACCACGTGCAACGTCTGCTCACCTCTGCAGACAGGTGGTCCGGAGCCAAAGCTCTCCAACAGCAGCGGCTGCAGCAGCGTGTGAAGGACGGTGTTCATAAATCAAAGAGGAGCAGAAGGGGAGGAAACTGTTAAACAGCTTAATTCTGCTACTGAATAGTCAAAGCGTTGGATATTTTGTACAGTAATTCTTTAGCAAACAGCAGTACATGGTTAAACACAGATGGCTTCACTAGTATATGTCGGGTAGCGAGGCATGTGTTGTTTTCATGATTCACTCATAAAGCTTTTCATAATCTGACTCTCATTCACACTTTCACACACAATGGCATTCACTGTCTCACAAAAACATACTGTGTGTATCTAATAAAGTTTTCAATGCATTTCCTTCAACATATATCATTTGTTAAGGTTATTCCTGGAAGAATTGCTTACTTTCATTTAGCTTCTTCCTGCCTTTGTTGGTGTGTTGCTATATTTTTTGTAACATACCTGCTACCGGCTGATTTGTGGAATGGTTTCATATTTCAAGTTTCAAGTTCTTTATTTGTCAAGTGCACAATAATCACAGGAGTGGATTTTCACTCCTGTCCCCTCCCGCTCTCACAAAATTACTCCTCGTTAGCCACAAGGTTTATCAACTATTTCCCTCTAAATGGGATCATAATTTACAAAATGAACACCATGCTGTTTTCAAGAAGATGTGAACCTATTGAGCGATTCAGACCATAAACTCATTAGAAAAATGCTTAGTGAGGTAATATTTTAAGTAAGAAGTAGGGTCAGTTCAGAACAACCGAACACCTAGTATTGTGTTCAATATGAAGACAATAGTGTTTATTCAAATTAGAACTGCATATTTCTCCATAAAAACGGACCTATTGTTATTATGATCCCTGCCCACCTGCTCCCATTGACTCTTTTTCCTGTCCTGAGGAGTCCCCTGACCCACAGGATTCCCCCCAAAATGTCAGCCTCTAACCTGAAGGAGTTGTTGAAATGAAATTCTTGTTCTCATGCTCCCTCCAACAAAGCTCATATAGTATGTATAAAAAGAAAATGAGAAAAATTCGACATATGCTAATAAAGATCCAATATTCTTAACCGCCATCTGCCATAAACACTACATCGGCGAAACAAAAATCCACTCCTCACAAGATTAAAGCAACTTCCGTACAACACTGGGGCAGGTAGACTAACCACTCCCCCAGTCACACATTCCACTCCGTGCATAAACTCACCATCTCTGGCCTGGAGGCCTAAAGCCTGGAGATAAAACTTAATCACCCAGCCAGGGAAATTTCACATTACAGCAGCATGTGATAGCAGTGGGAAGAAAAATAGGAACATAGATAGAGAACTTCAAAAAACAAAATACAAAATAAAAAAAGTAGACTATATATATGTACATATTATACAAGCAAAATGAATTTTTTTACTATATAAAAGAAAAAATATGTAGAAAAAAAAGTATTGCTCCAATAACTGTGGAAAAAAATGTAAGATGCCTTCAGATTAATATTTATAATAATAATAATAATAATAAATAGTGTTAATACTATTGCAC
The DNA here is from genome assembly GCF_017976325.1 of Chelmon rostratus. NCBI lineage: Eukaryota > Metazoa > Chordata > Actinopteri > Chaetodontiformes > Chaetodontidae > Chelmon > Chelmon rostratus. The sequence goes on from NC_055668.1 coordinate 22,415,702, forward strand.
AGAAGAATAAAATATACAAAACTGTAAAAAAAATAGTAATATTGCACAAAATGTAAGGATTGAGCGTCTGTTGGCATAAATGACGAGAAAAAAACAACAGATTATTTGGCAAACAACATCAACACAGTCTTGTGTTAAGTGGTGCTGGAGTTGAATAATCTGACAGCTGATGGAATGAAGGAACTGTGGTAGCTTACACACTGGATGCAGCAGGCTGTTACTGAAGGAGCTGCTGAGGGCCCCCACTGTGTCATGCAGGGGGTGGGAGGGGTTGTCCATGATCGATGTCAGCTTGGCTAACATCCTCCTCTCACCTGTATCCTCCGTGGTGTCCAGAGGGCAGTCCAGGACAGTGCCAGCTCTCCTGACCAGTTTATTAAGTCTCTTTCTGTCCCTGTCAGAGCTTCCACAGCCCCCAGCAGACCACTGTGTAAAAGACTGCAGATGCAACCACAGAGTCATAGAAAGTCCTCAGTAATGTCCTTCATACTCCAAAGGACCTCAGTCTTCTCAGAAGATGGAGACGACTTTGGCCCTTTCCATACAGGGCATCAGGGTTCGTGGACCAGTTCCAGTTTATTGTTGAGGTGTACACCCAGGTATTTGTACACCTCCACGATCGCAATGTCACACCCTGGATGCACACCTATCTAGTTTGTGGTGCTTTCCTGTCTATCACCATCTCTTTGGTCTTGCCGGCATTGATGTGCAGGTGGTTTAGTCCACACTAGTCGAAAAAGTTAGTGATGACTTCCCTGTATTCCAAATCATTTCCCTGCGATTGTCCATATGCAAACTGTAGGGGGTCCAGCTCGCTGCCCGCCAGGTGACGAAGATGGTTGAGTATAATCCCCTCCAGTGTCTTCATCAAGTGGGAAGTTAAGGCTACAGGCCTGAAGTGGTTGGCCTCCCTGGGATGCACAGTCTTTGGCACTGGAACCACACAGGAAGTTTTCCAGAGGGCAGGAACTCTCTCCAGGCTGAGGCTCACGCTGAACGACACTGCAGAGCTGATCTGCACAATCCCTGGGTTGCTCTTTCTTACCTCAACCTAAACCTCAAACTCTAACCCGGAACCTGACCCTGACCTTAACCCCAACCCCAGCCCTGCCCTCCCAGCTTAACCTTTGTCGGAGCCCTACCGACAGCAAACCCAGTGCCTAGACCCAGCCTCATGATCCCTCTTATAAAATCTCCCCCCACAAAAACTTTTTTTGCTTGGTTTGTTTTGTTTCTTTTGTCCCACTTGGTTGCTGGAGGGGTGCAGTCCCTCCTTTCAGATATTTAGGCAGCGCAAAAAAAAGTTTCACCCGGAAAACCCCTAACCCTAACCTTAATCTAAACTAAACCTTACCCCTGCCCTTAACCCAAGGCTTCACCTCATTTAATGATTTACATATTAGTCTCCACAGTGTGACTGGGTTAACAGATTTATGTCCCCACAACATGGGTAATACACACACACCGTCATAAATGTGGACAATTAACATCACACACCACAATGGTTCCCACACCAGAATAGCCCTTTTTATTTATATAAATTAAAATATTATTATTAAAGAAGGCACTATTGTAACAAAAAGTACATGATGAAAGTAGCAATAAAAAAAAATATTATTCTATTGAAAAGTCACACACAAAACTGTAATAAGACCAGCATCTCAAACTAAACTGTTCCAAATCTCTGGTACATATCCTTAAAATCTGACACATCTGGACCTCCTTGCTGCAAAGTCATCATCGGTATCATCAGATGATATCTGCCTCGGAAGATAGTGAGGCTGTCTGTTTTATTACTTCATATTCATGTGATAAATATTCAAATGTAGATTAAATGGTAATCTGCATGAGAAAGGAAATACAAAACAACACTGTTACAGTTACATCCGTACATGATAACTGTAAGAGGCACGATGGCCCCAGAGGGTGGCGTTCATTATCATCTTATTCTGCGATGAGACATGACGTAGCAGCTCGAAATTATCTGACGACTCGCCCAATCTTCCTGCAGCGACCTTAGACACGCCTTACGGAGTGAATCACTGTAAACGCGAGGGAGGGTTTAAAGTTGTTCACAACTCTCCGGGTTTCTTGAACGTGCGCTCTTGCTTTAGACAGCTTCAGGGAGGATGATGATACGGGTGAGCCAGCTGTGGATTTTTTCGCGTAAGTAAAATAACTTTTTATTGTATAACTGAAGCCTCAGAGCCAAAAGCCAAATGAAAAACAAAGCAAGTTATCTATTCAGAGGGATCATTTGCATTAAAACATTTTAGATATTAGTGTTTTATCTAAAATATCAAAGCGACAAAACTTGAGCATGCCGCCCTCCTCACACAGCACGACATATTATATTTTGCAATGGGCGAGTATATCCATCATTCAGTCCGGGAAGGTTTACTTTAGGCTGGGAGATGTAAGGAAAAGTTTAGGCAGCGAGTCGTCATTCATTCATTCTTTCTTTCATTCATAAAGTGCAGAATAACAGTGATCATAAGAAGTGGATGTTTATATTCCTGAGCCACGTTTCTTTTTGCGCACTTCCTCGAGAGAAATGTTGATGTTGCGTGGGAATGCGAAGACTGTGCGCTGGAGACAGTAGCACCGAAACACCTTAGAGGATGTGTCAAAATCGCCTAGAACCACAGAGCAAGGTGTGGTCCCAGGTGCCTTATGGACTGCATAAAACCCCACACAGCATGTTGAACTACAGCACACTGTCCTTGTGTGATACAGGAGCCTTGTATAAAAAACAGTTTTTAACAGTTTTATTATTTTAGTTGTATGTTGTTCACACATATGTTAATAACCACACATTGGCCGGTATTCATTTCTTTTTGTTGTTTTTTTCTTTATTTTTTGTTTTGTCATTGTTTCCAAACTATTTTGTGTCGCTCAGTTTCTTTACTTGCTGGCTGGAGAATGTGCAGTTACAGATACACTGGCAATGAGCTAACATGGCGATGGTACACACACAAGGCACAGGGGGCCATAAGTGGAAGACCAGCTCCACATTTTCCCTCATAGCTCCTGGTTTTGTTAATCCAACCATGGGTTTAGCATGACAACTAGCCTACATCTGGCGACAGCGTTGCCTTCATGGGTTGTCTGAGTTATCAGGTACATCTGAAAAGGAAGTTGTATCAACCACATAATCAAAACTCATCCTTTGTGGTGGATCGTCACTTACTTAAGATTTAAAACACATCAGACATCTCTGTCACAGCAGCATACTGTGATTAATAATGCTGTAGTCAGTGTTAGGAGGAGTCTACTATAATGCAGTTTGTGTGCTCAGAAATAATTGTAATCTAGAACAAAGGCTCAGACCAAATCATGATTCTGGTGATGTTTTTGGTTTTTCTCCAGTCCGATTTCTACAGCTTTGCAGTGCACAAGTCCTCGAATGCACCGTCACTCCGGATGCTAGAGGGACACTTTACAGCGTCCCAGAGTTCACGGCAAGCAAATGTCATTACGGATGGAGCAACATCACTGTAAATTAGACAAGCCAGACCTGCTTATTTCTGTTTTCAGACATTTGACACATGTTCTGTTTGTTAAATAAATCAGAGAGCACGCCGGTTGTGATATGTGCCTGAAAGTTGCTGTTTATATGTTTCATGTGTTGGCTTAAGGACCACGTGTTGGCAAACCACATGGGAAAAACGGAGAAGCTGGTGAAGGAGAACAGCGGCATGCGTCTTCTTCTCAGCGAGTGCTTTGAGATGATCCGCTACTGGAGAGACTGCATCTCTGAGGTATTAAAACTGCTGACATGTGAAAATATCCACACTGACCAACACATGGGAGATTATACAGAGATACAGAGTAGAGCAGTATACTCTGAATTATGTGAGATGAAGTTTTCCAGTGCTAATTATGAGCCCCAGACAACTGTGATCTCACTACATTGCTCTCTGTTCTTGCTGCTTAGGGGATACAGTTGGAGGCGAACTGTACCAGTGAGTATCATCACACGGTGCTTCACATGTGAAGGCTATTTTAAATGTCTTCTCATCTTCTCAGTGTTCTGATGGAGGGATTTCTTCTTTTTACAGCCAGCTGCAGTGGAAATCCCGCACATCAGAGTTGGGAAGGTAGGCTCAATGTTTGTATCCGATACAGGTTACACCCAAGAAGCGCGAACAGGTATCTAAATCAAAAAGGAGACACAGACCAAAGTGATTTGAACTTGGTAGCAAGGCATGAAATCTGTATCTGTTTAGTCAGATTTTTTTTGGATTTGGCAACCGAAATCTGAGACAATGTGACTGTAATACTGGAAACAGACGATGAGGAGGATTATCTGGACACACCGGACCAGTAAACACTCAGTCTGGTGATGGTGGTCTTGGTTACACCTGTACACCACTTTAGAATACGTTACATTATACTTATGTACTTACATACTTTTGAAGAATGCACTAAGTACATTTTGTGGTATTTCAAGTATACTTAAGTGTACTCAAGTAGTCCTTGAGTAAGACTTGAGTAATACTTGAGTACACTTAAAGTGTAAATAGTTACTAAATAGGCACAACTTTTTTTTACAGTGTACTGAAGTCCACCAGTGATCATCCTGATTCATGAACAGCAAAACACACTTGTACACTTCGCAGTGCACCTTGTTACTATTATAAGTTTTGTAATTTAGTGCACTTTTAAAGCACAATTAAATACAGTTTATAATACACTTACAATAAAGTACTTTGAAATACCACTTTAAGTGTTGCAGACCTATACGTATATTGATTTTTAATTGAATTAAAATGACTTTCCTGGACTTAAATTATATTTCTACTCCAGTAAAGTATTCTACTTTTTGAGCATGGGGAAGCGTGATTCATATTCGATCACAACTGCCTGACGGTTTGATCTGAGTTTTGTGAGCCTTGTGTGTTGTCCTGGATGGACTTTACATGAAGCTTACGTTGAGTCATGTTTATGCACATGTTTTTGTTGTTGTTGTTGTTTTTGCATTTTGTTTTAAGATGGCTCCCTTTTGCGTAGATGTCTACGCTCACTAAACATGACTAATGACATTATTTGAATGAACTGTTTGACTTTTGAGATGAAATAAAATGTTGCCTGTTGATGAATTAACTATCAAACATCTGCCCTCTCAGCAGGGACTGCCGTCGGGATCGCTGCTGCTGTTGTTGGGTTCCTGGTGATAGCGGGGCTGTGCTGCAAGTACAGAAATCATATTTGCAGGTATCTCCAATCATTAAATCATCAAATTAAATGATACTCACTGCCCTCATGTGACATTTTTCTAATGCTGTGTTGTTGTTGTTGTGGATATAAGGCCCTGGAACATGCCCAAGCCTTACGATGCTGTGATGATGCAGAACGGTCGTCATGACGAGGCACAGCGCAGAGACAACGCAGTGTAAAGATTTGATCAAACTGATTGTTACAGCGGTGTCAAAATTTCTTTTAAGCTATTTTTTGCCGTTCAAACAACTCAAAGCTTTTTACAGTATCTCCCCTGCAGTAGTGTGCTTTCCTTACCACACTATCCCCGTCTGATGTCTTTTATCAGTTCATGTTACAGTTAATGTCATGTTACTGCAATGAAGGACTGGGTTTTAGCAAAATATGTAGCTATAAATGTATTTCATTAGTTTTTATTTGATTTATCCACCATCCAGTGCCACTGGATATAAGTGCCACTTTTATATACTACATCCTCCAATGCTGTAGTCTATGTTTTGTCAAGCTATCCATGAATTGAGTCCGTTTTAGAGAATCATGTGCGCATCGATGTGATGTGTGGCCCCTCTGCTGTCTATTGTTATCAAATAACAGATAACTACCAGACAGTGGGACAGATGTTCAGATACAGTATGCCAAAGTTAAGCTAAAACCAAAAAACAGCTGTCCTCTGACCGGGCAGCATAACTCTGCCTCATTTTTGGCAAATTTATCAGTGTTATGTTCACTGAGAGCGGGTTTAAGGATTTTGCCTGTGTGTCTGGTAAATCCCTTTATTTCCATTAATTACTGGATCATAGAGATGAGGCTGCCACCAATAAAATCTCTTGAAGCATGTGCATATTTACAAAGAGTTTACCACTCCTGTAAAACACTTCTCCTGTTTGCTCTGGAGGCAAATCTGAGTGATAACCTCCTGTGACTCACAGGCAGAAAAGGAGCAGCTTAAGACTGGGAAAGTTGTGGAACGCTCCAAAAACACCTGTTTGGATCATTCCACAGGTAAACAGGTTGATTGGTAACAGGTGATAGCATCATGATTGGGTATGAAAGGGGCATCCTGGAAGGGCTCAGTGGTTCACAGCGAGGATGGAGTGAGGTTTATCACTTTGTGAACACATGATTGGTTAAAGGAGATTAATACATGGACTCAGGGACACTTTGTAAAATTGTTGTCTGCAAACACAGTTTGTTTGCAAATGATTGATTCTGTTCTTATTCATGTTTACACAGCGTCTCAACTGATTTGGAATCAGGATTGTGTATTAAAATTCTGTACTCTGCTGAAATCAAATGAACAAAAATGGACGGGACAACAGCAATATTCACATTTATTATTTAATTCTTCTCTTTTGGGTAAAAACTGTTTCAAATGTTCGTGATACATTTGGTATCTGCTGTTTTTGTAGATGTTGAAGTAGACATTATTGAGGGAAAGAAGAAAAGTAGCAATATTACATGTGATCCAAACTACTGAACAGTGGTGTATACACACACACACATATAAATTACATTAAATGGGGGCTGGATCCAATAATGTGTATGACATAATGCCCTCTAATACAAGGCCCGTGCCTTAGAGAGATGTAGTGAAGCTGTAGTTTGTGGTGTATTGGTTTACATTAAGTTGTGACCAGCCATTGTCTGTTTTTTTTTTTTTTGCCTTTAATAATACTGTGTGTCAATCTGTTAACCCTGCATTATTTGTATTCTATAACACTTCACTAAAACATTCAGCGTTCATTGTGTCAGAACTCTGATTCAGCTCCTTCTTTGTGATTTGCTTTTGTTGTCAAGACCGATTAAAGTCCTACGACTTGAAAAACGAGAGTTGTTTTTGCTTTATTGTTGTGCAACAGCAGCAGCGTTATCCAGTCATTTCTCTACCATAGCAAAAGCGTGTGACATCACGACAGGAGGTGAGTCATAGCGGTTGTGTTTATGCTGCTCACTGCTTGTCCCACCACAAAGTGTGCTGCACCTGCTTTGTGTTTTCTCACATGTTAAGATGCAACTGTAAAAGTAGTGAAGACCATACTGATAAAGAGTGGAGATAATAAAAATACCATAAATGTATTCTGCAGTTTTCTTTTTGTTGAACTGAAAAAAGAGTAAATAAAGCTGAAATAATAAGCAGCATGTGTGTTTTTACACCCGGAACCCAAACCTGTAATAGTCAAAACATTATGCCACTTCTGATATGTGGCACGTCAGGTGACAACATTCAGGCTCCATGAGTCATTATGAGAGTGTGGGGATAGACTGTAGCTCATGAGCCAATAATACACATAGTGTGACCTGTATCAGACACAGTCAGAAAGTTTGCTGACTTGCTGCGTGTCACAAAGAAAAAAGTCTGAATGAAACACGTTGGGTGGTTGCCAGGCAACCCGGATAATAACACTCAGTGTAAGTCCTTGTGAATCACAGTGTTTATTAATGGCCTTAAGGAGAAAGTCCTCACCGCCATGGCTAATGTCTCACATACTTTTGCTTGTATGGATCTATCTTTGACCTTTGACCTTCGTTCAATGACACACATTACGTCTACAACAAGAATGGAACATATTTCAACCCAGAAAGGCAGCTACATGTTAACAGTTGCCTCACATGGCTTCGAGATGAGCGAGTCAAAGATCTTTTTTTTTTAAATCTAAATGAATCTCTAATATAAAGTGATCATGTTGAGGTGGTGTGTGAGTAAACCAAACACGCCCACTGTTTTTGTTAGAGAGGATCAAACTGGTTGCAGCTATGACCATATATGGAAGACATTTCCTGTGTCCTCTTCTTTTGTTTGGATAGAGAACAACACAGCTACAGATCAGTGTTATTCTGTGAACCTTTAAGGACTGTTTGAACAGAAATTACCCATCATACTTTTTTACAATTACTTACACGCTAAAATTAAAAATAAACAACAAACAAACAAAACCTCAGCTCAGATCTGCAAAAGTATAAGCACATTCTCAGCCTCACACTTTTTGCAAAACACTACACACACTTCTCTACATTAGCCACAGAAATCTAACATGATGTCGCTTCCTTGCCATTTCAAGGCACTGCCTTTTAAAACACCACACCTGTGAACTAGTTGATCAAACACAGCCGTCAGGTGTACATACACTTAGGTGCTTAATTGTAAACACACCAACCAGGCATAAGCACTATACAAAGGTAACAGGTGAGTGTACCTGTCTTCAACAAAATTGGACGCAACATTGCAGTAAGAGGGAGAGACATTATTGGCCACTATTTTGAATGTCCCGGGTCAACGTGGTGGTAACATCATGCAGAATGGGGTCCTCCACCGCCATGCCAACTTAGGTCCTTACAACACAGCCCACCTACTCACATTTTTAGACAGACCGCACAACAGTGTCACAGCAGAAGGCCAAATGGATGCAGAGCAGATGAGACACATTGTCATCTGGGACAATGTATCTTTCCACCGATCTGCTTTGGTCCAAAACTGGTTTCATCATCATCCACAATTTTCACTCCAATACCTTTCTCCTTAACCCCACTGAGGATTTTTTTTTCAGCATGGCAGCGGAAGGTTTATGATTTCCAGCTCTGTCATGACACCCCTCATCCAAGCCACTGAGGAGGCCTGTGACCAGAGTGATGCATGGTCTGTGCAAGGCTGGATTCACCATTTAAGAAGATTATTCCCTCGCTGTCACGCTGGATGGACATCTCGCTGCCTGGACCATCGACTACCTCACTGACCATCCACAGTACATGCGAATGCGCAGCTGTGAGTCAGAGGTGGTAGTCTGCAGCACGGGAGCACCCCAGGGCACCGTCCTCTCACCTTTCCTCTTCACCATCTACACCTCAGACAGCTGCCATCGTCAGAAGTTCTCTGATGACTCGGCCTGTGCTTGAACACCAGTAAAACAAAGGAGATGGTGGTTGACTTCAGAAGGAGGACACTACAACACTCACCTGTGAACATCCAGGGGAAGGACATTGAGACAGTGGATAGTTTCAAGTACCTGGGTGTTCACCTTAAGAATAAACTGGACTGGTCCCACAACACACTGCCCTGTACAAGAGGGGCCAGAGTCGCCTCCACCTCCCGAGGAGACTGAGGTCCTTCGGAATGTGCAGACCCCTGCTCAGGACTTTTTCTGACTCTGTGGTAGCCTCTGCTATCCTTTCCGCTCCCGTCTGCTGGGCCCCGGGCAGCACAGAGCGGGACAGGAAGAGACTGAACAAGCTGGTCAGGAGGGCCAGCTCTGTCCTGGGCTGCCCACTAGACTCTGTGGAGGAGGTGGGTGAGAGGAGGCTGTTGGCCAAGCTCACAGCCATCATGGACAACTCTCACCCACTGCACCGGACTGTAGAGGAGCTGAGCAGCTCCTTCAGTGGCCTACTGAGACACCCTCAATGCAGGAAGGAGCGCTACTGCAGGTCCTTCATTCCCACCGCTGTCAGACTGTACAACTCCACTGTGTAGTTATTATGTGCAATAACCTCTGTTATTCTCTGATTACAAACATCCAAACATCCAAATCCACTACTGCTGGACAAAAGACACTTTAAACTTTCACAGTTGTAATTTATTTCTCCGTTTGTTCTTATTTGCACCTTCATTTGCACCTCTATAGTTCTTGTTCTTCCTATTATAGCACAGGTCATTCATTCATTCATTCCTCCACTGTCAGACTGTACAATCCAATGTGTAGTTATTATGTGCAATAACCTCTATTCTTCTCTGATTATAAACATCCAAATCCACTACTGCAGGAAAAGGTCACTTAAACTCTTACAGTTGTTATTTTTTTTGTAATATTCTTGTTCTTCCTACTGTTCTTATTAGCACCCTTATTGTTCTTATTTGCATCTTATTGTTCCTTATTGTTCTTATCTGCACCTCCATTTGCTGACTTCTGATAAGACTTAATTATCGTATATCATCTGTCATAATAAACAACTGTCTTACACTTTAGGTCCAAAAACTGCTTTGACTTTGCATAAATACATCTATGTGCAGAAACGCGATGCATAAATTATTGTTTGTTTGTTCATTTTAGATTTTATTGTGTGTTATCTGATACTACACTCCATGCTCTGTTTGAATGTTTCACTATTAACACGCCCTTGGTGTGCCTTTGCTATTTGCACAGCTGACACACTAAATAAACATGATTACAGATTGATGTGCTGCAATGTCTAGTTTATGAAGGCATGAGCGGCTGATTCAAACCGTTACAGCTTCACACAATCAATCCTTTACAGGTCCATGTCAGGTAAGAGTTTCTCTGAACTGAGATAGCTCCTCTAGTAGTCCTTCAGTAACTTACTCACACCCTCTGAACAGTCCTTTACTGCAGACAACAGTCTATTACAGGCAAACTCAGTCGTGAGGAAAAGCTGTTTGGGATTGTATGAACTACACCCTCTCCACCACTGCCAACTTGGCCTGAGTGGAAACAAGCCATGATCAGTGGGAGAGAGACTGTATGATGGTGGTTAAACAGACAACCTTTATACAAGTTAACTGCCATAATACAGTAAAGTCAACTGGAATAAGAACAACTGAAAACACAAAAGAAAAAGAGAACAGTGAACTGATGGGACTTTAGAGGAATTTTATCTGCCACCAGATGTCAGCAAAGCTGCATGTTTCCTCACAGTGAAGGTCGCCATGAGGCCCAATGAATGAGCACATTTAAAAGTAAGACAGTTTAAAGAAATACTGGGAAGTTTGCCATGTTTTCCACACACAAATTTGGCATTCTGTGACCTCCTTTCACTGATAACATTCTTCTTTTCACAAACCAGTATCTGATGTACAAAGGGTTTTTTTTGACTGATGCCACTCAGCTGTATCTCAGCTTCATGTGAGTGTGTTAAACCAAGCCAAGCTTCTTAAAGCCAGCAGAGGGAGCATATTTCATATGTATTAAAAGGGCAAGCAGCCATATAGCAGAGCACAGTGGCTCAAACCACTTCTTCTTCTTCCTTTGCTGGTATTATTGTGAGAAAGCACGACAAGTCTCCTGGATTTTGTGCATGAATGAGTCAAATCAAACTTGTCCTTTATTATAATTTTTTCATGTCTTACCCTCACTCTAAACATTATGCCACTTATGATGTGCGGCACATCAGGTGACAACATCGTACATTCGCAACATTCAGGCTGCATGAGTCATGTAGAGACTGAGAGTGTGTGGATAGATTGTAGCTTATTAGCCAATCAAACACATAGTGTGACCTGTTTCAGCCAATCAGACACAGTCAGAAAGTTTGCTGACTTGCTGTGTGTCACAATGTAAATTTCTGAATGAAACACGTTGGGTGGTTGCCAGGCATAACACTCAGTGGAAGTCCTTGTGAATTACAGTATTTATTAATGGCCTTAAGGAGAAAGTCCTCACTGCCATGGCTAATGTTTCACATACTTTTGCTCGTATGGATCTGTCTTTGACCTTCATTCAATGAGACACACTACGAATGCATCTCATTTCTCAAAATTCTCGTGTCCTCCATCCTCGCTCCTCGAGCCTTGCTCGAACCGGAAGTACTTCTGGTCCACCATCTTGCTGGCCGTCCCAAAGGGCATATTGCGGCTCTGAGGAGCGAGGAGGGATCTCGGAGGAGCTATGAGCGAGGATACATGAGTGCATCCTTCCTGGAAGTCTTTTACCTAAACGGTATGAAGACTCCGCCCCCACAGCCGTCATGTTTGAACAAGGTGGCAGAGAAAGTGCACTAGTGTAAGTATCCTGCAGTGAATGGCTGTAATTCAACTTAACGTTATGTTCTTCTCCAAAGAGCAGTATTACAAGAACATGAGGATCCGTCATGTTTCAATGAAGTAAGGGATAATAGTGAGCAGGTTCCTCTGGTCCCTGCTCACAACTGCTTAGAACTCTGCTCACTACTAAAGCATTCAATACTGTGACTCAAAATAGTGATTAAAACATATTTGTTGATTTAAAATGAGCCTACTCTTGTCTGTCACCGCTCTCACTGCGCAGCGGCTCTAAAGTAAACACGTAAGTTGCGTAGCAACCGCCTCTCACTGTGCACAGGCCGGCAGGGAGGAAAACTTATTTCTTTACAGATATTCAGACAAATCATGTCAAATGTGGAGAAGTGACGGGATATCCCAGACCTGAGAGAGATGTAGCTGGAGACAGATTTTACCGCTCTTATTTCGTGGCTAAAAGTCCTGCAGCAGCTGATATCTGCGTTCAGCATCATACCCTAAAACATCTGTCTCCAGTTTTGTCTCCACTAGTTAGTCTTTTATCTGCAACCTGTTTTGTTATGTTAGAAATCTCAGTAAATAGTAGTACTGAGTAGTAAATATAACAGTAAATGCAGCAGATCCAGCTGTTTCACATAATCAGAAACAGACGTGATGCTTCAGAGGAAAGGACGTCTTAATTCTCTTAAAACACGTTTCCTCGTTCCTTCTCTCCTTGCGTGGTTTCCTTGCGTCCTCTCATGCATCCTTGGTGGGAGGGACTAAGACGCAAGGAAAAGACACAAGTGATGGAAACGTGGATGCAATTTTGAGAAATGGGATGTACCCACTGATTCTTTTTCCTGTCTTGAGGAGTCCCCTGACCCACAGGATTCCCCCAAAAATGTCAGCCTCTAACCTGAAGGAGTTGTTGAAATGCAATTCTTGTTCTCATGCTCCCTCCAACAAAGCTCATACAGTATGTATCAGATAGATAGATAGATAGATACTTTATTCATCTCCAAAGAGAAATTTGCAGTTCCAGCAGCTCAAAAAGGTGGACACACAAGGGCATGCAAAATAAGAACAAGAACTACTTTCAAGTAATGAGCAACTTACAAGTGATGAACAACTTTCAAGTACAGATCAACCTTCAAGTAAGGAACAACTTTCAAGTAGGAGGCAAAATACAATACAAAATACCAATATAAGAAAAAATAGTGAAATAAAAATAAAGAACTAAGCTATCCAGGATAAACATCTTGACATCTGGCTAAACAGGATAAACATCTGAACCACAGGATAAACATCTGAACTAAACATTCGAGCAGTTAAATATGTGCACAGTAGTGCAGTTGTGCAAAATAACAGTGGGCAATAGTCGGTTTGTCCACACTTGGGTCCAGCATTTTGATATGTGTGTGATGGAGTCCAGCATATGGATGTGTGTGTGATAAAGTGCGTGTGTCCATGCGTGGTGTAGGTGTGTAGTAAGTTCGGAGTTGTTGAGTTGGTTATTGTTTTTGTCCAGTTTTGTTTTTGTTGAAGAGCCGTACGGCGTGGGGGAGGAACGATCTCTTCAGTCTGTCCGTAGAGCAGGACAATGACAGCAGTCTGTCACTGAAGCTGCTCCTCTGCCTGGAGATGGTGCTGTGCAGTGGGTGATCAGGTTTGTCTATTATGGACAGGAGCTTGTTCAGTGACCGTCGCTCTGCCACAGATGTCAGACTGTCCAGCTCTGTGCCAACGACGGAGCCTGCCTTCCTCACTAGTTTGTCTAGGCGTGCTGTGTCCTTCTTCTTCAAGCTGCCCCCCTAGCTCACTACTGCGTCCAGGAGGGCACTCGCTACCACAGACTGGTAGAAGATCTGCAGCAGCTTTTTGCAGATGTTGAATGACGCCAGCCTTCTGAGGAAGTACAGGCGGCTCTGTCCTTTCCTGCACAGAGCGTCAGTGTTGGCAGTCCAATCCAGTTTCTCATCCAGCTTCACTCCCAGGTATTTGTAGGTATGAACCACCTCCATGCAGTCCCCTTTGATGATGACCGGTTCTGGACATGGCCTGGGTCTCCTAAAGTCCACCACCATCTCCCTGGTCTCGGTGGTGTTGAGGAGCAGGTGGTTGGAGTCACACCATGTGATGAAGTCCTGAATCAGTTTCCCGTACTCATCCTCTTGTCCACTCCTGATACAGCCCACTATGGCTGTGTTGTCCATGAACGTCTGTACATGACAGAGCTCCGAGTTGTACCGAAAGTTGGACGTGTACAGGGGGAACAGGACCGGAGAGAGCACGCGGTGCTCCTGTGCTGATGGCCACAGTGTTGGACCTGCAGTCCCCCAGCTTCACATACTGAGGTCTGCCAGTCAGGTAGTCAGTAATCCATGCCACCAGGTATGTTTCAACTCCCATCTCTGTCAGTGGGTCAAGAGCGTGGTGGATCTGTGGCCTCAGGTGATGGAGCAGCAGCCGTTCCAGGGTGACCGGCCTGAAGTCATTCAGCTCACCAGGATGTTGTTTCTTAGGGACTGGAATGATGCAGGATGTCTTCCACAGCTGGGGAACCCTCCCCTGTCCCAGGCTCAGGTTGAATATGCGCTGAAAAGAAAATGAGAAAAATTCGACATATGCTAATAAATATCCAATATTCTTAACCTCTTATGTTTTGTCTGCCATCTGCGAAACAAAACATCCACTCCTCACAAGATTAAAGCAACATCCGTACAACACTGGGGCAGGTGGACGAACCACTCCCCCAGTTATTAAAATTAGTTACATATTAGTCCCCACAGTGTGGGTGGATCCCATTTCTCAAAATTGCATCCTCGTTTCCCTCACTTGCGTCTTTTCCTTGCGTCTTAGTCCCTCCCACCAGGGATGCATGAGAGGACGCAAGGAAACCACGCAAAGCACTAGCAAATAAATATGAAACACTTTTATGAACACACATGAGAATTAATGAGTTCATTCTTGGCTGGACGTCTCTTTCTGGTGAACAGGTGGTCATTTTCTGACCTGAACTTTATCAGCCTCGCTGTGTCTTCTGTCCCTGTTCAATCTGTCAGTGAAGAGAAACCTACAAACCATGAAACACATTATTTCACTCAGATAACACGCAGAACAAGTGACGACAGGCCGATGTGTTAGTGTTAAAACAGGTTGTAGATAAAAGACTGCTGAGTGGAGACAAAACTGGAGACAGATGTTTTAACGTCTGACGCTGAACGCAGAAATCAGCTGCTGCGGGACTTTTATCCATCAGTAGAAATAACAGCGGTAAACCAAACTCTGTCTCCAGCTACGTTTCTCTCAGGTCCGGGATATCCCGTCACTTCTCCACATTTGACATGATTTCTCTCAATATCTGTAAAGAAATAAGTTTTCCTACCTGCCGGCCTGCTCACAGTGAGAGGCGGTTGCTACGCAACGTCTGTGTTTACTTTCAGAGCCACTGCGCAGTGAGAGCGGTGACAGACGAGAGTAGGCTCATTTTAAATCAATAAATATGTTTTAATCACTATTTTGTGTCACTTTATATTGAATGCTTTAGTAGTGAGCAGTGTTCAAAGCGGGATAATAGTGAGCAGGGACGATAGGAACCTGCTCACTATACATCATCTCTTACGTAATTGGAACCTGACGGATCCTCATGTTCTTGTATTATTGCTCTTTGGAGAACGTAACTTTAAGTTAGGCTCATCTGAATTACAGCCATTCACTGCAGGATATTTACACTAGCGCACTTTCTCCTCCACCTCGTTCAAACTTGCCAGCCGTGGGGGCGAAGTCTTCATACCGTTCAGGTGACAGACTTCCGCGTAGGATGCACTGATGTATCCTCGCTCATAGCTCCTCCGAGGGCCCTCATCGCTCCTCGATCCTCGCTCCTCAGAGCCGCAATTTTCGCTTTGGGACAGCCGGCAATATGGCGGACCAGAACTACTTTCGGTTCGAGCGAGGATCGAGGAGCGAGGAAACGACAATTTTGAGAAATTAGATCCACCTTGTGACTGCGTTAACTGATTTATGTCACGACGCCGACACGTTGCGACACACACCGGAACCGGCTGTGAGAATGATTTTTTAACTCAGGAGATGGGGGGCGAGAACGCCCACTCTTCCTTTAAAGACCATAGACACGCCTTACGCAGTGACGCACTGTAAAGGGAGGGTTTCAAGTTGTGTTGGGGTTTATTAATCGTGCAGCCCCGTCTTGCTTCAGACAGCGTTAGGGAGGATGATGATACGGGTGATCCAGCTGTGGATTTTTTCGCGTAAGTAAAGCAACTTTTTTTGAATTACTGAAGCCTCAGAGCCAAAAGCTGGCGTCACCACTCATAACCTGCTCAGCACAAGTTCTCTCTTCAGAGGGATCATTTACAGGATAATATTTCAGGAATTAGTGTTTTATCTAAAATATCAAAGCGACAACCCTTGAGCATGCCGCCCTCCTCACACAGCACGACATATTATAGTTTGCAATGGGCGAGTATATCCATCATTCAGTCCGGGAAGGTTTACTTTAGGCTGGGAGATGTAAGGAAAAGTTTAGGCAGCGAGTCGTCATTCATTCATTCTTTCTTTCTTTAATGCATAATGTGCATCTCACAGTACCAAGAGAAATGTTGACACACGCACACAGCCATGTAGTCGAGGATGTTAATAACCATACATTGGCCGGTATTAATTTCTTTTTGTTGTTTTTCTTTATTTGTTTGTTCATTGTTTCCAAACTAATTTGTGTCGCT
Source organism: Chelmon rostratus (assembly GCF_017976325.1). NCBI lineage: Eukaryota > Metazoa > Chordata > Actinopteri > Chaetodontiformes > Chaetodontidae > Chelmon > Chelmon rostratus. The sequence goes on from NC_055668.1 coordinate 22,432,373, forward strand.
CAGTTTCTTTACTTGCTGGCTGGAGAATGTGAAGTTACAGATACACTGGCAATGAGCTAACATGGCGATGGTACACACACAAGGCACAGGGGGCCATAAATGGACCATAAGGACCAGCTTAGGACCAGTTTAGCATGACAACCAGCCCACATCTGGCGACAGCGTTGCCTTCATGGGTTGTCTGAGTTATCAGGTACATCTGAAAAGGAAGTTGTATCAACCACATAATCAAAACTCATCCTTTGTGGTGGATCGTCACTTACTTAAGATTTAAAACACATCAGACATCTCTGTCACAGCAGCATACTGTGATTAATAATGCTGTAGTCAGTGTTAGGAGGAGTCTACTATAATGCAGTTTGTGTGCTCAGAAATAATTGTAATCTAGAACAAAGGCTCAGACCAAATCATGATTCTGGTGATGTTTTTTGTTTTTCTCCAGTCCGATTTCTACAGCTTTGCAGTGCACAAGTCCTCAAATGCACCGTCACTCAGGATGCGAGAGGGACACTTTACAGCGTCCCAGAGTTCACGGCAAGCACGGCATGTTATTACTCGTGGACCAACATCACTGTAAGTTAGACAAGCCACAACTGCTTATTTCTGTTTTCAAACATTTGACACATGTTCTGTTTGTTAAATAAATCAGAGAGCATGCCGGTTGTGATATGTGCCTGAAAGTTGCTGTTTATATGTTTCATGTGTTGGCTTAAGGACCACGTGTTGGCAAACCACATGGGAAAAACGGAGAAGCTGGTGGTGATGAACAGCAACAGGAGTCTTCTTCTCAGCAAGTGCTTTGAGATGATCCGCTACTGGAGAGACTGCATCTCTGAGGTATTAAACCTGCTGACATGTGAAAATATCCACACTGACCAACACATGGGAGATTATACAGAGATACAGAGTAGAGCAGTATACTCTGAATTATGTGAGATGAAGTATTCCAGTGCTAATTATGAGCCCCAGACAACTGTGATCTCACTACATTGTTCCTCTGTTCTTGCTGCTTAGGGGATACAGTTGGAGGCGAACTGTGCCAGTGAGTATCATCACACGGTGCTTCACATGTGAAGGCTATTTTAAATGTCTTCTCATCTTCTCAGTGTTCTGATGGAGGGATTTCTTCTTTTTACAGCCAGCTGCAGTGGAAATCTTGATCAGAGTTCGACAGGTAGGCTCAATGTTTGTATCCGATACAGGTTACACCAGGGGTCCCCAAACTTTTTCCTGTGAGGGCCACATAACTTTTCCCTTCTCTGATGGGGGATGGGGTCACTTTGTAACAGAAAAAGTGTGACAATCACAGAGGTGCTGAAACATAAACATCTATTTTCTTCCAGAAAGCCACACATAACCAAATATTAATAAACCTTTCCGGGATTTAACAGAAAAAAGTCAGGAAATAAATAATAGCACAATTTATGAATAAATAATAACACTATTTATAAATAAATAACAACCAAATAACTCTCTCTGGGATCTTCACAGAAAAAAAGGCCATGGAACATTAACTTTCTGTTGTGCCGTTTACAATCAGAACAAGTAAAAGTTCAGTTTTGTTGTCAGAACAGAATCTATAATTAAATGACTCATATGAGCAGTCCCTCAAAGTTCTTGTGTTCCTTCCTTATAATCCTTTTGTAGGGTCCAGTAGGCTTGTAGACACCACTGTTTGCAGCTCTCTATCTCATCAACTTTCCTGTGAAAACCACAAAGCAAGCAGGCTGAGAAACAGAACTAAGTGATACAGCACCTACACAGCCCAATACATTTCACTACCAGTATGGTTGTGGAGATGGATTTCATCCCAGTAGATTTTATTGTGATTATATTTGTTTTCGCCAGAATGACTCATTCAAGTCAGAAAAGAGAGCTTACCTATGTACGGCCTGCATCTGGCTGGTGAGAAGTTGAATGTCGGATGATCCTCCCCCGTCGTAGTCCCTTTGAGACTTTGAAGGGCTGCCAGCTCCTTGTGTAGCGTGTAGTTTAGTGCACTTTTTTAGCACAATTAAATACAGTTTATAATACACTTACAATAAAGTACTTTGAAATACCACTTTAAGTGTTGCAGACCTATACGTATATTGATTTTTAATTGAATTAAAATGACTTTCCTGGACTTAAATTATATTTCTACTCCAGTAAAGTATTCTACTTTTTGAGCATGGGGAAGCGTGATTCATATTCGATCACAACTGCCTGACGGTTTGATCTGAGTTTGGTGAGCCTTGTGTGTTGTCCTGGATGGACTTTACATGAAGCTTACGTTGAGTCATGTTTATGCACATGTTTTTGTTGTTGTTGTTGTTTTTGCATTTTGTTTTAAGATGGCTCCCTTTTGCGTAGATGTCTACGCTCACTAAACATGACTAATGACATTATTTGAATGAACTGTTTGACTTTTGAGATGAAATAAAATGTTGCCTGTTGATGAATTAACTATCAAACATCTGCCCTCTCAGCAGGGACTGCCGTCGGGATCGCTGCTGCTGTTGTTGGGTTCCTGGTGATAGCGGGGCTGTGCTGCAAGTACAGAAATGATATTTGCAGGTATCTCCAACCATTAAATCATCAGATTAAATGATACTCACTGCCCTCATGTGACATTTTTCTAATGCTGTGTTGTTGTTGTTGTGGATATAAGGCCCTGGAACATGCCCAAGCCTTACGATGCTGTGATGATGCGGAACGGTCGTCATGACGAGGCACAGCGCAGAGACAACGCAGTGTAAAGATTTGATCAAACTGATTGTTACAGCGGTGTCAAAATTTCTTTTAAGCTATTTTTTGCCGTTCAAACAACTCAAAGCTTTTTACAGTATCTCCCCTGCAGTAGTGTGCTTTCCTTACCGCACTATCCCCATCTGATGTCTTTTATCAGTTCATGTTCCAGTTAATGTCATGTTACTGCAATGAAGGACTGGGTTTTAGCAAAATATGTAGCTATAAATGTATTTCATTAGTTTTTATTTGATTTATCCACCATCCAGTGCCACTGGATATAAGTGCCACTTTTATATACTACATCCTCCAATGCTGTAGTCTATGTTTTGTCAAGCTATCCATGAATTGAGTCCGTTTTAGAGAATCATGTGCGCATCGATGTGATGTGTGGCCCCTCTGCTGTCTATTGTTATCAAATAACAGATAACTACCAGACAGTGGGACAGATGTTCAGATACAGTATGCCAAAGTTAAGCTAAAACCAAAAAACAGCTGTCCTCTGACCGGGCAGCATAACTCTGCCTCATTTTTGGCAAATTTATCAGTGTTATGTTCACTGAGAGCGGGTTTAAGGATTTTGCCTGTGTGTCTGGTAAATCCCTTTATTTCCATTAATTACTGGATCATAGAGATGAGGCTGCCACCAATAAAATCTCTTGAAGCATGTGCATATTTACAAAGAGTTTACCACTCCTGTAAAACACTTCTCCTGTTTGCTCTGGAGGCAAATCTGAGTGATAACCTCCTGTGACTCACAGGCAGAAAAGGAGCAGCTTAAGACTGGGAAAGTTGTGGAACGCTCCAAAAACACCTGTTTGGATCATTCCACAGGTAAACAGGTTGATTGGTAACAGGTGATAGTATCATGATTGGGTATGAAAGGGGCATCCTGGAAGGGCTCAGTGGTTCACAGCGAGGATGGAGTGAGGTTTATCACTTTGTGAACACATGATTGGTTAAAGGAGATTAATACATGGACTCAGGGACACTTTGTAAAATTGTTGTCTGCAAACACAGTTTGTTTGCAAATGATTGATTCTGTTCTTATTCATGTTTACACAGCGTCTCAACTGATTTGGAATCAGGATTGTGTATTAAAATTCTGTACCCTGCTTAAATCAAATGAACAAAAATGGACGGGACAACAGCAATATTCACATTTATTATTTAATTCTTCTCTTTTGGGTAAAAACTGTTTCAAATGTTCGTGATACATTTGGTATCTGCTGTTTTTGTAGATGTTGAAGTAGACATTATTGAGGGAAAGAAGAAAAGTAGCAATATTACATGTGATCCAAACTACTGAACAGTGGTGTATACACACACACACATATAAATTACATTAAATGGGGGCTGGATCCAATAATGTGTATAACATAATGCAATCCAATACAAGGCCCGTGCCTTAGAGAGATGTAGTGAAGCTGTAGTTTGTGGTGTATTGGTTTACATTAAGTTGTGACCGGCCATTGTCTGTTTTTTTTTCTTTTTTTTTTTGCCTTTTAATAACACTGTGTGTCAATCTGTGAACCCTGCATTATTTGTATTCTATAACACTTCACTAAAACATTCAGCGTTCATTGTATCAGAACTCTGATTCAGCTCCTTCTTTGTGATTTGATTTTGTTGTCAAGACTGATTAAAGTCCAATACTTGAGAAACGAGAGTTGTGTTTGCTGTATTGTCGTCCTTTCTCAACCATAGCAAAAGCGTGTGACATCACGACAGGAGGTGACTCATAGCGGTTGTGTTTATGCTGGAAGAAAGCGCTCTGACCTGAGCCAAAAGCACCTCATATGATCTAACAGTAGCATAAGAGGACAGAAGAGTGCTGAAAAGATGCAACTGTAAAAGTAGTGAACACCATACTGATAAAGAGTGGAGATAATAAAAATAAATAGAATAAAATAAGCATTTTTACACCTGGAACCTGAACCTGTAATGGTTAAAATATTATGCCACTTCTGATATGCGGCACGTCAGGTGACAACATTGTAGCTGCGCAACATTCAGGCTCCATGAGTCATTGTGAGAGTGTGTAGATAGACTGTAGATAATGAGCCAAAACATACACATGGTGTGACCTGTTTAAGCCAATCAGACACAGTCTCAGAAAATGCACTCACCTGCTGCATGTCACAATGAAAAAAGTCTGAATGAAACATGTTGGGTGGTAATAACACTCAGTGTAAGTCCTTGTGAACCACAGTGTTTATTAATGGCCTGAAGGAGAAAGTCCTCACCGCCATGGTTAATGTCTCACATACTTTTGCTTGTATGGATCTGTCTTTGACCTTTGACCTTCATTCAATGACACACATTACGTCTACAACAAGATTTCTTGGACAACCCAGAAAGGCAGCTACATGTTAACAGTTGCCTCACATGGCCTCGAGATGAGTGAGTCAAAGATTAAAAAAAAAAAAAACCCTAAATGAATCTCTAATATAAAGTGATCAGGTTGAGGTGGTGTGTGAGTAAACCAAACACGCCCACTGTTTTTGTGAGACAGGATCAAACTGGTTGCAGCTATGACCATATATGGAAGACATGTGTTCCCGGTACAACAACAACAACATATCTTCTTTTGTTTGGATAGAGAACAACACAGCTACAGATCAGTGTTATTCTGTGAACCTTTAAGGACTGTTTGAACCAAAATTTCCCATCATACTTACATTTCTTTTACAATTTCTTACACACTAAAATTAAAAATAAACAAACAACAACAAACAAACAAAACCTCAGCCCAGATCTGCAAAAGTATAAGCACATTCTCAGCCTCACACTTTCTGCAAAACACTACACACACTTCTCTACAGGAGCCACAGAAAACACAGCCGTCAGGTGTACATACACTTAGGTGCTTAATTGTAAACACACCAACCAGGCATAAGCACTATACAAAGTGACAGGTGAATGTACCTGTCTTCAACAAAAATGGACGCAACATTGCAGTAAGAGAGCAGATGAGACACATTGTCATCTGGGACAATATATCTTTGCACCGATCTGCTTTGGTCCAAAACTGGTTTCATCATCATCCACAATTTTCACTCCAATACCTTTCTCCTTAACCCCACTAAGGAGTTTTTTTCAGCATGGCAGCGGAAGGTATATGATTTCCAGCTCTGTCATGACACCCATCATCCAAGCCACGGATGAGGCCTGTGACCAGAGTGATGCATGGTCTGTGCAAGGCTGGATTCACCATTTAAGATTGTTCCCTCGCTGTCACAGAGGACATAGCCTGTGATGTGTACAAAGTGCCTAAAACAACACACGCCAAGGAATCGGCCCACTACAGACCTGTCGCCCTGACCTCCCACCTCATGAAGACCATGGTGAGCTCCACCCTGGACCCGCTGCAGTTTGCCTACAGGCCCAACATCAGGATAGAGGACGCCGTCATCTACCTGCTGCAACGGGCGCTCACCCATCTGGAGACCGCTAGCTGCGCTGTGAAGGTTATGTTATTTGACTTCTCCAGCGCTCTCAACACCATAAGACCAGCACTGCTGAGGGGGAAGATGGAGGACGCTGGAGTGGATGGACATCTCGCTGCCTGGACCATCGACTACCTCACTGACCATCCACAGTACATGCGAATGCGCAACTGTGAGTCAGCGGTGGTATTCTGTAGCACGGGAGCACCCAAGGGCACCGTCCTCTCACCTTTCCTCTTCACCATCTACACCTCAGACTGCTGCCATCTTCCGAAGTTCTCTGATGACTCGGCCTGTGCTTGAACACCAGTAAAACAAAGGAGATGGTGGTTGACTTCAGAAGGAGGACACTACAACACTCACCTGTGAACATCCAGGGGGAGGACATTGAGGCAGTGGATAGTTTCAAGTACCTGGGTGTTCACCTTAAGAATAAACTGGACAGGTCCCACAACACACTGCCCTGTACAAGAGGGGCCAGAGTCGCCTCCACCTCCCGAGGAGACTGAGGTCCTTCGGAATGTGCAGACCCCTGCTCAGGACTTTTTCTGACTCTGTGGTAGCCTCTGCTATCCTTTCCGCTCCCGTCTTCTGGGCCCCGGGCAGCACAGAGCGGGACAGGAAGAGACTGAACAAGCTGGTCAGGAGGGCCAGCTCTGTCCTGGGCTGCCCACTAGACTCTGTGGAGGAGGTGGGTGAGAGGAGGCTGTTGGCCAAGCTCACAGCCATCATGGACAACTCTCACCCACTGCACCGGACTGTAGAGGAGCTGAGCAGCTCCTTCAGTGGCCTACTGAGACACCCTCAATGCAGGAAGGAGCGCTACTGCAGGTCCTTCATTCCCACCGCTGTCAGACTGTACAACTCCACTGTGTAGTTATTATGTGCAATAACCTCTGTTATTCTCTGATTACAAACATCCAAACATCCAAATCCACTACTGCTGGACAAAAGACACTTTAAACTTTCACAGTTGTAATTTATTTCTCCGTTTGTTCTTATTTGCACCTTCATTTGCACCACTATAGTTCTTGTTCTTCCGATTGTAGCACAGGTCATTCATTCATTCATTCCTCGCTGTCAGACTGTACAATCCAATGTATAGTTATAATGCGCAATAACCTCTATTCCTCTCTGATTATAAACATCCAAATCCACTACTGCAGGAAAAGGTCCCTTAACTCTTACAGTTGTATTTTTTTTGCACCTTTTTCTTGTTCTTCCTACTGTTCTTATTTGCATCTTAAAGTTCTGATACTACACTCCATGCTCTGTTTGAATGTTTCAATATTAACACGCCCTTGGTGTGCCTTTGCTATTTGCACAGCAGACACACTAAATAAACATGATTACAGATTGATGTGCTGCAATGTCTAGTTTATGAAGCCATGAGCAGCTGATTCAAACCGTTACAGCTTCACTCAATCAATCCTTTACAGGTCCATATCAGATAAGAGTTTCTCTGAACTGAGATATCTCCTCTAGTAGTCCTTCAGTAACTTACTCACACCCTCTGAACAGTCCTTTACTGCAGACAACACTCTATTACAGGCAAACTCAGTAGTGAGGAAAAGCTCTTTGGGATTGTATGAACTACACCCTCTCCACCACTGCCAACTTGGCCTGAGTGGAAACAAGCCATGATCAGTGGGAGAGAGACTGTATGATGGTGGTTAAACAGACAACTTTTATACAAGTTAACTGCCATAATACAGTAAAGTCAACTGGAATAAGAACAACTGAAAACACAAAAGAGAAAGAGAACAGTGAAATGATGGGACTTTAGAGGAATTTTATCTGCCACCAGATGTCAGCAAAGCTGCATGTTTCCTCACAGTGAAGGTCGCCATGAGGCCCTCTGCTTCTCTGTGCTTTTAAATTAAGACTTATAAAGTAAAGAGGCACAATGAATGTACACATTTAAAAGTGTGACAGTTTAAAGAAATGCTGGGAAGTTTGCCATTTTTTCCACACACAGATTTGGCATTCTGTGACCTCCTTTCACTGATTACATTCTTCTTTTCACAAACCAGTATCTGATGTACAAGGTTTTTTTTTTTTTTTTTTTTTTAGCACTGAAGCCACTCAGTTGTATCTCAGCTTCCTGTGAGTGTGTCAACCAAGCCAAGCTTCTTAACAGAGGGAGCATATTTCACATGTATTACGTAAAAGGGCAAGCAGCCATATAGCAGAGCACAGTGGGTCAAACCACTTCTTCTTCTCCTTCTGCTGGTATCATTGTGAGAAAGCACGACAAGTGTCCTGGATTTTGTGCATGAATGAGTCAAATCAAACTTGTCCTTTATGATTATTTTTTCATGTCTTACTCTTACTTGATTCTCATTAATCATTACTTAGCATAGAACACGCTAGACCAGATCAGAAGGAAAGCTGAACGATTCGATAAGAAACTTAAATCTGAGGAGAGAAGAAAAAGTCAGGGTTGAGGTTTAGTTGAGGTTGCAAATGTGCAAATTTCACAGTAGATCACACCTGCTGTCTACAGTACAGTGCATTTTGAGACATCGCATTTCTAAGAAAAATTTAAGGGAAGTACAGAGAACCTTTCCCCCACCAATGTGAAAACAGCCTTCTAGTGTCGAATTCAGCAGAGTGAAGCTCAAAACGTCGACACTAAAGCATGAAAAAACACATTTTAGAGTGGAGAGGAGCAAGCTGACTTCACTGTACGTGTGAGAACAAGCCCTGTACCACAAAATACAATCACATTTCCTGCTCTATATGCTTAGATTGCAACTGTAAACCAGACTTATTTCCCCAACATTGCCCACACACACACACACAAGTCTCTACATTTGACACAGTCTTTATGAATAAAATGTCTTTTCTGCTCACACGCAACACACTGCCATTCAAAAGCCTAAACTTGCTATCCACTCTGACTCCTCACAAATACATACATACTTAAAAAACAGACTACTGTACATACATAGTAAGTGCAACACTGAACCACACTGAACAGGCGTAAGTGTCCTGATTCGGCATTTATTGTGTTTTACACTGAGCACATCAGTGTTCAGTTGGTTCCTAGAAAAGCCTCTTCATGTGAGTTGTTGTGCATCATTAGGAGCTGAAGGGAGAGAGAAAAATGAGTCACCTGAGTAAGAGGAACTGTCTTAAATCAGCTTTGTGTCTGGCAAGGTGTACCATGCTGGATTTCACTTCAAACGTTTTTGTCCTTTATTATCCTAATGTGGTATTAAAACTTCTTACTGAGAATTTGTTACTGGTTCTAAGTTATAAAGCTGACAAGTACAAACTTGCTTTGTCGAAATCTGAATTTAAATGTACTTGTTTTTGGTCTGGTTGCTCGACTTTTAAGACATCCGTGGAGTCTTTGAGACCAGATATTTGTACTTGTTCAACAAATGTTTGTAAGTGAAATTTTCCTGTTCTGTTGGCAGATAATTTTGATTATGTTAAATAATATTTCCTCAACATTTTAATACTGTTTTTATCTTGTTTTTGAGAGCTGAGCTTCTGCAGTGTGAACCATCATCAATCAAACATGCAGCCCCAGTTCTTGCACACTTTATGCAGATATACAGTTTTGTGTTTGCATGTTAGCATGAGTTTACACAGGCTGCTTTTATGGACAATGAGGCTAATAGTTTAATGGCCCAAAATACAGACTGTTAAGTAAATTGTGTGCATTTCTAACTAAGATGTCATAAAGCTGACAGTGTTTATCTATGAGCTCATGAGTGAAATTGTCTGTGGTTTGGGTCGTGAGCAGTTTGCCATTTGTTCTGACTTGTTAAAAACACTTTCTTTCTCACGGTCTAAACCTGAAAGATTTCCTTGGAAAAACAAAGGACAAAGCGCAGTCACAAACCCGTCCTGCAGACCTCCCTCCCAGCTGCAGACCTCGCTGCACCACCTCCTCCCTGCTGCCTGTCAGTCACCTCCAGCTTCGGTCGCGGCTCCCTTCACCGCCTCGGCTTACCCATCACCTCGCCTCAGGCACCAAAACCAATTAGTGTCTGATAGTAAAGCGGAGACCTGCTCCCTAAACTCCTGAGCTCTGTTTTTATTTCCCTCTGTCTGCGAGCACAAAACAATCTCCACCGCTGACCCCCGGCGGCTCAGGTCAAGTGGAGAGATCTTCTCAGATAAGATAATGTTTTTGCACTTCACTGTTCTTGGAAAATGAAAAGTAAACTGCACGGCCTTGTTTTTAGCATTCTGTTTGTATTCCTCCACAGAATTAACACTGAGGTATTTTGAAGTTTACTGACTACATTTTCCAGCTGTGTACATATTTAGATAAATGCTTCTTTGCCAGCCCTCTAAAGAGAGATCAAACCAAACAATAATGGCCCTCATGAAGCTGATTTTATTTGCTTTATCGCCTTTTATTTGCATTGGAAACGTCCTGGCTATTATTGTTTCCTGATGAGTCACTGTGTGTTTTGCATTTGGCTGACGGAGCAAGATTAGCTGCTGTGATTGTTTCTGCTGGACAAAATCCAACACAGTGAGTAACCAAAGAAAACCTCACCCCCAAACGTCTGAATGATCTCATCAAGAGCTCCTGCTCCTCTTCTCGTTAGAGAGGCTGGAAATTAAGGCCAGTCCGTCCCGGCGCTTCGTGGGGACGATTTCAAAAGGCTGAGTAGGAATCTCGTTCCCCTGCACCCCCCTGACAGACTGCACATCCGAGCAGCTTCAGCAAGAGATAGACGGGTCATTGCTCTGAGATAAGGAGGCCTGCAGGTCATTCAGAGTGTCTGGAAATAAATTATATCGGCATGGACACTCCGTAATAGCTCTATCTCTTTGACAGCTCCACGGTGATGAGTGGTAAGGAAAAGTTCATGGTTATAGTTGGTGATAATGAGGTGATAATTCAGTGAGGAGGTACAAAGCTTCAACCCTGCTTGAAGAGGTTCAGTATCATGCTTATGACACTTAACTTTAACATCCTGCTCCTAATAACAGGTTGAAGGATAAATTAGAAAGTTTTTAAACAAATTTAAAGGGCAGGGAGACATTTTAAGGTGAGCAAAACCGTTACAGGAAGTCATTCGTTCCTGTGGAGGGTGAATGACGATCTGATAAATATGCCTTTGTTGCCGCATTTCTCTGATCCCGAGAGCCGAGCTTCACAAGCTTCATAAAAAGCCAGGGACACTCACACACAGAAAGGATTTCGGCCATGTTGTTTTGGCAGCTCAGCTCAGTTCCGTCATGCAGAGCTCCACCGCGCTGTCCTGGGGCTGCCAGCAGAAATGGTCTGACAAAACAGCAGAGCAAGTTGTGCATGTGGCGGAAAGACAAGCAAAATATCAGCCTGCGACAACTCCACAAACGGAAAGTGAAACCTGAGCGGCCGGAAATATGACGGGTTGTTTTTGTTTCCCTTCAGAGACGAGTACAACAACCTAAAGATGTTTCAGGGTTTGAATAATTGAAGGATGAAGGAAGCCCTGCCACGGTCTATGTGTAATCTCTGAAAAGGAAATGGCTGTCAGCCAATGGTGCATGACAAGCGTGTGCACACAGAATCTGAACTGATGCCTCGGCGTTAATCACACCGACTGAAAGATGTTTGTGTAGCTGCCAAAGAAAATAATCTTCAACAATGCATGCAGGCCGAGTTTCGATCACCAGCTGGTCACAGAGCTGCTGCTGTCGCTCCACAGTTTTCAGTTTGCAACAAAGAACATCCCTGCCTGTCATTTGATTTTTTTTTTTTTGAGTTTGTTTTTAACCAACGCCACATAGAATCATTACGTAATGAGTCCTGATGATCAGACCTCATTGACAGGCAGGATTTACACATCGTATCACATCACTGCACACTAGGTTATGAATGGTGTGTTAGAAATATAAGTATAGAAAAGTAAACTTTAACTTTTTGCGCTTTATTCAAAGTATGTTTGACATATACTTGTAAAAAGTGTAAATACAGTATACATACAATAGATATCATTAAGTTCTACTTGTGAATGTTTTAAAAACGAATGTACTAATTCTGCAATACTTAAAATGTTATTTCAAGCTAATAATAAAGTATTCTTATGAAAACTATTAGCATGCATAATTAAAGTGTACTTTAATTTCACTTCATTTAAAGTGTATTTAAGTATATTTCCATCACATTGGTGATACTACAAGTGTGTTTTGAATACTCATGAATCCTGATTTTCACTGGTCTTTAGTACACTGAACCTTGAATTTCCCCGGCTGGGCATTTATAAAGTCTTATCTTGTTTTGTCAAGCAAGTCTGATGGTGTTCAAATGGTATTTTCACCATATGATGGCTGTTCTGTGACATGTATGACCCAAGAAGCACAATCCAACTGCTTTAGTTTCAGCTACATCACCTGTGCAGATACTGCAGTTGCTTAATGTCGTCTTGCATCTTATACATTAATTTTCATCACTTATGATACAAAGTCAATTTAAATTATTCATACTTGAATCAAATATGACGCTGCAGATCAAAGAGAGAGAAGATGAGAAGGAACCAGCAGGCTATGATGAAAAACCCAACATGAAAACAAATACACACGGACAGGACAAAGTGGGTGAGACCTTGCGGCATGTGAAACGGAAAGCAGGTAATTTAACGAGAATTGGGAGGCTGAATCACCACCAGGGAACCTCTGTGTGGTGAAATGAAAACAAAGAAAGTAGCGCTAGAGAGGCAGACAAACGGCGACAGAGAGAGAGAGAGATCAGAGTTGTCAAGGTAGACAAAGGGAAGAAGAACAAACAAACTTTTCTTCTTTCACCTTTACTGTCTGTCTCTGTCCTTCTCATCACAGCTGCCTTTCTTCTGAAGGCACTAAAAAGGAGAGCGCCAACGCTGCTTTGAAAGGTGCCAGAAATATATTCAGCTAGTTTCAACACGAGCTCTTCATTAGGTACCTGATGCCTAAAAGACTTTGGGTCAAATTATGAAAGGTTTTTTTAGGAGGGATCATATTTCTTGCCTGTGTTTGGATTCGCTGGTGGCGAGCACATTTCCCCACTCTTGCTCATCTTTTCCTCCTGGCTCTCCTCCCCTCTGGCAGCTCGCGCTGTCTTCACACTTTCCTGCAGCATGATGGTTGTCTTGACCCTTGAGCATCAGGTTTATAATTAGAAACAGCACCAGCTTTAATCCCAAATCAGACTGCAAAATATCTCCTCTGGCAAAAAGCTGTGACCTTGACACCTTTACAGGAAATACATTGCATGCTGTACATGTTGGATTATGCTGATCACCTATAGGCCTTTCATTATGTGTGTGAATTTAACTCTGTTCTTACGATATACACTAGTAAACAGCGGTCAAAGCCACTACTTCTATGTGCATGTTGAAAAAAACTACTTCACATTGTTGTTGTTGTTTGTTTGAGTGCATCTAAGCTTGTGTTGCTCTACATTCGAGTCATATTTTGTGTTGTATTAGGTCTGCACTGGTATGTACCGCCTCCGGGAAGTAGCCACATGCTCTCAGAACGTGCAAACCTGCAAACTGGACTTGGCTGCTGCTGATACCAGCTTTCGTACACAGTCACAGCTCTCGACGCTTATGGTGAATACTGAACTGCTGCCCCTCTATAGTGGAGAATACCAAAGAGACCGCTTGGGGGCTTTGGCGCTCGCCGAATTCATTCACGTACCAGAGTCAGAGGCAGCACACCCAGTGTTTGTTAGCCTGTTAGCTCCTGGATGTTATTCCTTTTTTTTTTGCTTCAGATCGTGAAGACTTTCTGCTGCAGTTTGGTCAGTTAGACACCTTTAAGTGACTCATAACTGTTTAGCATATTAAGTATTTGTATCATGACAGATGCAGAAATTTGTTTGCTTTATGCAGCTCGCAGCTTCATATTTTGTGAGGATAATGAAGCATATTGCTTTACATCCACCTGCAAATCATGTTTGTGAGCCCTGCACTCATGTGGCCACTAAGTCACACAGCACCCTATACTTAAAAATTCAAAATACTGAAAAAGTCTGATATATTTAAGGTCTGCACCTGGACAGCACAACACTCCACAATGCCCTCTCCTGGTCATGCTGCTAATTTATGGATTCCGTACAACCAGTATGCTGCAGATTGTGCGTGCTAGTGTACTCCATCTTTGAAGTATAACATTATACATTTGTTATTCATCTCAAATTTTTACTCCATGTTGTACCTCATGTACATGCGGCATGTCAACATAATGATACAGAGCAGATAAGCACATGCCTCACCATGACCATAGCGTCACCTTTATGTGTCTCCGCACAGGCATGATTGTGTATATGCAATATTTCTCAGTTTATGCATAACATAACAGAAATATGTTAGAACACAGTTTTTCTCCATGTCCAGATAATTAAAGAGACAGAAAACAAATGTAGTTCTATTCAGATTTTGGGGTGTGTGTGTTTATGTATATGTATTTTGCTTGTGTGTTCATGTTGCATGTTTGTGTGAGTTTGGGCTGTACAGGCTGACATAAGCCTTGCTAATAGCTTCTGAATTTGCCTGAACAGTCGATTATACTGTAGACAAGCTTCACACAGAGAGGAAACAATCTGTTTCCCCTGAGCCTCCAGAACAGCACATTACTCCAAACTAATCAGCCGTTCACTTACTAATATCTCAACTGGAGGAACAGGTCTCTGATTAATGTGGTGCTGCGATTTTAACTTGGTGATGTCTTTATAAGGACGAGACGGAAACAGATGGAAATTAGTCGAGGAGAAAGAGGACCAGCCATCGATTTATCACCATCAGTTATGCTGGTTTATTTTCAATTAGCCTCTCATACCTGTCTGTGTTCAGTTCATTACCACTGCTCGAAACAATTGGGGCAAAATGTGCATACATTGAAATACATTAACATACGAAAGAAATGCAATCAAGCAAGAAAGTCAACAAAAACAAGCTGGTAAATTTCAGCTTGCGCGGGCTCCATAGCTGCAGGGTGGAAAATGCATCTGATAGACCTGCTGTTTCTCTGCTTCCGCTGGCTCCATACACCACACGCAGAGGGTTTTTAGATATTTTCGGCCTGGACAATCATGTGACACATTCTGTGTGCTGACCACAGATGAAAATTACAATCCGATGCTGAGCTATAACTGTAATCTAAACGGCAGCAGATTATAAAAAGGCTGATGGAAACAAGATTCACGCTGAGATGGAAAAACAAACCAGGCAACAATCAAGACACAATTACAGGAGCCTCATGACAAACAAAGTGAGGAGGAGGAGGAGGAAGGCTGCTGTTTTCTACGAACCTGAGACACAACCGGTGTTCTGTCTCCTTCTTTTGGCACTGAAACCACTCTCCTGCTCTCCGAATAGAAGCAGTGCATCAACATGATAACATGCTGACAGGATCCAACACATACAGCGCCAAGAATTCATAACAGAGGGGCGGTTTAGAAGAATTTATGGTGGAGGGATCAGCAGCTGAGCCTGGACAAGAATTATGTCGCGAAAATATCAGATCTCTGTAAGTCGGGGAAGATGAATGTGTGTATAAATGTGCGTTTGTACACACAGCAGAATATTCGGCACGTTATACCTCACATGCACACATCCCTCAACCATGAGCGACAAACAACGCCTGCTTAAACAGGCCCTTCACTCTACTGATCGATCGGCTTCTGCAGAACCATGCATCACTCAGGGTTGTCTCATCTCTCTAAGCTACAAACAAGACATCAATATTCCTCATCATATAGTTAAAAAACCCTCTATATTAATAAACCATAATTATGCCAAACACGGGATAGTAAGTGTTTGCAAAGCCACAGAGTGCAGATGCTGTCTGAGGAAACAAATAAAACATGGCTAGAAAGGTGTGAACGTGTGAGCGACTGTCTCTCACTTTGTCAGAGACTCCTGCGATCGCTGTGTTTATCTTCTTTTATTGATTGTGACACAGCAGCGATCGCAGCGAGCAGACGGTTTGTGGAAATGGCTTTGATAGATGTGTTGCTTTTTTCAGCCTCCACCAGCATCAGAAACACAATGTTGACACACACGGTCCCTTACACGTCACTATAAATCCCACTTCGCCCCACTTCAGTGCTGACATGTGATGAAGTGGTGCGGTGCTGCAGAGGTGCCCTGGCTTGCAAAGTTTGTCCGGTTCAAATGTGGCACCGTCATGATTTTACCTGTTTTTGCAGTGAAAATGAAACCTGTGATGCAAAAATGATATTTCCTACTAATACTTAATCACATCAATCGTAATATCTGTCAAAATAATTACAATATTATTATTTTTTTTACAATATTGTACAGTCTTAGTCTGAATCATGATGGCGGCTCGACCAACTGACAGACAGACAGGGTTGGAAAGTAATGGAGTACATTTACTTGACTATTGCACTTGAGTATATTTTTTGCGAGTATCTGTGCTGAAAAGACAAACATTGTGCTTTTGACTACACTATATTTCAATGAAGGTTGCTGTTATTCATTACTTTGATGCACTTTTCCTCACGAAAATGTGATAAAACAAAGAGAGAAAGCGCAGTTAACTGCTCTTCCTACGCCTAAAAGCAAAGTTCAAAGTGTTCGCTGCATTTTATGAACAGTTCAGTTTGAACTTGGCGGCGACGCTGACGGACACGACAAAAACAAAGATGATGATTCCTCACCGCCGGATCACCTACAGGTGAATCTGAGGTCCATGTTCGAGATTTTCGAAGTGAAGAAAGGTTCATATTGTTTCAGGTCTTTGCTCTGTTTATTGTGCACAAACAAAATTTTGCCGTCTAACCTGAGAGAGGACCGTTTAGGTCCATAGAGACAGTTTAAAGAAGCTGTCTGTGCTTGTTGTAGTTGTAGTTTTTATGCTATAGTTGGTCAGAGATGAGTACTAAAACCAGGTATTAGACAGACCCTATTAATGATCGTACCACTGATGAGCTCTGACATTATAGGTTCTTTAATTAATACTTTTGAACATTTTGGTGTAATTTATTATCTCACTGCAGCCCCTGCTCCTGCACACACACACACAGACTCATCTGGATAGACTGAAAGAAAGATATGCACCTGCTTAAAGTTAATTTTAGTGTTTAGTGAAGTTTACCGTGTTAATTAAAAGGTAATTGAAAAGGGGATCAGAGCAATCAGCTGTGTAACACATCTATGGGGAATCCAGCATTTATATTAGTTTCCCTTCACTGCCAGGCATTAAAGCAAATTAACATACCTTCATATATTCATTTTAGGAATGCAGCATGAGAGAGGAGAGACGAGGACAGTACAGGCGGGGAAAGTTTAGCTGTTGTTTCAGATGAGATGAAACGAGATATTCTATCATCTTCTCTCTCTCTCACACACACATACACACAATCAGTTCACACCAATACAAAACTGCAGAAACATCAAAACAGCGTGACAACAGCTGTGGAGAATTAGGAGCTTGTCCAAAAGCCTGTGTGTGCAAGCATTTGTGCATGTACCCACATATGAGTCATCCGGTAATATGCATGTGTGTGTGTGTGTTTGTGAGTGAGAACATGCACCATTCAAAGTATGCATCTCTGCATGTGTGTTGCAGAGCGTGGATCCAAGCTTGGGATTCATAATGTGTTTGATCCCTGTTCTCTCAGAGGGAGGCAAGGCGCGTGCGAAGGATAAAAGAAGTGAGGAAGCGCTGCATTCGGCACGGACACTGCCCGCTTTCCACGGACGACCTCAGCCGCCAAACCAATTGATCAAATCGATGCATCAGTCGTGAGAGTTGGATCCGAGCCACACAGGCTTCACAGCATCTCCAACAGCAGCCTTTGGAGGATCCGTCTGAGTACGTCTTCTTGTGAAACTCCCGCATGCTAAAACAACTAATTGGCTCACGCTAGAACGTTTTGTAAAAACTATCAAACATATCAGCTGTGACTCCTCAGCCATATTTCCTCTGGGTTTTTAAAACTCCAATTTAGCGTTGTCAAGTTAATTGCCATTGACTCAGGGAGATAACTGTGCCCATTTCTGCTCATACCTTAAACTGCTGCTAATTGCAGCATTCAGCACGAATGGCGCCCTGCTCAAAAATACTTGACTAGTTCACGTCAGGCTGCTCACATTCATTTGCAGTCAGAGCAGCAAAGTGACAGTCTCGGCTCCTGCAGCTGCTTGGGAAAATGGAAAGCGCCGATCGATCCAAGTGCTAATTGTGAATACAGGTTTTTATATTTGAGAGGCGCTGACGGAGATTCCCAAAACAAAAGCGTAGCCCTTATAGCGATCTTAAGCTTTGTGGTTGTCCTGTACCAGCCTCTGAGGTCGTCTAATTGGGGACAAGTGCTTCTTTTCAGCAGAGTGCTACTTCACACAAATTCACTTCACACATTAATACTCAGGGGATGAAGTGCAACAGACGTCTAAGTGCCTCGTAACACCAGAAAGTGGCATTCAGTCACATGTGCTTGTGAAGTAGGTGGTGCTGGGAACATGCAGTTGGAGCTGTTGGTTGTGGCTGGTTGGATTTGAGACAAAATAGAGACAAAGAGGAAAGCTTTGTTGGTGTTGCTCCTCATTTGGCAGAGCAGGATAAAAGATATTCATGAAATCAAACCCTGGTCAATCAAAACCTTTTCATCAGCACCCATTAAATAGTAACAGTATTTGGGCCTACCTTCAGGGACTCTCAGCCTTTTTTGACTGCAGATCAGTTTTAGAAATTGCAGGAAGTAATTTAAAAAAGAGCAGCTGTTCCATGAAGGCAACGCGCTGCCCACCTTCAACTCCTCAGCAAGGTAACCAACTCCTCCTACAGGTACACAGCTCTGCTGCTGTATGGGAACTACTTGCATCAAGCTCAGCATCAAATCACATTGCTGTTACAATTATTTTTGACTGGTTTCTTTATTACAACCATGCCTGTGGGTTCGGCTGTGCTGTAAGCAGTTGCTGCTCAAAGAGTATTTGTTGTTGTATTAAACCGCACTCACTGTTTCCACCAGTAACCATGGACGTCAGTCTGAGCAGTCTCACTGAATTTAACTTTAACAGCAACAACTTGTTAGTCAAAGTTCACTGAAGTTGAAATCTCCGTGAAAGCACCACGTTGAAGTGAACTGATTTGTGCCTTCTAATTGTGACAACAATACATTTCTTTGCCGTAAATCCATTTGTCCCAAACCAAATCAACATTACTGTTAAAATGACACTGACAAACTATCAGAGAGCTCCGAGAGAGGCAAGATCAGCATCAGCTGTGGGGTTCCTCAAGGCTCCATTTTTGGACCTTTGTTATTATATAATATACATGTTTCCTCTTTGTCAGGTCATTAAAAACTACTGTCTCCCACCACTGTAACGTGGACAACATCCTTTTTTACTTCCCTCTTCAGTCCAGTAACTCTAGCAGTTTAGGTATCTCCTCACCTGCCTCGAGGATGTCAAATGCGGGATGTTGCAAAACGTTTTAAAATTTAATGACGATATATTGGAGATCATTCAACAAACTCTACCAGCCTGGGTCGCAGCAAGTTGGGTTCCTGTACACAAAATATGAAGCAGGCTGCCAGAAATCTGGGGATTTTGTTCAGTCGTGCTTCTCAGCTCAGAAATTTTTAAAATCCCTGTCCGATTTACAGAAGGTTGCACATTCCTTTATTGTTTCCTGCCTGGACTACTATGATGCACTTCATGCTGGTTTCAGTCAGAGCTCCCTTCACCAACTCCAACTGGTGCAGAATGCTGGCAACTAAATTTTAACAGGCACTAAGAAATGTGTGTTAGCTAACGGCTGTCAGTTTTATTCTGTATTAAAATTTCATGAATCAGATTTTATAAAGAATTTCATGACTCCCTATGTGCCCGGGCTCACTTCTTAAAACTTTTTATAGGAAAGTATTTTTATGTTGTTCAATCCTTTTGTTGTTTGCGTTGTATTGTTCATAAAGGAGCCAGCCATTTATCCTGTACACAATTAGCTGCTTTTTTTTTTTTTTTTTTTACCATTTATTAGTCAGTTAGACGAGATAAATTATTTTCTCCTGGAATGCTTCAGGGCTGGCATGTGGTTTTTGAAATAGTTACATTATTAGCATTCATTATTTGATTTGATTGGAGATATTTTGATCAATGCTGTGGATACCAGAAGTGGTGTCTAACAGGAGAGGAACAGTGTTTGGGATTCTGGCTGCAGAGGCTGACAAATCAAAAGTCAGATCATGACACTTCTGTTTGCATGGAGTCAATGGATGGAAGATCACCCATGAGACTCTGGAACCGGGCCGTGGCATGCAGACATTGTCTGCGGATTTGACAAAGCAGGGAGCTCTCAGTCAGCAGCCTGCAGGGAGCAGGACTCGGCGTTGGACTGAATGCTGAGTGGGTTTCAGACACACCTCGACACTTCAAACACTGATGGCTGAACAGCTGCTCATGTGTTAGTATCACATCACACTGGTGACTGCATGTAGTGTATTGATTCAGTACATTACTCCACCTACACACAAAACAAAGCCACAGAACACATTTTAAGTTTATTCCAATATTTCTCTATGCTTGTGCTCATCATCTACCCGTCAATCCTCCAGCTAGTGTATACACGCAGTCATCATGTCTAACAGATATCATGGCTTGTTGTCCTGCCCTCAGATGAACCAGTTTGCTTTATGCTATTCATTTTGTTTAGTGTGAAAAACAACATCCACAGAGGAATTGATCCATTGAAGTAAACATGCAGTATGTTACTCTGCTTCCTGCCAGTCACCATCAGCTGCAGGGAAACAACCCTCATATCACTTTACAGACATTTGTTCTTTGTATCTCTGCAACAGTTTATGTAAACTTACTGAGGTGACTCTGCTATTTGCATTTAAAGGAACATTTCACTCAAGCCGTGTGACTTTTTGTTGGCCAACCGTTGTACTGATTCTCAAGCTCAAGTATTTTTGTTTGGTCCTGGGATCCTGGTTGAGCATGTAGTCATCATCACGGATTTTCTATGTTTGTTCACACTGATATAGGCCAATAAAAATAACACTAATTTTGTTAAAAATGTTAAACATTACAGACTAATAAGGTCTAAATGCATTTTATTTTATTTCAGTTTGGACCTCTGAGCTCATCTGCTTGACAAAGGCAAAATGAAACTAGAAAATACTGAGTACCAGTGGCATACTTCAGGTGTTTGAGGGGCAGGGACAAAAATGAGTAAATAAATGAATAAAAAGGGCACCCAAGTGGGAATACCATCACATTTTGTCCACTGGTGACACAAGCGCTCAGGCACGAGATACTGGACTCAAATGCACAACTCCAAAAACACATCAAGGCAGAACAAGGGCTCAAAGCCGGTTTAATAACAAAAATGCTCTCAATACAAAAATGAACAAAAGGTGCTTGGTAGTCAAGGAACAAACTAAAGACTCTAAGGATAATACTTTCGCACAAAAATTAGAAAACCAAAAATGCTCACAAGGTAGATAAGGTAACAATGCGGGACTGACATGGAGCACAAAGTTCACAAGACAGTCTGGGACAGGACGAGGGGAGACGTGGACTAGATATACATAACAAGGACCAGGTGGAGACAATCAGGGCGGGGCAGACAATCGCACAGGTTCGGAAAAACACCAGGAAGTCAGGTTTCTGAAACAAGAGGAGAGTTAGGGTTTCACAAAATCACTTGTTGCTTGTAGCTTGAAAGTTCATCTGTGAACTTTTTAACAAATCTAATTAAAATCTGTTCACACTTTGTAGATATCCTGCTAACCAACAAACAGAAACAGCTGGTACTGAGCTGGGGACCGAAAACACAGCCTCCAGTGGAGGAAGTGATAACTGTTCAGTGTGAAATTGAGAAAATGGCTTTATGGGATTTTTTGAGCCAAAAGCTATCTGACAGCGTGTTGATGAGCCAACAGAGGTTATTGTTTATCCTTTATCCACCTGTGTTCAACACACTGATTAACAAACACGGCAAAGCTCATTTCTGACTAAAAAGGAAACTGCTGCCTTTTCTTTCCAATGTAGGAAAGTAATGAAATAGCTTGAAGAGCCTCATTAGTTGATGCACAGATCAGTGTGAACAACCAAGCGATGCTCAGATGAATTTATTCAGAGCTTGTTGTGGCTGCAGGTGCCATCTTTCAGCTGAGAGCGAATTTATTCCTGCTAATAAGGACATTGGTGGGATTTCAGTGAGAAATACATCATACTTTTAATTTTGGCAGTTTAGTGAGAATTAGCTGAATATGAAATGTGTCCATATGGTATCAAAAATTGAACAAAGTGGAGGTAATTTATATAATGGATTGCATGCATATGTGTATGCGCTGGCATGATTGCACAATATTTGTCACCAATAAAGACAAAGAACTTCCTCTCCAAAGAAGTCAATAAAGCGGACGACTTCTTCTGATGCAGCAGAAAATCTTTGCTGAGTGCAGCCTTTTTGCATCGTATCTCCGAGTCTCATCTCAAAACTAACCTGTTCACTGATAAAAAAAAGAAAAAAAAACTGCCTCTGTGGAAACCCGCCAGCCCTCAGCCTCTGATCTGCAGCCCTTTTATGTTCATATCAAGCAGTCTTGATGTTATGGAAGCCCTGCAGAGTTCTGAGTTGTGCTTGGTAAAAAGCCCTGGAGATTGGAGGAAAAAAAAAAAAGAAAATCAAGCCACAGCACGACTGGGAAATTGTGTGGGATGGTGGATGTTGAAGTAACACATTCAGTGTGTTCTAATGACTGGCAAACCTTATTTTAAAGCTGCATTCATAGTTTTCTGGCTTGGGGGAAAAGGAGCACCAGAACAACCTGAAAAACAAAGACTAACAAACAAAGCAGCATTATCATTCATTTAGAGTTCTTCCACCTGACAAATGCTAAATATTCACCCTTGTTTTTTTCCTGTTTTGCTGAATTTTCAATCCTCTTCACCAGCTATGTTTCGTCCCACAGAGGTGAAGGGAAGAAACGAGGCAGATGTCCTCAGCCGCTGGTTGACATTTGGTGTTTGTGGGCAAATAAACAGTGACGACAAACTTGAAAATGGATAAAAAAGGGTCAACACTGAGACAACTGAGGCGTGGCAAAGTGGCAGTATTTGGTATGTGGGAATAAGGAATAAGTGAGTGCTTCTGTAAGTTAACAATCTGTGCATTCACGAGCTAACAAGCTCAACCGCACAGCCTCTAGTTAGCAACGTCCAAAAAGCACAGTGGGCGACTGCTCAGATCAAATCACAGCTGCTGGATTTGGGCTCTCATTCCCTCTTTGTTCATCACTGTGTCCAGACATCACCGCCTCGGTCCCTCTAGCTGCTGGTTCCTAATACACTGTCCATACTGTATATATCAGCCCTGTAGTGTTTTCATATTTATACAGCTGTCTATGCTGACCTGTAGTGTGTACGGCCCAATTAACATAGTATTTATCTTATCATAAACCCCTCACTGTGCACGTTACTGCTTTTGGTGCTCCTGGCTAGATGTTAAACTGTTTATTGTTTTCTCAGTGCTTTCACTCAGTGCAATTAGAGTATCTAATATAATCTAATACTTTCAGTGCAGCCAAAGTTTCTGATAACGGCATGACAGTCCGTGTTCAACACCAGCTTCTCTGTATCGATAGCCAGAATGTGCTGACAACTTAAAAAATAAATACCCCACTGTACAACTATTAAGTGATGATATATGTTAATACAGAGAAGCACTCGGGAAAGACAGTGCTGAGTGCTGAGTATGGGCAGGTGTGTTTACTGCAAAGCAACAACCCATTAGATGAGGCGGAGGAGGAGGAAGATGAGCGAGGTTGGCTGTAGCAGGGAGGGCAAATTTTCCCCTTTTAACAGTGAGGAGATTACAGTTTCCTCAGAGGGAGACGCTCCATTTAGCCTGCAGGATGATGAGGGTCCACATCAGAGCATCACACGCAGGAAAACGTTCAGGCTATTTATCCTTCAGGCACTCTGAGGTGTCAATAAAGACCCAGAGGGGAGAAAAAAGGGTCTTTTTCTTGATTTGCTGAAATCTGTCACTGTCCTGCAGAGTTCAGGGATCTGGAAAACAGTAATCCATCACTGCCTTAGCTCTCTGGACACGTGGCTCTGACCTTGAGCCATAAACAGCATTACTGATGTATTACAGCAAGACTGAATAATTACACAAGAGAAGAGAGGACCTTTTGCGCACAGCCTGGCTCGCTCATGGATGGCTATAAATATGGATAGAGAGGTGTGATTTGAACAAAACGTATTATATGCGGAGTGAAAAGCACCGTGTGGGTGTTGATTTTGATTGAGCTGGAACACCAGCTCTGGTGGCCTCCATGCAGAGCTGTCACTCTGAACCCCCCATCTGTGCTTAATGAATATGTATGGCTGCAAATGTGATATGTAAAACACACTAGGAGTGATGACTACGGTGTGACGGTGTTACAATACAACAAAGTGCAAGATGGTTTTGTGATGTTTAAATTTTGTTTGGGCAGAGGGGCTTCACCTGGGTTTAGTCTTATGGACTCCACATGTAGTTTATCAGAGTCTTAATGAAAAAATCATGTCATAAATGAATGTGGAAGGTTAAGGGAAGAAACGTGCATTAAAGGAATAAAAGCTTCCTTTCCCATTAGCAATCCTCAATTTGCAAATAAGTTGCTAAATAAGCCTGTTGCAGCAGAATTATGCAGCTCTGTGCAGGTGAGAGGGTGACGTAGTAGTAGCCTGTGTTAGCTGTTAGTGTTTGGAACATTTGGATTAATGTTGTTAGAGTGGTTTCTGTTAGAGGACTCGTATGAGAATTGTATTTTACATTACACGTGTTCAGCTTTTAACGCTTGAATCTGCAGGATCAGGTTGTTGTTGAACCACAGCTCATCCGGTGTCACAAACAGGGTCCTGGCAGTCTGAACCAGGCCGTCACAGAGGTCTCGATGTTAATGGAGAGCTCAATGACGAGAGACATGTTCCCCGGAGGAGATGCAGCTCAGTCTCGTCGAGGCTGAGCGTCAGGTGGTGTGCAGACATCCACTGCGAGATGCCAGCCAGGCACACAGATTCTTCACGCCGGAGAAAAGACAGAATTAGTTGTCATTGCATAGCTGTGGGAGGGAAAGCCATGTGAGTGATTTATGTTTTTTGTTGCATCTCTGAGTGGAGTTTACCGTAACTGTTGTTCAGTCAAGCTGGCTGCAGCTGCCATCCTTGGAAAGCACAAAACACATTATGCAACTGATTTGTTTTTAATCAGTAGATGGCACATAGAGGCGTCAGGCCAGAAATGTATGTATCGTTCTAAACAGCGCTTACAAACGACATATTTTCATGCTAAATTTGGAGGACTTGTTTCTACAGGTGGTCAGTGAGTATTACTCAAAAGATAGAGTTCTTTTTAATGAGGGTAATGAGTCGAGTACTTTTGTAGTAATTTAACAGCAGTCTTTGTCTCTGAGAAGTCAGCTTTCTTCAGTCACTTAGTTGTAATATTTAGCTTCTTCACGAGTGCATATAGTGGAAATCCTGCATGGACAGTAACGATTACCAGAACAGCTCTTTGTTGGCTCGGCTGTCTGAAAAACTTAATGTAGAAAACTCATCTGGTCTTAAATAGATCCATTTGCATTCATATTCGTCAGGTAACAAAACATCACTCATCTTTAGTACTCACATTTATCTTGCTTCTCACTGGTGCATACATTTCCCAGTGTTCACTTGTTCTGCAGAGCAGTCCAGCAGCAATGAACTCTTAACATCTCGCCCTCAGTGATTTCACATTTTTAAATACACTTTGAGGGCTGAACAATGTGGGAGCTGTGCTAAATGTTAGTCTGCCGCTGTTGTGTAAATTATCCAACAAAAAACAGGCACCATATGCAAAAAATCTTAAAGATTAAAGATTCTTGATCTTTACACTTTAAGCTTTAAAGCAAAAATTAGATCAATAAATCTTCTCAAATTTTCTCTGCTAGTTTTGCCAAAACACCCCCTGAGTTTTTCAGTCAGTCATATTTTACTGTCAGTAAAGCTGAACGCAGTTGAATCAAAGTAAACTGTGACTTCTACAAGAGCACCGGCAGAGCTGATCTCCTCCCACACTGCCTCTGGTACGGGCATATACTATAAGTCATAGATTTTATTGGCAACCTTACAACCCCATTGGATAATTAACGGTCAACCTTTTTACAGATTCAGCTATATAAAGCAGCATAAATTGATTTAAATAAACTCGTTACATGATTAGTTCTCATTCAGGTTTTCCTTTTCTGAGGACAGTCAGTGCAGCTTTTAAAACAGCATCTTTCCCTTAAATGTTACGATAACCTGACCAGATTTACACAGACCATATGTAGCCAGTTGAATGATGCCACTGATGCTCAACATCTTTTCACTGGTTTTATCAAAATAAAACCTCTACTTCAATTCACTCATCACTGCCTGTAATAATTAAGGAAAGACTTAATTAGCTGCGACATGTTACTCAGATAACTGCAGGACCAGTTCAGTCTGAAAAGAAAAACGTGTAGGGACCATGTGGGTTTGGTGTTGGACCTAGACAGACCTGAACACACCGCAGTGACAGTAAATGAAATGAAAAGCCTTCGTTATCACGGCATCAGGAGCAGCTTCATGCAACTTATGTACTTT
Source organism: Chelmon rostratus (assembly GCF_017976325.1). NCBI lineage: Eukaryota > Metazoa > Chordata > Actinopteri > Chaetodontiformes > Chaetodontidae > Chelmon > Chelmon rostratus. The sequence goes on from NC_055668.1 coordinate 22,459,122, forward strand.
GAAGACTTCCTTCAGTTTTACTCATGACAGCAAAGCCATGTCAGGTGAGCTGTTAAATACAGAAAGCGCTGGGGTGCTGTGAAAGAAGGGCCACACTGCCAGACAGGCTTATTTATTCAGGTAATTAGATGATGGAAGTCAGGTGTGTCAGCTGAGGCAGGTGAGGCGGGCACCTCCCCGAATGAAGCACTAAGGCAGGTTTGTAAGGCTCAGACAGGCTCATAATAAAATCTCTTAACTTTTTATTTGAGCCTCTTATTAAAGTCATTTGTCAGCAAAATCAACTCTCAGTTATCTCTACGTTAGAGAAATGTTTGAATAAAACTCAAATCTCTTGTCTTAAACTTACTTAAAATGAACAATAGAGGAACAGACAAGTCCGCTGGCAGATACAACACTTTAAAAGTATTTGTATGATTCCAGACAACTAATTCATACATTTAGAAAAATGCCCAAATTTTCCGCTGAGAGAAAACAGAATTAATGTGAAGCTGAATGTAAGAAACTAATATTTTTACGCTGCCACTGACTCTGAATCCACTTTTTGGATGAAAACAGAAAATAGGCCTTTTAAACACAAAGAGATGAATTCCACTTCATCTTCAGAGAGGCTGAGATTAAAAGCCGTTGCAGAGAATTGTTATGAAGGCGACTGCCGATTAGCCCGACATCCTCTGGCTGTGTTCAGTCTCCAACATAATTCTTGGCATTATCTCGGTTTAGGAGGCAACAAAGCACCAAATGTTGCGAGTGAAATTGTGTTAATCTCCGAAATATTCCCCAAACACCGGTGGCAGTGTGGGACCACTTCATCCACAGCAGATAGTCTTACTTTGAGAGGGGCCAGTTAAATTAACCCTGAATAAGAGCTCTCATTTTAAAATCATCACAGCGTGAGAAAACTTGTAAACACAGGAGCTGCAGTTACATTTCAATCTGCTTTTTGGTGAGCGAAGAACCAGATGCTGGTCTGCAGTTGTAGACGGGCGCAGCTGTGCACCATCAACAGGCCACAAATGAGAAAGTTTTACACTTGTTGCACCTGCAGGAGTTCAACAGCTGCACTTTCTTCTTCTTTTTTTTTTTTTTTACAGCTGCTCATGCATGTGGTTGTTTTGACATTTTCTAATTTGCAAGATATACTAATAAGAGTTTTGTACGTATGTGATCTGAGTATAGAGGAAAGAGTCATATTTGTGTCAGATGGATTCAACATGTTAAGATTTTAACCTGCATCTAAAATACATTTTTCCTTTTTTTGTGAATATTCTTAAGGATGAATTCTGCGCAGTTTCAGTCGATGCATTCATGTGTTCTCTGAATTTGGATGAAATTGCACAGTGCATTGCCTAAAACTGACAACACCTGCAAGAATTTGTAAAGTAATGACAGACAAAGAATAAAACAAAAAAAAGTGATTTCTGATCCAAATATGTTGCCTAATTTGCACATTTATTGTGCTTAAAGTCACAAGAAAAAAGGCAAAGAAATAATACATCGAAAAAAAATGAATGGTGAAAAATGTAGTCAGGATGTTCAGTTATTACCCAGAATGCAAAGCACTTTTTAACTGTTAATTTTATCATTATTAATATGAGGTTAATATGTGTGCCAAATATGATTCCTCCCACTGCTGCAATCACACCAAAAAGTGAGATGACAGGAAGGGGGGGGGTGGCAGCCATGCTGTGCTCTCTGGTGTGATGTCAGTGGGTAACTATCACACTGTCTCTCTTGCTTGTTGTGTGTATATATATATATATAATATATGAAAAAAACCTGCCGATGACAGCTAAAACTGTGATTTTGGTGTCACGAGGTGAGTCGGATGCCACTGTGTCTTTCCCAACTGACACGTGCAGCCACAAAAAAGGAAAAAAATAGTTGTCATGAACCACATTTGACTCAGTGGGAGTTTCGCTTGAGCGGCCCAACCTGTGGCCTGCGTGCCGCTGACCCCTGACGACTGCACCGCACTCGCTGTCAGCGTGGCTTTTTAACAGCGCCGGCCGGCTGACACGAAGGACAGCAGGAGCTTGACTGTGACACGGCCAGCGGCGGCACGCAGCAGAGAAGTCTTTTAACATCAATAAATGTCACATTCATATTCTGGGTGCATTTCCCTCCACGATTATGATGGATGCACAGGCGATTCAGAGCCAGAGGTCTGTGCTGTCATTTATAATCAGCTGGCTTTTTTTGGAGCTGTTTCTGTTTGTTGCACTGCAGTCCCATGGGGTCTCTAATCAGATCGCAGGCGGCTGTTAATTATCCAGACCGCATAGTGTTTGTTGGAGACAACATCATAAGAGCTCTCCTCTTCCTTTCTGTTCGTCACTTCTATATCAAATGCGCAGTTTTGATTTATTTTTGTGAACGGCAGCTGATGGACTGAGCAGAATGCAAAATTCAGTCGCGGTTTGGGAAGGCTCAGTGATGCACAAACTTTTTAAAGTCAAATGTGCTTTTAAGTCTCTATTTAACCAGTAGATTTCTGACAAAAACACTTAGAAGTTCCACCAAAGCTTGATTCATTCAGCCTGAGCCTGACCACATCTCATCTAGCTCCAGCCAACCAACCATCACACAGACGAAACTTTGAACCTCTCTCTGCTGACGAGCCAAACCTGAAGACGCTCCTAACAGCAGGCGCCGCTGAATGAAACAAGACGGGCTTGCATCCCTCTAGACGAGGAAATCAAACTATCGTTCAGTGTTTGATAGTAAGAGCTACATTTTCTGGCCCGGATGCAGAACTTAACACAGATCTACATTCGGTGATGGTGCCTGACAGAATCTGTTTCTGTCTGTTTTGTTGCCTCACAGCATGATGAAAATGAAGCTCACAGTCCTGGTGTCAGTTTTCCTGTTGCAATCTCATTTTAATAATCCAATTTAAGGCAGCACATTGTCACATAATCCAGGTTTAGTTGGGACAGCATATTACTCATGTAATTGTCTTCATTTGAAATCACTGGAGTGATGATCTTGAGTTACGATCTGAGTTTATTTCCCATTTTGATGCTGCAGCATTTGTCATTACAGCGCGTCCGCTTGTTGTTCTCCCTAATGAGGTGTTATTGGAGGCATGGATGCACCCCCCCTGTAAATAATACCTGCTGACAACCACCCATTCGTCTGGATCAGAGTTGTGTGTGTGTGTGTGTGTGTGTGTGTGTGTGTGTAAAGGGGCGCACAGCAGGCAGTGGGAGGCCTCATGACATCTCAAAGCTTTGTCCGTGTTATCGTTCCGGCTTGGAGAGAGAGGCGAGGTGGGGCTGTGACAAGAATTAGCCTGACATCTCCAGCACCTGCCGGCTTCACAGAGCAGCAGACGGTGAAGTTATCTCCTCTCTGCAGACTGACGCATATTAATATCCATCAACGATGTCACGCGGTGAAGAAAAGAACCATCCAACAGCGACTTTTAAAGGGCCAAACATGCACAGGTGTAAATTTACGGCGAACAAATCAGCTTCATATGACAGAGAGGTGATTTTGCTTTTTGCAGGCGTTTAAAACGTGTTCATCGGCTGGCCTCGTGTTCATTGATTCAACTCCATGCATCCAAACAGTGAATCACAACAGAACAAAAAGGTTAAAGGAGCAATAAAAGTGCAGAAAAAAGACGCTCGCCTCAGAAAAAGATCCAACATTTTATTTTCACGCAACAGAAGTGTGTCTCTTACTAAAATACCTGTACAAATCAAATCTTACAGCCGCTCACTCATTTACAATTCCCCTCCAAAATGTCAATATCATTGTTTTTTTTCAGAAATGATTCTTCCAAACTGTTTAAAATGACCTTCAGTAACCATGTTCAGCGTATGTTTGAGTGAAGAGCTGAGCCTGTTTCCCAGCATGCCATCATATTATGCTTAAGATATTTGTCATGTGAGTTACATCCAAACTTCCAGACGTCATGATTGGTCCAAGCGGCAGTTTGTTGGCATTTCTACGAAGGCTTTTAACTCGCTATGAAATCTAAATTTTGTGATAAAGATGCGGCTTTTTCTGATAACACAATAAACTCTGGTCACACCAGAGTTTGATGGAAGAAAACATCAAATGAATTTGTAGAACAAAAAGTGGAAATGTGCATTTTTTCTTCAAAACTCAGTGCTTTGCTCAAAGTGTAGCACAGAAAGATAAAAGCTGAACAGTAACGTAACCGTAACAGTGCGTCTGTCTTTTTTTGTTTTTGTTTTTGAACTGTTCAAAACTACATTGAGAGCTGGAGGCAGAAAAAGAAATCAGTTAAAAAAACAGAGGAATAATATTAAGTGGATGAAATAAAGAAAAGAAAGACTTCATGAGAAAATGAGAAATGTTCAATGTGAACGGATACATTTTGCTCACAGTAGGTGCAAACAAAAAAACAAAAATTTGATAAAAAAAAACAACAGAAAACACAAAAACAACTGGAAATGAAGTTAACTAGGCTCACTCACTCAATTACATTACAAGTACAATTATTTTTCCACGTTATCCACTTTGGAAAATCACCTAAAACTCGACGAAGCCGCTTAACGATTCCATGAAAAATACGGTTCTTCACTGAGTCATTTCAAACATTTCACTGGGCCACAGCGAGAACGGGTCGATATAAAGTCATTAGATATTTACAGTACAGACAGTGTTGACATATGTTATAAATTCAACACCTTGCATCTTTGCACAGTCTTTACAAAAATACCAACCACAGAAGCAAAAACAAAACAAACCCAGCGGAGGCGGGACGTGAGCGCGCGGTTCTGTTGGCGTCTTCCTGTCTTGTTGAGCCGCTGCTCGGGCTCAGTTTGTGGTGTGAAGCACTGAGGCTTGACAAGGCATCTCCGTCTCTGTCCGCCTCCTCAGCTCCTGCACCGGGAGGGTCGGACCTGCGCCTAAATGAAAAACTCTTTCTGGTTCTCGCTCGGACCGTTCTGTGAGGTGCTGAATGCCAGCTCCGGGCTCTCTTCAGGTTTCACCGTTTTTACTTCCTGGCTCTGACACGTCCCTTTCCTCCTGTAGAGGACTCGCGCCATGATGGCTAATGCGGAGATGGTCACAAAGATCACCACCGCGATCACGCCTGCGAAGCAGAGGAATGGAGAAATGGATCTTTGTACTCACATTTCAGACGAAGAACAGAAAGACTTTTTCTTCACAGTGAAAGAATGTGACAAAATTGGCCTAAATTAGCCTAAATTCGATACAAATACAAAACCACTGATTGCACATGGATTCACGACTTCAAGTCAGTATTTAGCAGAGGAAACCTTCCTCTGTGGGTCTGTGTCTTATCAGTGTCTTATCAGTTCTGCTCTGGATTGAGGTCTATAGTCCTCCAGGACAGTAGCATTGTTGCTTTGTGCTTTGGCTGTGGTTCCTTTAGTCTTCTCACACAGACTGCAGCAGGTTTTCCTTCAGGATTTCTCTGTTTCACCCGCTTGTTAAGTAAGTTTCAACTAAAATTTCACATGACTGCATGCAGCTAAATTTTGACATTCCCACCAGAGCTTATTTTAATATATGTAACATTCTTACATTACATGTACTCAACAATGATGTACTTATTTTAAGTCAAAACCGAGCAAAGTAGCTTTGTTGCCTAAACCAACCAAACTGCAACTGTTTCACAATGTTAAACAGGTGGTGATAAAAGTCCGGTAGGATGAGTCCGGTACACCTGTCCCAGGTGCTCCACAATGATCATACATGTTGCCACAATGAACATTGTGTCGGAGTTGTAATAATGGCAACATGTGCTGTTTCAAAGGCTCCACTGTAACGTGATCATTTCAATCAAGAATCAGGCACACAGGCAGGTAGATATTAGCTGTATAACTCAACGCTAAATTCACACTACTTGTCGCTGAGTTTCAGTTGCTGTCTTTCGGTTTCCACCACAGTGTGTGACGTGAGCTCGAAAACATGTCTGTGGAGGTGTCAGACAGCAGAGTGACGTTTACCTGCATCTGTGTGTGTTTTGGAAAGTTGTGGAAACATTAGATTAGATATTTTAGCATGCTGGTACCACATTGTGCTGAATGTTCGGTGACTTTTCCGATTTGACAGATTAGAACTGAAGAAACAAACTGGAGATGAAGCACAACATTAGGAGATAAAACTCCTATTGAAAAGCAGCTGGTCAGTGGCGCAACAGGCAGAGATAAACATTAGATTACTTTCGCTCCATCATTAGCGGAGCAGTCAGCTCATTTTCCCCAGGCTCTCCGGGTAATTTCAGCTATTAGAAGGTCTCTGCACCGATGTCAGCATTAAAAAAAGTGCTTTTTTTAATGTGAACTATAAAGTCATTTGTATTCTAATTAGTTGTGGTTTCTTTGTGTGCTCAGGCACAGTCACGCTGTTTGAGCGACAACTTGGGGCTTTCATTTAAACTGCTACACAGTATGCAAATTTCATGAAAAAGCTCCTTTGTGACAACCAATATTCATTTCAAAACAAATGACAGGTCTCCACAAAACTCAAATATATACACTGAAATGTGTAATATGCGGGTGCACATTGTAGGTGTTAAAATAAATGGCAGGAGCAAGTTTTAAACTGTAGCTTGGCTGATGATAATGGTAGTGTGACAGTGCTGATCGTTGCTGCTACCGTACCTCCAATTAGAGCTGAGTCACTCCTGATGGCATTCACCACAGGCTCACCTGTTCCCACTGATCCAGACTGGCCTGCAGCACACAGACACAGAGCAGAGAGATGAAGAAGAGATGCAGAGGAAGGAGAAGAAATGAGAGTGAACGGATTCGGACAGAAGAAAAAGGAGAGGAGAGGGTGACATGATAAACAGAGATGGGGAAAGTTACTGTTTGCCTCAGCTGAGACACGCGGAGGCAAACAGGAATCATATCCGGCCTTATTGGACACCGCAGCACACCTCCACACAGCTCTTTGTACGAGTGACCGCAGGGGAAAGATACAGCAAAGGAAACTCTCCACCCTGGCCTGAATTAACTGCCTCATCTCGAGGCCATTAATCCAATGCCATTACATTATTAGACACCCAAAGGTCCCATAGTGCAACCTGAGAGGCAGCACCCACACAGAAAGCAGGGCAGTTCCGCCTATGATAACCACATTAATATGCATTAATTTGAGCCCCTTGAGAAAGTGGGTGCTCTAACTGTAGGTGCACACCTTCAATAAAATATAGTCTGTGAGGTCACCGACAGGTCTTTAAGGAAGCACTCTCTCACTTATTAAATCAGAAAATGCTAATTTCTTCCCCATTCTAAACTACAAATCTGTATATTCTACATTACTGCTGACCATCGTCGAGCAGGATGAACTTTAGACTGATCCTCCTCCAAGCTGCTGTTGTCCACTCTTTCTGTGTTTGCTGTTCATTCATCATTGCTTGGGTAATGTATGCCCCAGTTTGTGACTTGTTGTTAGATTTGAGAGTCTGCAGTGGAAAAGCGAGCGCAGAGCCACAATAAAAGACACAGATTTGCTGTTGTAGAATGCTGACTCAAACTTCTGTTTTTGAAGTTTGAATTCTCCTCACTTAAACTATGACGATACTTCAGCTATTATATTTACTTTATTTAAAAGAGGATAAAACCATTTTTGGACAAATAAGTCTCTGCGTCATATAGCAGCGACTGATTGACATTTGAGAGCCGGCGTTGCTTGGAGAAGCACTTACAGCTTGACCAGAGCGCTTCCTAATGTGGATTACAGACCATGAATGTTAATACAAGTTTATCACCAAGCAAACATAGCGTTAGTTTTGTGCCATCCAAGAACAACATTCAACATTTTAGATGACTCATTGTAGGGTTAACCCAGAAACTAGACAACAGCCAGCTGTTATTGTTGTCACTGCCAAAGTGCATAATGTTTTCTTCTTCTGGTGTTTTTGCCATTTGTCAGTTTAACAATTTCAGGTTATAAACCAATAACGTTTACCCTGATTTGCATGTAACGCAAGAAAAAGTCATAGACTGTGTGTTAAATCATGCTGGGTTTTGCAGGCGGTGACAATGGCAGTAAAGAAAACAACAAAAGTTTCCTCTGACCTGATAGGTGGTGAGTGGTTTCTGCTGCGTAGGGATTGGCTGAAGTGGAGCCACAAACGGACTGGACCAGCGGGCCGGATACGGTGACAGGGCTGGTGCTCGGGTGGAGCAGAGCAGCTTTCAGAGGGCTGACGGAGTTAAAGAGGACGGCAGACAGACAGCCTGTGAAGCCCAGAGAGGCGAGCCGAGACAGCTCCGGGTCCAACTCACCAGAGTCTGGAGACAAAGAGCAGGCAGAGCTTGACGCTTGTTAGCATGCTTAAAAATCTTACCTGGTCTGATTTATAACCCATACATCAATGCTGAATCAATTTCTGATAAAAACGAGCGTTACTTTTTGCAGTGTGTTTGCTGTGGCAGTGCTGCACCTGGCTCTGGGAAGTCTCACAGCCTCTCGTCTTATTAACAACCTATTTCTTAGTGTGTCTCCGAAGGCGCCGTTCAAAAACAGCATAACTAGGTCACGACAAAGGAAATTACAGAGGTGCTACGTCTCTGATAGATGTCTGATCTGTTTAACAGGCACACCAGGTGGAAAGAAATCAAGAGCAGAGGTGTTCTGGTGGAATAGTCTTTCATGCTGAGAAATGTTGACCCCCTGGTTTAGTTGGGTTTCAGTTAATGAGGTGGTCAAATCACCTTTATCGGCTTCAAATATTTTATCAGAGTGGCCCGATGGGTTTTGTTGTCCATGTCCAGTTAGAATCAGAGGCTTCATTGTTTAAAATTGTGCTAAACCCACTGTACTAACGCTGCAGTGTAACCAATATACCCAAGTGGGACCAGATTTTTGGTCCACAGACGATGCAGTGTGCATGAGGTGACTCTATCGAATAATCTCACAAGAGGACATCCTACTTTTTTGTCCCTCCAGCAGCATGAGTGCCCGGCAAAGTTTGAAAAAGTTGCTGTGGACACACTGAGTAGAAGGAAAAAAAAAAACTTGCTGAGCAGAGCCGCAGAATTAGCAGCAGGGGAATTATCAGACCGCTTTGAGTGCATCTAAACCAACAGACTGGCTGATAAACACAACTGTACATGCTGCACATAATGAGCGATGAAAAAATCAGTTATCTCCACTGGCAACAAAATGCACTGTTACTAAGCACTGTGTGAAATCCTGCATTAGCTGCTAAATCATACGTAGCTCTGTTTTGTTTTTTTGTTTTTTTTGCTTGACTCGTACACCAGGAATTACTCAAAAAAGCCTCACTGGAGGGCAAACTGAAGCCAGATCTGCAACATCCTCGAATTACTGTCGTTTTTAAAGCCACGTCAGCAGCAAGATGCAGATGGTGAATGTCGGTTAGTCCCACCACAGTCCTGACTGAAATATCTAAACAACTACTGAAAAGTTGCCATGAAATTCAACACGATCCTGTCAGGATAAATCACAATTAGTTTGGTGATTCCCTGATTTTCTTGGAGCGCTTGCAGATTTATTGCTGCAGGTACTATTAGTTTTCACAAACCATAGACCAAAGCACAATCTGTATACCACAGGAAATTCAATAACACAAAAAAAGTCCGGAGCAGGAGACTCATCAGTCAAGCAGATAAACTCATTCTAATAAATACAATATATATACTCATTCTTGCAAGTTCCCCAGGCAGGCTCTGTTTGCTCTTTACCTGCTTAATCCTCTGGACAGCAGCTGTTGATGATGAAGGTTTCCCTTCCTCACTGTGTGGTAAGTCAGAACACCTCTGAAATCAGCCTGTCTGATGCAGCCCGAAAGGCCTTGTCTGGGTTTTTGTAGCCGCCTCACTTACCACGCACTCTGCCAAGAACCAGCGACCTGATGGCATTGAACTCTACATCAGCCGTCACGTTGAAGTCCTCTTTGGCATTCTGGTCAATCTGAGAGAAAATGACAAGTTTCACTTGAAAATTTGTTTTTGAAAAGAAACAAAACCCTTGTAACCAAATTGCACTGTTTTAACATAGGAAACTAAAATCAAATAACCTCCTCTAGCTCAACGATCAAAGCTCTTAAAGGGCATTGCAGGAAATGGAAGGTCAAAAAGTCTGAAGCAGAATATCAGGTCTAATCCAGCCGAACCCTCTTTTTCTTTCCATTCCTCATGTTAATTCTGCCTCTTTTACCCAGTTTCGACCATCAAAATGTCAGTGTTAGAGAGCACAGTCTCCCACATGGACTCCTGCATCTCAGATGTCATCCCTGCTAAGCAGCCCGAGCAGGTATTCCCACTGTTAGTCCTGTTATTTTGCAACTCTCTGACCTCTGGTTCCAACAAACCCAACCTGTCATGAAGTAACTCAAAACTTCTCCCGCTGGTCGCTAAAGTCAACCGGATGCGGAGAAAAGCAGGCGACTCAGTGTTTAGTAGAGGAATATTTCACTCTGTTGTGTGCGTTACCTGCACAGAGACGGCGTCTACCAGTCTGCTGATGGTTACAGCGTGCAGCTGTCCGTTGGCGAGGTTCCTCACTTTGCTCCTCAGGACTTCGGCTTCTTTGCTGCTGTCCAGCCGGTATCTCACCTCCAGCATGTCTGCCCACACAAATCAGCAAAAGATACACCGGTTTATGGCTGTGTGAGCTAAACAGAGGCAGACCGGACTTCTCACAACCAGCTTTTTATTATTTAAGAAAGTAATAACAGCTGTGAGGACTAGGACATGTTTTTAACTTCTAATATGAACACTTCATTTTCATAAAAGCCACCTGATCACTTGTAGGAAAAATCATTAAAGTTTCCTCAAAACATTTTCTTTGCTGTATCTGTCTTCCTCAACTTTGATAGATATTTTTTTTTAGAGAATATTAATATGTATCAAGAGAGATCTGGATGTTCCAGAGCAACAGCAGCTGAATAATAAGCTGAGAAGAATTCAATATTGTGCCAAGTGCTGCCAATAATGGTATGCAGTGTCAACTTAATTCATATGATTTTCACATAATTTGAGTTGGATAATTTCATTCCATTCACATGAACGTCTACGGGCTGCGTGGACGATAAGGCAGCCAGGAAAAGGCTGGAAAGTGGATTTTCCTTTTAAGGGTGCAAATGCATAATAACCAGTGCATATTAAAACATCTGGACTGTAGAAATTCATATGAGCATATCTTAATAATAACTGTGAGAGCATGTAGTCCTGGTGAGGCCACAGTGCGATAAGACTTATATATATGAGTTCCTACAGTAGAGGCAGAAAGGAGAGAAAGCGTGACAGCAGACGATAGAATAAGAGAAAAAGTTTTCCAAAGTTCACATTGATATTTTGCATCTCTGCTAATTATTTTCCACTCTTGCCTTTTGTCACACACGTCTTGAGAAGAGAGGCAGCCCGGTTGTGTGTTCACACTGTAATGACCACGATTAACAAGCCGCAGGAGGTGGCTGACTGGCAGACGCCTCTGACACCGAGGCTGTCAGCTTGTAGGTGGTGGAAAGCTGGTGATGGCTCAACTTTTCACCTTTCAGCAGTTGTTAACAACAGAGTTCCACATATACAAACTGTTTATTAATTGACACTTTTATAACAGTTTAAGCACTAAAGCAAATATATCTGTCGATTAAAATTAGTGGCAGCAGAATGTAACAGATCATAATACAATGCCATGAACATAATAAGTGATCAGTGGTGCAGCAGTAGAGAAACAAGACTAAATCGAGGCATTAATGACATGATTTAGTAAAAGAAATGATCTCCTTGTTCGTTAATAGTTTAATCTTTCCATTATTACATGGTAGGCTGGTTTGTCTGTGATTATAACAGGCTGCCACTTGAGCTTGATGGTGCGCCTTGTCAGGAGTGTAAACACAGTATGCAGCACATGAGGAAATTGATCAATTGGATTCTATGCATAGAAATGAGCAAACACATGGTTTAATAGATGAAGCTGAAAAAACAACCTCTAACCCTCCTGTTTAATACAAGAAACAGTGTATTGATCACATCCACTCGTATTTATCTGTTTTCTGGGTTTGACTTTCAGCTTCTGGCTGGATAAGCTCTGCAGTCTTTCAAAGACTGTCTCTGCTCACAGCTGCATGGAAGCACAACAGCAACGTAGCTGATCAAAACAATAAGAGGGACAAGAAGCTAGCGTTCACTATGATGGATTAGTAAATCAAGGTTCATGTGATTCAGATTAAAAAGGATAAGGAAGGCGGATCCCTTAAAAAGACCAAAACCAACAGAGTGTTAGTCTGCCTCTCAATACTTTTAGTAAACGTTACTACAGGAGTGACTAAAGCATTAGCTGGGGACTATTTTCAGGAGCGGATTAATACTCACCACTACACATATAGTGCTCTAGCAGGATGGTGTATGTAGGATTAATTCACCCATTGCTACAGTGTGGCTCATCAATGGGCTTTAATAGTTTTTGGACAACAATGCATGTCTATGGCACAGGGGAAAGGGTGCACCAGGCTTTGGCTACGCAGACAAAACTTATTAAATACCGAAGCAGTGCAGAGTACAAACTCTGTTTAAACCATTAAGTTTGAGGTGACACTTCTACACAGGTGCAGTTATGCTTCTTTCACTGCTAACAGCAGAGCATCACCAAAGCTGCTCACAGTGTTAGTTCAGAGTTTTATCACCTAAACAAACCTGTTCCAGGGTTTTGATGGGGTGCTTCAGATTTAATGCAGCTACCTGCCGACTACCTGATCATCACGGTAACGCTAATGACCCGCTGGCCATCAGCTTCCTCCAGTCTGGGTTATTAAAGCCGCCTGTTCACAGTCGATTTACAGCTAATGTAGGTGGAATCCCGCTTATAATAGGTTTATCAGCCTTCTTTGTCCTTTCCAGTTCAAACGACCCTACTCGCTGCTCTTCTGCCTGAACTCACGACAAGCTAATTAAACAGCGAGGTGAATGGCAGCAGAGGAGAGCTGCATGAAAGCAATAACAAGGAGAGCAGGAGGAGCAGGAGCACAAGAAGAGGAGAAGGATGGAACGAAGTTTGCTAGAAGAGGAGGGAGTTATGAATGACTCAAACAGTCTCACATAGCAGTGCCTTCAGTGTATGTTGATCGATCTCATAGCTGATGCACAATGCAAAGAAAATGCAATAAAAGGTGATAATTGTAATGCTGAATAACAAGTCAGGTTGTTTCATTTATTAGTGATTAGTTAAGCACTCATTTACCAGTTTGTTGGGTACACCAGGATAAAGCTGATGATGTCTAATCCAGCAATAAATAAATCCTCTCTTCATAAAGGTGAAAATGTTTTTAGGGTCAGAGAGGTGCTGATTTAACTGTTTGAGCATTTCAGAGGATGGAGTTTATGGTGCTGTTCCACTGCTAACCACTACAGAGAAACGTGATTCCATGATTTAGCCTATGCTCACTGATATAAAGTGGGTGGACAAAATAATAGAAACACCTGACAGGAATAGACTACATTCTTTTTTGCTTGGTGTACCTATTAAACTGGCAAGCAAGTGTACATATACTCTACATACATGCACATGCTTGCCTTAACGATGAAATAACTGAAGTTACTACATTCTTTTCATGTTGACACGTTATTAATATGTTAAAAATATGTTGTAATGAAGTAAGAAATGCAGGTTAATCTTTTGTGTAGTAATTAATCCATTTCTTTATTTACATTAGCGTCTTTTATTACATGTGCTATTACATTTTGAGTTTCTGTAATTTGATTATCTGAAAGTTAACTCCTTTTCTGCTCAGCACCAAGTAAGCTTTCAAGAAATATGCTTTTTTATGTTTATTCAAAGGATCAATAGAGCCACTATCACGTTAAGATTTGCAAATTACAACCAACCACCGTGCACCATCACCTCTGATGTCATACTGGAGCATTCAGGGCCTTCCAGTGAAATCCAGTGAATGAAACATGAGTAAATGTAACTGGGCAGGTTACAAAAGCTGTGGAGCTTGTTTACAGAAACAACAGAAGAAGAAACAAAAGAGATTTAGCTCATGATGATGTGGAGCCAAATGATTAGATCCGACAAACAGGGAGAAGTTAGTATTCCTTGTCAGGCATTCAGAGGCAGGAGGATCTGGGTGCTCACCGTGCTTGTTGAGCAGCAGAGCCAGGTACTCCCTGTGATAGGAGCCGACGAAGAGGAGCAGAGCGGGACTCTGGCTGGTCCTGAAGCTCAGGGAGACGTTTTCTGCTCTCAGGCTCATGTCAGGGACGATGGAGGAGGGCAGGGCGCTGCTGCTCCTGTTCAGCTCGTTCAGCACCGGCTCCTTGAAGGTGTAGCTGACGGACGTTCCCGACTTGAAGCTGGCTGAAACCTCTGCAGGGAGGGAGATACGATGCCCAGAAGGTTAATTACAAAGCCGTCTCGTTTCCTAGCTCATGTTGTGGGATGAGCAACTTGCCTGTTAAAAGCTGAGCTTTACTAAAGTGAAAGTTTGGTTCGCAGCTTTATTTTGCTTGTTAGTTGGGCTCCAACTTTTTATCCTGCGCATACACCCACTTATCAGTTCACTTTGCCACATCCACACTGTCTCCCAGAGACAGCATGATTTGCATTTAAATTCGAATGAGTACATAGTGTACGTCTTCACAGTGACAACTAATGTTTTAGGGGAACTGTATCAGTGATTCATATACTGTATGTACAGCGTCTGACAACACCTAATTAGTGAGCTCGAGAAAAGCAGCCACAGAAAACCATCTGACAGGTGAAAAGTGCAACACGAAATTTGGCTGCTAATTATAACACAGTCGTGTGTCAGAGTTGTGATTTCCATCGCAGGTATAGATACCTGTGGAGCTGCAACAGAGCACAGCTGGGCTTGTTAATTATTGAATACATACGAGGCTGTTACTGCGCTGACATGATGACTCAATGTTCCTGTGATAACCAGGTGTAATAAAGTCTAGGTGTGCTTTCTTAAAAGAACTTTATGTGACACATTAGACGGCAACAACCTTGCAGAATGTCGCCGTCAGGACGCCCAACCAGAGTTACTGTACAGTCAATGAGACGACAAACATTTGTTGGAAATCTGCACACAGCTCGTTCATTTTAGTATCAAAAGATTTAAAAAGGACAAAATAAGATGCAAGAAATGACCTGCTGCTCTGATCTGCACTACATAAACTTCAGAAAACCTTATTGCAGTGTATGAAAACATTTTAAGTAATCGTACAGACTGTAACAATATAATTTACAATCATTTTTAAACATCCAGGCCGTAATACTACAAATGTGGACGAGAAATATCAAAACAAGATGAATTATCAGCTGACCACAGACCTCAAGATACAAACTGTGCATCAGCATCCAGATGATGAGCAGCTGTGTTTAATGAGGATGTGCTATGCTGAGTACACAGTGGTGCAGTGTGTTTGTGTGTGTGACCTCTTTAGTTTGTACGGTCTCTCTTTGTAAATCTAAGTGTGAGTGTTTTATTTATAGACTTGACTTCAGCAGCTCACCAAAAGCTGCAGAGTGAGATTTTATATTCAGTTCTGTATTTAACCTGGAGCTGATTATTTAACCTCTAATTCTCAGTGACTTGGTACCAGTTTAACCTCCTAAACCTCATTACAAACTCAAACATGGTTTAAACCCACAGAACTTCATAGTAATGCCAAAGTATCTGAAGGTACCCAATATGTCGGGCTACATTTTGGTGAAATGTTTATAAAATGATGAACAACAACTGAAGTGGAACCTCAAATTACTTGAGGGTTATTAATTTAGGGTTTAAACACTTAATAACCTTTAATTAGTTTGGATATTAAGGATTTAAATGTAGGCACGCGATGAGGGCCCGAACTCGCCAACATTTCCCACCAGCTCTCTGTTCTGAACTCAGCTGTTAACTGTGCAGATTTGTGGATTTAGGTAATAACACAATAAATATCAGACTGAAGGATCAGTTGTAGCAAAGAAAGAAAGAAGAGCTGAACACAAATCTGCTTCATCAGAGTGTTTCTGAACTGACCCACAGCACACCATAAATTTTCAGGCGGCAGGTGACAAAGCCTGCGTACCTCTGTCACAGAAGGCTCCGGTGAAAGCAGAGGGGCCACAGTCGCAGGAAAAGCTGTTGGATCTCTCCACGCAGCGACCCTGGTTCTGGCACAGCGAGCTGTAGCTGCTGCAGTGGCCCGGACAACCCGCCTGAACCCCTGGGGTGATCTTCGCTCTCTCCTCCAGGTCCAGGGTGACGCCATTCAGCTGCAGAGAGCGAATGCAACCCCGGAAGCCCTTTTGCCTGGACGCCGTGCCTCCTGACGACACACACAAAGGATCAACTTCAACTTAAAATCCCTACTGTTTTACATTCCTTCCTTAAGTTGTCCGACAAACAGTCCAAAACACAAAGATTCTCAAGTGACAATGATATAAAACACAGTAAAGCAGTAAATCCTTACGTCAGATCCACTTTGTCTTTAAACAACAGTGCTTTTTTAAAGGCTGTGCTTCTCCTGCCAGAAACTAATATTTTGAGCAAATATGCCTTTTCAGTATCAAGCTGTGACAACTTTTTCAGCCATCACCCAGGATCTAGATGACGAATATGTGGAAAACATTTTGATCTTTGGACAAATTGACTGTAAAACCCATCCATACGTTCACTCAGGTGTCAGATGTAGCAGCTCAGTGGAGGACGATGCAGTCTTTGTATTGCTGCAGAACATTTGTCAAAGAATAGTGCACAGTTTCATAATTTTTAATATATTTTTCAATCTTTTCCCGACTCATACTGTATATTTCATACAGTACGGAAATAAACAGAAAGGAAATCATCTCATCGCTGCGATCAAATTGGCGAGCGTCAGAGACTGATACCTGATTTTAATACCAACAGCCGAACACACTCCGCACCTCCAGAAAATTTGTCACCACCCTCTGATTTTTGGAAATAAGGTGATGAAACACACTGAAACACAAACTGGCAGGTGAAAAATTCAAGCAGTTGACTTTTCACTGGCTGTCTTTTTGCCAGCCGAGCACCTGCTGATTGTTGATATCTGGAAAGTTGGCGAGCTGTCAATCTATCTGACAGCCTGCTTGTCCTGCCTGGCTGGCAGACTGTGACAGAAAACAGCTCTCCCTTTTCTAGGGCAGAATTTAAACCCCAAAACTTATTGTTTTCCGACTTCTCGCATTACAACCTCCAACTGTCCTCAGAGTTGAGGTTCTGCAACATTATAATTGTCTCAGAGTGCCAAACTGGCAACCTCAAGACTGTTATGATGAGATAAACAGCTTCCCAGGCCTGCAGAGTTGATGAGGTTCATATCAGGGCTCGCAGTTTCATCAGGAGCTGTCAGGAAAGGACTAGCTTAACTAATGGACTCAGTTCAAACACTGTACCAAGGTTACTGCAAGGAAACTGACCACTACAAACGCAGCTTCTCACTGCATCGCCCGGAGGGTATTTCTATCAGTTTGTGAGGATTTTGTGTCAGTCGATTAAGTGTGTATAGAGGAATTACTTCCATCCACTCAGCTTTTATACCTTACATTGAGGTTTCGGCGCAAGGATTGTTACAGCCTGATTGATCTCGCTTAAAGCTGTCACTTTCGGCGTGGATCAATAACCAGGGACGACACTGCAATATGTTCCTTGTGCAGCATGAACTAGGATGGGTGATGAGTTTTGCTGTGGGGTTTAGTTTCTGTCACTATCTGCTTTATTCAGGAGGAGCAGAGGAGAAGGAGATGGAAAACCACCAGCCTCCCTGGGGTCAATGGAAATGTACGGTGTGTGCGGTACGTGGGTGAAAGAGAGGCGAACATAGCCTGAGTGAAAGAAAGCGAGGGGGAGGCAGAGATGAAAAAGGAGGAAAAGCCTGACGGCCACGAACATTGACATGCTGCACTGGTGAGAGCTATCGCATGGTTCTCATGGCGGAGAGGTGCGTGGAAATGTGTTTTCCAAACAGAAATCATATTAAAAAGAAAAACAGATGGTGTGAATATAATATGTTAACACTTTTAACAAACACCTTTGTTAAGACCTCAAAAAGGCAGCTTTGAATTGCATTTAATTTGTGCAGCAGCCCGTCTCTCTCTCTCTCACACACCTATGAACAACTGGCTGTTGAGCTGCAGGTGGATGTGCCCGTCAGCAGGCGCCTCTTGCGTGGCAGCGGGGAGCTCGTCGAGGCGAAGCGATGCCTCTTTAACGTTGCGCTCGGCTCGAATGCGATGCCACCTGTCGTCGTTCAGCGGGAAGGCGGCCTTCACACGAACCTCCAACGGTCCGTTGCCCACGTCAAAGGAGAAGAGGACCTCAGTGGAGGCTGCGTTGGGGGGGGGGGATATCAAGACATTGTTGTTGCTGCTTTTTTTCATGATCATGTTAATCTATAGGAGTAAAGCAAAACCTACGGTGTTTATTTTTGAAAAAGGAAAGAACAAAAGAAAAAAGCAGCAGCCTCGAGCCAACAGTGTTGCTGTAACAACAAAAGCACATTGCCTTGTTTCAAACACGCTGAACCTGTGTGATTTACTCAGTGATTGTGAGACCATAAAGTGCCTTTTTTCTTTTCCAACCCTCTCTTGTCAGTTGTTTTTCTGTTGTTCACCCTTATCAAACCCTTATTCCCTGTTATGGAGGGAAGGAAGTGAGGTGATTTCTGCAGAGCCAGTCGAGCTTTGATTAGAAACATATTCAGATTAAAGTAATGTACAACTAAAGTGATGCAAACGCAACGTGATACGTGATACTAAAGAGCAGTTGTCATAGCAACTGGTTACAATGGCTCCTTGACATCGAGTTGACAACCAGGTCCAACGATAAAGACCTACTACAAGGACTATGCTCTTTGATATAATGATCTGCCACATTCAATGTTTTTGCAGGGTTACAAATTAACCGCATTACAAATGCCTAATAAATAAACACGTAATAAATTCCAGCCGGATACATGGAGAGAAAATAGTTCCTGTTCTGATGACAAATGAGTGAATCATGATCCACAAATAAAAGCAAAATCTACAAAGGTGTACGCTGGTTTGGGAGTTTTCTACCAGCACTTAAATGCAGCATGTTATCCAGTGCAAATTAGTCAGCTGGTCCATGAGGACACATTCAGCAATTTGTTAACAAATGCAAAAAAGAGAAGGGTTTTTAGACATTACATGCACATCTACCTCTTCAAAAAACAAATGTTATTAGGTTGTTTTACATTTGCGCAAATTGGTTTGTGGATTGGAAAATGCATTTGAGAACAACATCAATGACTCACAAATGGTCATACACTTCTGGAAATCCTTGTTCCTATTAGTGGGGGAAGCGTGTTAATGTATCGCTGTGACAGCAGTGTGACCGGATGTAAGGAAAGGTGATCACTCCTAGCCGTGTATTTTAGTGTCTGTACATCCAAAGTCTGTCTAAAACTGAAGCTGAAATAAATGTATGAGATATTTACATATAAATATGGACAAACTGGACTTTCTCACTTCCTCCTGCAACTTTTTGTACTTTTACTTACGAACATGCTGAATTGATTCAAGGGGAGAGATCAAATGAGAAACTGCAGCCTTGAACCTGATTTCTCGCATCACCTGGTTTCTTGGGTAGTTTTATTATACTGTACAGTATTATACAGTAATCATAAACAGCTACCTGTGCATCTGTCAACACCAGCCACATCTACAATGGTGGATTAGTTTTCTTTGGCGAACAGATAAAAAGATAGAACACTTTATCAAGAGTTGTCATAAAGTACAGCTACAACAGCACACATTATGTGAACTACCATAAAGTGTTTCAGTACAGTGACACAGAGAGCTATAAACTCTGCCGGTTATAAAGGAAATGTGTTGCAGTGGGTGGGAGAAATACCGCTGCAGTGATTTCCCAAAGGAGGAAGAATAAATGGCGGCGTTGCTGGAGTAGTATATTTTTTTAGGGTTGAGAACCACTGAAGTGGAGTTTGAGGCAGGACTGCCACCTCCAGCTGAGTTCAATCCAGATGAAGCTTAAATTCCCAGGATGAGGCTTCCTGCTCAGGTTGCGCTCACATCTAAGTGAAGTCTGGATTAGACTTCTAGCCAGGAAGGTTTTACTCACAGCTGAGTTCAATCCGAATGAAGTCTTTGATGCCCAAGTTTTCCACGAAGACCCCAGACGATGAGGTGGTTTTAAACAGGAAGGAGATGTCTGCGCTCAGCTCGCCGTGGAACGTGGGAAAGTGGAGGTAAGACGTCTCCTTGTCAAAGAACGCAGCGTTCCAGACATTTTCTGCAAAGTAACGAAAAGCTATCAATCGTGGTCATCACGTGACAGCTGTAGCGTAGAGGCATGAGTCAGCACATCAGCGTTCATTTCAAAAACATGTACAAGGTGACGTGTGGGGCTGAACTTACTGTCTCCATGGCAACGGAGATGCCCCACCCTGTAGGCGCTTTCTGAGCCAGGCCTCTGGACATCGCCCAGCACCAGAGACCTGACAGGGAGGGTCTCCTTATGGGTCAGCAGGCCTGAGTCATTAGCCCTGGAAGAAGGGAAAGGCCGAAGCAGAAGACGAGGCTGAATTTAAAGAGAAATTTCGCCACGTTTGATGTGGCTGTCCAGTCAGTGTTGATGGGAAATGAAGCAATTGAATGTAATTAGTTTGCAATACAAGCAAAGAGGACAAGATATCCTTTTTTTAGCAGCATCTAACCGAGAAACACCAGAAATTCAAGTCTGTAGTTCTTCCATGCCTCCAAATATGTCACTGTATACGTCAAATAATGGTGCTGGTGCTGGAAGAACAACAGATTTTGCATCAAAAGAGCTCAATTTTCTCTGGAAATATAGCATCCATCAACACTGACTGGACAAATGTGGCAGAATTTCCCTTTTTGACTAGAGGGGAGAAAGATAAACTTAAGTCAACACAAGACAGAGAAGAACAAGAAGACAGAGCATAAGTAGTAGTTTGATTTTCATTGTTCAGCTGCAGAAGGTGAAATAAACAGGAAGAAGAAGGGAGATGATCAGGGAGCAAAAGGGAACATCATGTAAATCCTGATGAACTACGAATCCATTTGATTTAAAAGTCTACAGTATTCTTATTTCTTTAAAGAAGCATAATTCACTATCTTGATGTCTTGCTGATGTCAGTAAATATACAGTACCATTCAGTGCGGTCAGCATCACAGTTGCAGTGGTGTCTGGGGTCCACGCAGTTCTCCTCCAGGCCGCAGGCACACTGCTGGCTGCCCGGTGGAGCCCCGCCCCAGTAAGTCTGCACCTGTCCTGCACCTGGACCCCCGACCCACCAGCTGAGAGGAGGGCCGTCTGCAACACACACGTACACTCATTTTTCTCACTTATCAAGACACTTTATCGACTTATGTTGCAGGCTTTCCCTACCTTCAACCAAAACTGCAGCATGCCTAATCTCAAGCTCAAAACAAATCAAAAGCTCAATGTTGTTGTTAAATATCCCAACAGACATAACATAAAAATACTCTGCTTGGAATTAAATGTTTATTCTCTAAAATAGCTCAGCTAGCTCATTAAAAGTTCACACCTGCTCCTTCTCCCTTATTGAAAAATGAAGAGTCTATATCACTAATCTATTCTAAAACCACAACAAAATAATTTAACATTTCAACTTCTTGAAGACTTTCTCATTGCAATAAACCCTTATACGCCAGTTTATTAGATGCACCGAGTTTAGTTTAGTATACCTCATAAACTGATGCAGTCGAGTACAGCATCCCCGCGTTAATGCTCCCTTCGTGACGGTTATAATGTTCAGTTTTTGTTGAAACTGTTTTAGTGAGTCGTTCATCCAGCTGGGCATTTTGGAGGCTGCAGTTTGTCGTGCTGTTGAATTGTATTGCGTTATACTGAGAAGTGTTTCTATTATTTTTGTCACCCCATTTATAACAGCGAGGGCAGGCTAAACCACAGAAGCACCTCTCTGTCTGATGCAACACACTTCAGCAGCTCCACACGCTACATCCTTCACGAAGGGAGAATTTATTGCAGGACTGTTGTTTTAGATTGTGTTAGCTTTAGCCAGCTGTGCCTAATAAACTGCCAGCTGAGTGTAAATAACCATTAATCATAATTCATTATTAAAGGGTCACTCCATAGATTTTGTACTGCAATCCAATAAAGTTGCAGGACTTTAAATTTAGGTCAAACTCCAAAAACACTGGATTCTACATTTCCTATAATGCAACTCAATAGATAACTGCGCTAAACCCTCAAGCTTTTGCACAACTACGTATGTGACTTCAATTTTTCTTTTGAAAGTTTTAAATCTATGTGGTGCAACAGAATATCAACAGGCTTTACCTGGTGTGTTGAGGAGGCGTGACTTCCTGCAGTGGTAGGTCAGCTCCTGTTCGCAGTGCTCTGATTGGCTAATGATGGCCGCCAGCTGCTCCTCCTCAGATGTGTATTCAAAGTGAGCTGAATGCTGATGCTTTCCCGCCGTCGGCCGGACTCTGGTCAGCTCCGTGTTATTGTGCTGGATCACCATCCATGTTTTGTCCTCTGGTGAAGAGAGAGAGGAGGAAAAAAAATACACAACATGTATTTTTTATTTTTCATCTTGTGTTTGTATGGGAAATTCACCTTGGAGATGCTTCACTCAGCAGGACCGACAGACAGGAAGAGAAGCGGGATGAAAGAGTGTGAGGGAGAGAGTGGACACGAGGGTGCCTGCAAGCTGTGTTTTGATGTGTGTGCGTGTGTGTGTTTTGATGTGTGTGTCAGCTACCTGTCATGTTGCAGTATATTAGCTGTGGTCTGATGAGCCCGCTGCCATCCACATCAATATAATAATACCCAGACGTGTTGCCTTTGTGTTTGTATGCCTCACAGGACTGCTCGTATATTGCTGAGGAGAGAGAGACACACAGCATCATCATCATCATCATCATCATCATCATAACAACATCACAGCATGTTTGTGCATTCCTTGCTCTTCTCTGCTTGGTTGCAGACCACTTTGGAGCATCAGTATTTTGATCACAGTGGAGATGAAGACAGACTCTTTTCAAAAGCTTCCTCCAACAACAGGCCCACACTTACACTCCTCACTACAATTATTATACAAAGTGCAGGGCAGTATGCAAAATATTCAAGGTATTCTGCTATCAAACCATTTTAAACAGCTTTTCTAACATTATGCCGGCACACTGTAGCCAAAGTGTTCACATTAATATACAGCTCATGGTGAGAACTAGGAAGTCCAGACCAATCTCACTCCCTGTTTGTCAGATACTGATGTTTTTCACGCCCTTCAGAGTCTCATATAGATGCACCAAGTACCCTTTAGTGTTTGCAAAAGATGCACCATGCTATGATCTTTTCCTAAACCTAACCAAACTGCAAATGTTTCACAATGTAAGCCATGTGTTAGAAAGGCTTTCTGGCAGTCTCATACAAACACAAGGTTACCTTTTTACACCGCTCCTGCATGAGATGCCGTGGGGTGTGACAAAAGCATTGGTATTTGACGACCTGGCAATGAGACCGAGTTGCAGAGTCACTGCTGCAGGCTACAGAATAATTTGGCACGGAAGCCTTTGTGAAACTGCAACACGCCTTGTTATACTCTGGTGTTTGTGCTGATTAGATAAATAAGATATCATGAGTCAATCAGAGTCAAAGTGCGGCTAGGTGGATTTTGTTACGTTTAAACAGAGCCTGGCTAGCTGTTTCCCCCTATTTCCAGTCTCTTTGCTGAGCTAGTGGGGGGCCAACTGACCACAGCAGGCCCATTAGCTAAGGGGCAGGTCGGACTGAGATTCCTTTGGACAGATGATTGCCAAAGGAGCACTTCACCTGGTCTTTATGATAAAATAATAACACTATATTTGAGGACTGCTTTTGCAAAGTAAAATTCTTCATGTTTCACTAAAGAACTGCACACGTACATTTATATACAAACAGTCATATTTTGCTCAAAAGGACAGTGAAGAGGCAAAGAACTAACATTGTCCTCTAAACGATCCACTTCATGGCTGAAATTGGAGTATTCATGAAGAGTCTCTCTTACAGTAGAGCCATTATTATTTGTCCTTCTTTTTGAACCTTTCCAGCTCTCTTTATCGTCCTCCATTGTTCCCACTCCTCCTCTACACCCGCCTCTCTTTCCTCTCCTCTCTGCTTCTCAAACAATGCCGATTGCCGCGGACAGGTTTGATCTCAGCCTGACCTCCTGCCACCACGGTGTCTGCAGGGACCTCCAGTTAAAAGCAGCAGGTCGTCTCATTACAGGAAGAATGTCCACGACTGCAGACGTACACGTGTACATGCACACAGTGCATAACGTGTGTGTGACCTTTGAGCAGGAATAACCTACTTACAGCTGTGACAGGTGGCGCCGCTGTAGCCGGTGGTGGAGCAGTTACAGTGGAAGGTGCTCCATGATTGACTGCAGCTGCCGCCGTGTTCACAGTGGCTCAGAGAACACCTAAGAGACAGAAAAAAGCACACATTTAGACCCAAATTCTCCTTCACCCTTCCCTGTGTTGTAGACAAACAATATAAAGGCACTTGTACTTCAGTTTTTCAGTTTTCTGCAACTTTATCCTTCTTCTTGACTACAATTCAGCAGGAAATATTGTACTTTTGATGACTGCAATTGCTTGCTACTTTACAGATTCAGACTAATAATACAAAATGCAATCAACAGGTATGAAGACTTTACCACTGCTACCATTCTTCCTCCACAGTGGATAATTATATTTTTGACTTTCCTAATGTCTATTGCACATTTGTGTGTAGTTTAATGCTACAAAATGCTCATTCCCTTGAGATATTCACAAGCTGTTGTTGCACTTAATGCCAAGTACGGAGGTGATAAAGTTCTGCTTGGAGACGGAGGGGGAGGGCTGAACACATGCAATCAGAAGGAGGGTGAACAGCATGTAGCATCTAGTTCAATCAGTTCTTCCTGATGATAAAATAACAAAAGCGAAATGTTTTCTGTTGCAGCTGGAAGCTGAAGATGAAAGCTGCTCAGTATCTAACTGCTGCTTGTTGCAGGTTGTATTTACCTCTTGCAATGTTTTGACTCTTTTATATATTTTTCATTTAATTCACAGTACATGGCACAAAGGTATGAGCAATATCAGGCTTTGGCTGCAGCGACTTTTCTTTCTATGCTGGTTTTATCTTTTTCAGGAATTTTTTCAAATGCATCATTCTTAAGTTTATTTAAGTCAAGAAAGGATAAGAAAGACGAGAGGAGTGGATCAGAACTGCTTCTCCTTTTGTTTTTCCTTCCCCCCACAACAGCAGTCACGGTGCATTAAAGGTGCATTGTGTCCCCGGGCGTTAATATGTGTTACTACATGTGTGTGAACTGTATGTATCCCTCCACCAATGACGACTGAGGCTCCAAAATGTTCCCGTCATCTGCAGCAGCTTTCTGACAACAGTGACTTGAACAACTCTGTGTATACGACGCT
This sequence comes from Chelmon rostratus, assembly GCF_017976325.1. Taxonomy (NCBI): domain Eukaryota; kingdom Metazoa; phylum Chordata; class Actinopteri; order Chaetodontiformes; family Chaetodontidae; genus Chelmon; species Chelmon rostratus. Next base: position 22,484,517 of record NC_055668.1, read on the forward strand.
CACACATTCAGGTGAATATTACTGTTGTCCTCTGACTTTCCAGAAGCTGCTTTCCTGTTGATCAGCAGCGTGTTTGCGGGAACACTGCTGATTTCTCTGATTGGAAAATAATCCTGGTCTTATTGTTTCGTCCTGCAGCTTCACTACACAGCTTCAATACACGCAGTGAAACACATTTGGGCAAATTCTGCTGCCGTTAACTTCTCTCCCTCCCAGTGTCAGCCGTGTGTCAGGACTAAGCTGGGGCGGCAAGCAAGCAAAGCAAGGAAGCGAGGAAGAACAAAAAAGGGGTTGGGACAACAGCGAGAGGAATCATGGAGATACTGTAGAGAGAGGGAGAAATCCAGGAAGGGGAATTAAGGCTGAGACACATATCGAAGGAGGAGAAGTTGGGAGGGAGCGACAAAGGGAATTGAAGGTTGGGATGAATGGAGCTCAGCGGCGACTGCGTAAACATATTTGGAGGGGAAATGAGGTCGGCGAAATGTGACTGCAGAGAGACTAAAAGAGATGGAGAGAGGGAGAGCAGCATGTATTTTTAATCTTTTAGTCAGTTGAAAATTCACTGTTAGGAAAAGCCTTACTCAGCAGGCTTGTCAGATGGTTAACGTTTGCTTTTTAGCACCAATTTCTTTGCTTTCATTTTATCTAGAAGTAAGTTGGGATGCAGGCAGGTGCAGGACTTTGTATAGACTCCACTACTTTCTGCTTTTAATATATACATTCAAAACTCTGCCAGTCCATTGTTGCCTCATATTTCTGCAAATATGCACATCTTGCAAAACATGCCATGAGTCCACTGATGAATTCATTGTGCATATGACCAGTCAGGCAGCACTTATTGCAGGAAACGACACTGCAGGTTGGAGGTGCAGGGTTGGAGAAGTGCACATCAATTCTTCAAGCTGACATTTAATTGAAACAAAAGCTGCTCAGAGGATAATGTGTTCGTCATATACCGGTGGGCTGTAATGATTTGGAAAGAGGTCTATGTTATGTTCTGAGAGCAATGTGTCATAGCTGACACACAACAGAACATTAAATTAACACAGCAGGGCTTTTTTCGACATTTTGTGCAGTACAGAAAACGGAAAGAGACATATTAGTATTTAATGATATGGAAATGTCCAGATTATTGATTCTATCTAACACTGTTAATGGGGTTTATAGAGTGCAATATTTGTGTTGGTTCAACAGAGTTTTAGCCCTGTGCATATGTACAGTATTATATGACTCTACTATTCTCATAAAATGCAATATTGTCGATCAAAAGCAAGATACCAGGATTTCTATAAAGTAAATAAACTTTACTTTTCTGATGCAACATTCATCCAACTGCTTTTTATTGTCCTGCCCGTCTAAAATGAGTCAATCACAAACATATGCACAAAGTTAAAGACAGAATTATAATGCAAGCGATGATTCATTTGTTGAGGTGTTTTTAATCTAAGTCTCCATATCAGGAAATCTGGAGTGATCCGAGTTCTGCAGATTCTCTTAAAACTGTGCTTCGCTCACAGACGAGAAAACATTGATTTAATACTTTAAAATTGTTTTTCTCCTTCGAGCACTGGAGTCCAGAACAGATAAAACAATAAATGTAAGAAAGATGGTAATAATGATCATGATCATCTGGCAACAACAATTTAAAAAGCAGAGTGGACAAATGCCCACTGCCCACTGACACTGAAAAAATATCCAGAATGTTTCTAAACTCAATCACCCAGAGAGGCACAGAGCCAACCGTCTCTAAGTGTTGTGTGCGTGTGTGTGTCCTCGATAGTGTATTCTCTCTTTAATAGTCCATACAGTGTGGTAGCACTGCTTCTCGGAAATAAATCACATTTCAAACCACATTTCAGCTCGGAGAAAGGAAGCTGCAACACACGAAACAACATCTGGATTGTTTTCACGTAAGGAAACTGTTTCCAGACTGAGCATGTAGCGTCACATTTCCTGAATGGAGCTTTTAGGTCTGACCTGTCGATGATGCCACACATGTCAATCTGGAGGTGACTGTAGTTTCCCATCAGCCTCTGCTGCACCATGATCAGGTCCACCGGTTGGTTGTCCACAGTCAGTAGACGCATGCAGCCCTGGAAAGCCTTGAAGGGGTTCATACACTCCTGGCTGCTCCCTTCAGCAGGGCAACCTGCACGGGAGAGGAAATAACATCAGTCAACCGAACAACCACCCTGAACCTGGATGAATAATGCTTGCTCATGCTTTGTTTATCACTCCCTCACCACCAAAGAAGAGCTGACTTCCTGTGGTTAGAAGAAACGAGGGACTGGCGTGTGCAGAGGTTCCTTCATCTCCATCCACGGTGACGGTCAGAAGTCCTCGTCTGGAGATCAGCTCCACAGAGTGCCACTGACCATCGTTCAGAGTTGAACCTGACGACGCACACACACACGGATACAGATCACTGCACGCTAAGATGCTGTCTTGATTTTTAGTTTAATGAGGGATAAGGCTAGAATTTCAGTCGTTCATGTATTGATTCTCTGTGTTTGCCTTGGCTCGTGGGAAGGCCAGAGGTCGGGCTCAGCTACAAACCAACGCTGTTGAAAGTGATGAGGATTCAGTACGTGGCTCAAACACTCTACTACATCTTTCTGGTCTTCATGCTTACTGGCACTGACACTGAGTCATTTTATTCTGTAGTTTCATAGTTTATAGTCATTAGAATGTGCTTTTTTTCTCTCCTGTCATCTCTGTCTTGTAGCAGACATATAAAGTAACTTTTGCATCGTACCAAGTGTTCAGTTTCCTGCAAAAAGCCACCAACAGAAACAAAGACATCATTCAAAATTAAGGCAGGAGTCAGTCCCTGCTCTGTTGCATCTGTGCTGTGAATTTTTTAATGATATCTGGACCTTGATGAGGTTTAACTGCACACAAATGGAGGTGAGAAAAGCAAGGTCTAAGTTGGAGGTTTCGGGTCAGACTGACCTGCACTGAGCTCCAGTGGCGCTCTGCCAGACTTGTGGATCTGTAGATGGAGCCTGGCTTTGCTTAGGTACAGCCAGACTGCACCCCCTTGCTTTGGGAGACCAAAGGTCAGCAGCAGCCCCGCCTTGTTCCATGTCCGAAACTGAAGCCCCACCGATGCGCCCGCTGATGACGGTTCTGTCACCCCCGGCAACCAGAGGAAGCTCTGGGGGCTTGTGAACGTCATGGCAACAAAAACGGGTTCAGCACAAGAAAAGGTCACATTACCCTGAGATAGGAGGAGAAGAGGAGCGAGTAAAAGATACGGAGAGAGAGGAATTATTACAGCAAGAGAGGGAAAACATGATAAGGCATGAATATGAATGCATTTTCAAGGCTGCGTGGCGGCGCCCTGATGCACAGAGATCTCAACAGCAAGTCTCCTTAAAGAGCATGAGCATATTACCATAATGATAATAGCCAGGCTTAGCCAAACTGAAGGCACCAATGTCACCCAACAGCTTTCTAAGGTCAGAGAGGAAGTGTGGGGGAGCAGCAGGGGTGAGAGTAGAAAAAGAGACGGAGAGAGAGGGAGAAATAAAACTGTGATTAAAGGACTGGGAGCTGGTGATTGTCTCTGTATGCAGGCTCGTAGTCCTGAGAAGTAATTGCAGTAAGTCTAATGCCAGGGCTCCAACAGTGATACGTTACATCCCAGCTTCCCAGCTGGCTTTCTATTTTCACTGGAGTATGCAACACACGGACACTTGATCAAATCTAAAAGCTCTTTGTGGGGTAGTTAAGGCGATATACAGTAACACAGAGCGAAGAGGAGAATGCCGGAGAGATTCAGCTGGACACACACACACACACAGGCAGGCACACACACACACACATACACATACACACACAGATACACTCAAACATGCCGTCTCATTTACAGTGGATGGGATGCAAGTGTGGAGATATTTGAGTTACTCTTTAAAATTTTAATTAGTGCACTTTAAGATAACTTTTTCAGAGGTAAAGATTCAGAAATGGATATTGTGTAGTTCACTGGTTCACTGAAGACGTACATTTGAGTAATAGTTTGTAACCCCTGTAGTTACAAACAAGTAACTACAGGGGTTTATTGATTCACTTAATCCATAATGGAGACATAAAAGTGATGCTATAATTGCTATACTTCTTACTCCTCTAAATTTTACTATCTAATAATTAAATTTACTAGTTACTTTGCAGCTTAAAATAAATTATAATGCATCATTATAGATTAAGCTACCCGGAGGATATAAAGTATTCTGAAATGGGTCATTTTGCAAAATGTGTACTTTACTTTTGGTTCTTTAAGATATTTTGAGGCTAATGCTTCTAGACTTTTGACTGTTGTATTGCTGCTGAGTACCTCATCCACCACAGCTGGTGACTGTTGTACAGGTCCTAAATATCCCAAACTATTCACATTCTATATATTAGAAGAATTTATGTGGGACCCAAATCAATATGATCTAATTTCTGAACAAAATTATTGTTTATATCACCTTAATGCCCTCAAATATAACCCATATTCCCAAAAAGTTGGGACACCGTGTAAAACATAAATATAAGCAGAGTGCAAGCCATTTACAAACTAACTACATTTTCTGATGACAGTTTTCTGCAGTGTTCCTGAGCTCATGTATTAATCTCCTTTATACAATCATGTGTTGAACCACTGAGCCTTTCCAGGATGCTCCTTTCATACTCCTTTGATACTATCACCTGTTACCAATCAACCTGTTTACCTGTGGAATGTTCCAAACAGGTGTTTTTGGAGCGTTCCACAACTTTCCCAGTCTTTAATTGTGTCTGTCCCAACTCGTTGCTGCATCAAATTCAGAATAAGCAGATATTTACAACAATCAATGAAGCTGATGAGGTCAAACAATGAATATATTGTCTTTGGACTGTTTTCAGTTAAGTATACGTCAAAAAGGATTCAAACTTTTTAGGAATCTGGGTAGTGAATCAGATACACCAGAGGATGCAAAAAGAGGCCCCTGTGGCATCCACCAAATGACAGAGTATATCATGTCGTGTGTCTACAGTACACGCATGGTAATACACACACACACACACACACACACACACACACACGCTTTTCATTAGCACTTTGTGAGCCAGGTTACCTTTACAGTGACCCGCTGGTCTCGCTGTTTAGTGAGATCTACCAGATTCACGCCGTTGTAAAGAAGGTTTTCCAAACAGCCGTGAAAATTTCTGTGTGACCAGACTGACCCCCGCGAGCCGAGGCCCTGCTCTGCTCCCACACTCATCTGTGCAAAGAGAAACATGACCGTGCAACAAATACATCTAAAAAATATGATATGTGAGCAGTTGCCACAGACACAAACACACCTGGTCATGGTCCCAGTGGGTGAATCTTGGTGGGATCTGCACCCACAGCGTGCTTTTGTCCACGGTGAGGTTAAGGTGAGTGCTGTGATGCTCCACTGCAATGTGGTGCCAGTGCTGGTCGTCTAACAAGCTGCCCACAGACACCACATGCTGGGTGTCGGGAGAAGAGCTCCTGCCTGGAGGAGAAAGACAGGGAGAGAGATGAAGATGTGGCCATGGTAGAGGAAGGAGAAGATGAGCAAAATCTGTAGGAGGCTGAGATCTTGAATTTGTTTTTTTAATTAAAATAAAATAAAATAAGTTAGTGGAGATGCTTGAAAATATTGATGGCAAATATTTGCGGTTGCTGACTCGTCTTCTAGCTGTTTGTCACTTATGTTAATTCCTAATGTTTTGTTCAAGGAGAGAATCCTGCTTTGATATCTTTGTATTTTCAACAGCATATTAGGAAAGTGCAGCCTCTTCTCTCTCTGGGGTGCACCACATCCCAGTTTACTCTTTGTGAACTGGCAGTCACACTTTTCTGTTGGGGATCTCAGAACCAGAACTAAGATCTAAACCTACATCTGAGAAAGAACCAGAGAAGGCAGCTGATTAAACATAATTAACAGTAAAGGGGGTAGAAAAAGAGGTAGAGCTGCATGAATAAATGACAAAGGAAATGCTGCTGGTTCTCTGTGCTCTGCCAACACTTCTCGGAGTGCCAAGTTTCTGCTGAGAGAAGGAGGTGAAGACGGAGCTAAATGCACACGGTCATTAAATATGAATTAAATATTATTTCAAAGGAGACGACGTTGTCGGTGTGAGAAAAGAAGTAGAAGAAGAGTAAAGAAGACAGAGGCCGAGACAGAATGAAACGTGTTCAGTCATCAGTCGTCATTGATCTGTCGGACAGATAGGTGGCAAAGCAGAGACTAGAGAGAGACAGACGGAGGTAGAGGAGGAAAGAGGGAAGTGTGCTTCACCACCAGCAGACAGGTGTGAGCACGTCAAAGAGAGAGAGTGAAACAGGAAGAAACAAGAATTCATGCTTTCATATCATTCATTGTCAGCAGCAAAGGTTTTTGCATTGCTACAAAATGCTAATAAAAATAAACAACTGTATTCAAGATGTTTTTATACATTATCAGCTCTTGCAATTCAATATCCCCTCATAGTAAACATTATTTAACTTTATCATAGGTGCACACTGCATTTAATTAAGATGCTGCAAAAATCTTGGTTACTACTGATGGAGTCAACACCTCATGCATGTCCAAACCACAGAACCTCAATCTTCTTCAGAATCACATGGAATTGAAGTGAGTTTGCTTGCAGAGGTGAAGTTAATTTGCACAAAGTTCAGCGTCAGCAAGTGGATGTAAACTGTCCGGACGGCGCCAGGTTTGAGGCATCAAGAGGGCCAGAAAATCCAAAATGAAGCAAAGCTATCCTGTTAGTTTTGTCAAAACATTCAATTTTATCCAATTTTGTCAAAAAGAGCTTTCCTATATCCAGTTTTATTCCTGTTTCGTCCTCAAACTAATATTTTGGAGCAATCCAAAGTTGTTCCAAAGCGACTTACAGGTAACATTCAGAGTATTTTACTTCTAGTATTTTTCTTTTTTCTACTTCTACTTCCTCTTTTGTTTTTCTTTTGTTTTCCTCGTGCATGCAGGAGATGCGATACACAGTCCCACCAATGGTTTCACATTGTTCTGCTGATCTAAAGGTGGTGGTAATGTGCCAAGATACACTGCAATGCGCCAAGAAAGGCAGAACACAATCCCCTCTTCTCATTTCTTAGTTTGTAAATCCTTGATTCCTTTCCTCACCTCCCCTCCTGACGTCTCGGTCGCTCCCACCTGAGATGAGGCAACAGGCGTTTAACAAAATGAGACATCCCGGCTGCAGAGCCGTCATTTTAAAGCAACATTTATTAAATATGGCCTGTGGTACAGCTTCATCATCTTTCTGTTATTTGTCTCTGTCAGAGAACAGTTCTCATGACAACTTCTATATTTAGTCTTAATTTAATTCACAACATGTCTTAATGTGACAAGGAGCGATCTCATAATGACAAATAAAGAGTGGCACATATCATATGACTGAGTGATGTATATATATATAGAGAAAAATGATTTGGATTAGCTGGATTTACCAGCGTAGGTAACGTTGATTCTGTGAGTCCTTCACATCTGAAGAAAAGTTTTGGGAGGATCACAGCAGTCATCTTAATTTTCAGCGAGTATCCTCAGGATTCATGAAGCCTCCTTCAATGGATTCTCACAGAAAACTCTCTCAACTTCTCCTGTTTTTATGACCTGAGAAGTTGCTCAAAGTTCCTCAAAGCTGCTTTTACTTTTCACAGTGTAGCTGTGTGTGCTAGATCGTTCCAGACAGCTCCCCAAGGCAATATCACCTAATCATCAGCTGTCGGCTTCTGCATTACGGCTCCTCACTCCAACTCCAAATCTAATTTTGTTGGAAGACACTGACAGCACTTATCAGATGACAGCCTGCTGTAATTGTTTCAGCATTTTCATTTTATTCCGTTCGGCTGAAATGACTGAGACGGTGCACGCACTCGGTCAACACGAGCGTAATGTGAAACCTCTGAACCCGCCGACAACAAGAGCTCCTGGTGAAAACTTCAGAAACGCTGTGTGTTTCTTTGCAAGAAGTACACTGCATTGATATTCCACAGCCGTTCTTCCTCATGAGAGAGTTTTTAAGGTGCATAAAACATGAGTAAAGTTTAAACTTTCTATTATTGTACATGAGCTGTCAAATTGTCAAAGAAAATGCCTCTGTGCTGCTAGAATCAAGCAGAGATTGTTGTTATTTCATTTTCCCCTTTTTCATTTTCTACAAAATCAATCAACACAATCAGTGATTTTTCAACATCAGCAGCAGTCAGCGATCTCTGAACACATCCACACTGTTTGAAGAAGCCACGTTGGGCTTGACACTAAACGAGCGACTAAATTTGAGCCTCGTAGTTTATGCAGCTAATCAGCTTGTCGTTGTGAGTCAAACGTGGCCTCTGCGCTACTGTTACGAGTCAGCTGTGTGCTGTAAAAGGAAGCACAGCTGGGTCTCTCCGACATGAGCGTGTTGCTCCTCGAAAGAAGGGCTAAGCGGTTTATTTACAACCCTGTAAGACTGAACACCTTCCTATAAATCACTGTGGAGACAGAATAACATGGTAAGTCAATACAGCAGTACTGAGCACGACACACAGCCCACCATTCACCGAGACAGCTGATCTGACAGACTGCATCCAGGATGAGTCATCGTCTGCGTCCATCCTGCATCTGTTTGTGTACAAACCCAATTCCAAAAAAAGTTTGGACGCTGTGTCAAAATAAAAAGCAGAAGTCAATCATTTGCAAACAAACTATGTTTTAACGAAAGTGTTCCTGAGCTCATGTATTAATCTCCTTTATCCAATCATGTGTTCACAGAGTGGTGAACCTCGCTCCATCCTCACTGTGAACAACTGAGCCTTTACAGGATGTTCCTTTCACACCCAATCATGACACCATCACTGTCATGATCCGTGCTTCATGATCCGTCATGCCTGTTTTATGTTGAAGGTTTTTTTTTGAGTTGTCATGGTCCATTCTTGTCACATCCTGTTTTATTTTGAAAGTTCACATTATGTTTCTTTTTTTGCTTTACTTCCTGTGTTTTCCCGCCTTTGTAATTGTCTGATTGGTTTCACCTGTGTGTCATTACTTGCCCTCCCTGGTGTATTTAAGCCCGTGTCTTCCCCTCAGTCCTTGTCAGGTTGTTGTCTGTGAATCCATGCAATGCCATGCACCTTGTGAGTGTGTTGTCTTTGTTCTTGTCCATGTCGTGTTCCATGCAAGTGCTTTCTAGTGTTGTCTTTGTTTCCTCGCCATGCCACGTACCACGTGTTTGTCTAGCATCTTCCAGTGGTGTCTATGTTCGTTAGCCCTGCCATGACTCATGTCATTGTGTTTTTGGACTTTGGCTTCGTTCTCTCTTTTCTGGACTCAGATTCCCTTGTGGATTCCCTGACGTTAACCTGCCTACCTGTTTTTACCATCACCTTAGTTAATAAACTCATTAGAATTACTCCAGCCCTTCCTCGTGTCTGCATTTGGGTTCAATCCTTGTTCCCCTGAAACCCCACTTCCTGACAATCACCTGTTACCAATCAACCTGTTTACCTGTGGAATGTTCCCAACAGGTGTTTTTGGAGTGTTCCACAACTTTCCCAGTCTTTAGTTGCTCCTGTCCCAACTTGTTTGAAGCTTGTTGCTGCATTAAATTCAGAATGAGCAGATATTTTTACAAAAATCAATGAAGTTAATGGGTTAAAACATTAAATATATTTTCACACTGTTTACAATTAAGTATACGTCAAAAAAGCACATTCTGTATTTGTTTTACAGAACTTCTTTGGAGTCGGTTATAAGTGGGGAAAAAAAAGCTCTCAGTCCTCAAGATTCTCTATTTGGTGCTGAGAATGAATCAAAAAGCCAAATAAAATAAAATGGAGCCGCTTTTGACACATATCCGGTGCTTACAGTCCCATCAGTCTGTTATTACATGATGGAGGCTCCAACAGCAACTGAACCTCCAGCCCGAGCATTTTTAATACGACCACAGATCAATCTTCTCCATTTCAGCAGCTTCTATCTGAAACTCTGAGCTCCGCAGGCAGCTGCTGTCAAACCCTTTGGGAAGAATTTGAGAGCCTTCCTTCAGGTCATAAGTGAACCACATGAATAAACTCGAGATCTTTCACATTTACTCTGCATCACATGAACTCACACAAAATGCTCTCTGTCAGTTTGTCTTGTAAGCATCCATGTACACATACAGTGTGCGGATTGTACTGTGCCTTTGCGCAAACAAATTCCCCATTCGGGAGCAAATTAATATCCAATCTTGAGATATATCTTAAAAAACAAACTGCAATGCAAGGTCTTCATTTGCGTATCATTGTGCATTATTTATATCTGGCAAGCTTCTTATTTCATCGGGAAAAGAAACACTCGGCTTAATCCTGACGTCCTTTCTGAAACCTTCATTCTTCAACAAACAAAAGCTCAGCCAGAAGGCACAAGATCAGCGAAACCTCGTATATTTACTCTCATTCCAGCAGCAGGGGGGAAAAAAAAAGCTGAGCTTAATTATGAGCCAGTGAGCTACAGAACTATAAACATTTTGATGAATGTATGGCAGCGAGGAAATGGGATGCTTTTGGAGAGAGCGCATGAATTTTAATAAGCCGGTGTATTTATTCAAACAGTTTGGACGGCTCCAGGCAAACAGAGTGGAACTAAGTGTCTTCTGTTAAGTGCTGCTGAAGGCTGCTTAGGGTACACGGGGGAACAAAACGCTCATAATGTGGTGTTACAGTGGGGCCCAGACCAGTACACAGTAATGAGAATTTAATGCAGGTAAAGGTGCAAATGAGTTAATTACTTGTTTTCAAAGTTAAAGTTTGTTAATTGTTTAAGGAGCACACAATGGCCTTGAGTTAGAGTGGCTGATATTACATCTTAAGTGCCATGGAGCAAGGACCTGAGCCAAACTGCTCATGGGATGCAACGCTGTGATTAACCCTTCTGGAGACATGCACACGCAGAGCTATGAATATTTGTGAGAATGCAGGGACATCCAAAAATACACATTTTTTATTCATTTTTTAAAAATGTCACATTTCCATTCCCATCTGAGAAGGATGACAGTTTCTCTTAGTTCCTGAAAACATGTATTTGTCAGCATATGTAATGAATTAATATTGTAATCTCATGGGTCGGTGTATTTATAGCACGCCACTTCAGAATATTTCACACGCCATGTCGCATTTTAAGCTTTGCGTGTGTCAGTTAACACTCTCTGCATTTTATGAGGTTTTGGACACACAGGAAAGGACATCATAGTCACTTGACCTTCAGCTAACTTAATGTTACTTATGTAATGTAAGTTAAACACATCAAGTAAGGTTACTTCAAGACGTAAGTTCAAATCAATCAACGCTGATTCTTGGTTTCACACGGGACACGAACTCTCTCCTTGGTGAAAGTCCCGTGTTGACCCATCCATCCACCCACCCCACCTCTTCCATACATACTTCCTAACTCTTTATTCTTTGTCATCTGATTTTTTTATTTATTTTTTTTAATCTATGTTTGTGCCATGCAAAAAGCTCAGTTTGGAAGGAGTTAAATGAAACGTGGAAGGCAAAAAATGCATTGTGTTAACACGTACTTCAGACTTGGCATGTTAGTCATACGCCATGATCTGCTGTGAGACCAGGCTGGATTTAAAACTTAATCATTGACAGTTTCATGGTAACCCACCATTTGCATCTGGCATTAAAAAGCAATCTGTATCCAGACATGTTATCCAGATAAGGAAAAAACCCATTGCCTTTGGTTGGTGTAAAAAATGTGCTGCCACCAGTAGGCTACACAACATGCAGATATTTGTTTTAAAGTAAGATAAAATATAAGTTCAGAGAGAGAGCAAATGAGAAAGCTAAAAGAGACAGGCCTCTGATTATTGATTATAAGTCTATTCTGAGGCATAAAAGTGCTAAAAGATGTGTTATTCAACAGAACAGCATGAAAAATGAAATCAATATGACGGGAAATGAAGGATATAAAGGAAGAAATACCTGTTAATGCATGTGTGTGCAACGCATAGGGCTCATCTGTGCAGCTAATCTGCTATTAATGATGCATTTAAATGATCTAGTCACAGACTAGCCTACACACAGGTACTGCAACACACCGGGATGTTTTTATACAAAGGAAGGAAACTTACTGTATTGCCAAATTTACAAGAAGGGACAAATAATTAGGACTTTTTTCATAGACAGCTTCTCCTGACTCACCAACTCACAAACCTTTGTGGTTTTTTAAGAGAATCTGGGGTTGAGGAGGAGTTATAACTCAAGCAGCAACAAAGTCTGCTTCTGGCCTCGAATCAGAAACCAGTCCAACTCCCCCAACCTGAGAAAAAAACACAACAAAACCTAATTTCTGTGCAGCAGCAAAGAAGAAAGAGATACACAATCAACCTTGTTTTCACTCTTCCAAAATAGCGGCATGTCTTTCCTAACCATGAGTAATGAAAGGAGCAAAACCTTTGCATATCTATGGATGGAAAGGTGCGTAGGGTTAGGTTTAGGGTTTTAAATTCAGCCTTTAGTGTTACTGCCCATACATGGCAGTCTGCACAGTAAAATGTTTAGTCTCACTTTGTGTCGTGTTTTCAGTTTCTTATGATCATTATTTCCTGTTTTATTTTAATGTACCCACCCCATTCCAGACACCTCACTTCCTGCCTCAGTGTGTCTCCTGCTCTGCACTGATGTGTTCCTCCCTTTGTGTGTGTGAAGTCTTTGTCTCCACTCCCCTCTGTGCCAGATTGTCTTTGTCCCTCCTGTTGAGTGTCCCTTATTGGACTGGCTTTGTCCTGACTGATCTCCTGTGTACCGAACCTAAAGTTCTTGTTTTTCTGGACATTTTGTGTGTCGTGCTTTTGTCCTGTATCACTGGCTGTTACACAATATGAGATGAAAATTTTTTTGACAATATGGTACACAAAAAGCAGCTACTACAGAGTGAGGAACGAATCAAGAACTACCTGATAAATAATTAATTGTTAATGAGTCCCTGAATAACTCACTATCAAGGACTTTATAATGATGAGCCACTAGAGAACAGGCTGAATGATTAGTTCAGAAATTTCTATGAATTGGAATAACAAGCACTTTCCTCTTAAGTCGTTCCTGATTAACTCTCTGAACCAGCCACTCATTTATTGCTAATTACTTAATCGTTAGATATTCCGTTTGCCCCCCCCCCCAGGTGAAGTGATTCCGAGAAGGCAGAACATGGCAGAAAAACAACAGAGCCAAAAGAATATGTTCCACATCGCATCCTGCAACCACCAACACCAAGCTCAGCAAGCAGAGACATAATATACAGAAGCCAAAGCTAGACACCAGCTATCACTGCTACACACCTCAGACAGCAAAGAAAACACACTGTTCAGTGAATTCAAATGCATAAATCTAATCCACCAACTGCAAAAGCAGGCTCAGATCTTTAATTATGCATATTAAAATCACAAGAGTAATATAGTGGTCTGTAAGGAGGACAATCTCTCATGACGTTGTTTCGCAGAAGTCACGAGCGTAGCAGCAGCGCTAAATGCAGGACATGTAGAGCTCAGCAGTTTTAGATGCAGAACAGCAAAGCAAGGAGACACATAAATCAAATGCCTGTGAATGGAAGTATTGCTCTACATCGTCGCTTGTAGTCTGAACAGTAAAGTATTTCACCGCCATGCAAATAAACAGCATGAAAAAAGATGCATGCCAAACAACAGCCAAAAGAAGCTGAGCTCAGCCACAAACACGAGCACTCCAGCAATTAAGCATTGCACTTCCATAACATTTGGAAACCCAAAGGGTTTTTAAAAGACCGATACCTGATTTTTAATATATAGAAAGAGTGGAGCTCCAAAAACACTGGATTGTACATTTCCCTGGATAGCGCCTTTCATTTAATCCTCCTAAATGCATCATCTTAAAAAGCCCAAATCAATATTTGCAAGATGGAAGAAGAAAACAGTTATTTCGACTTGCACAGGTGGCTCTCGACAAGTAAACTGCACCTCATGTGTTAAACCCCCTTTCATTCACAATACCAGTAAATGGATGGCACCAACTTAAGAACAGACAGGAGTGGTCATTAAACACCATTATATCGTCCCCCAATAGATATGTGTGAGAGCAGTAAAACACCTCACAGACTGCTGATATTGTTGAGCACACAACCAGACTAATCACAGCAAAGAAACTTGCTAATCCTCTGCAGCTCAGTAAAGACTGAACCATTAATGAGTCAGTCTGTGGAAATGGGTGTCATGGCTTCTAATACAAGTCACCAAGATATTTGCATCACTGGGATGGTTGAAAATATGTCTGACCAATCAGAAGCGTGCCAGTATGACTTTGAGCAAGTATTTCAGAGTTGTACCTTTTCTTAGCAGCAGGAGAAGCTTTCCTTTCTCTAACTCCAGGGTGAGGCTGTGCTCGCTCTGCCTCTCTGCGTGAAGCAGGGTCCCGGAGTTCCTCAGGGCTTTAAATTTCAGCGAGATGCTCTCCCTGCTCATCTGCCTCGGCCTGGGACTCAACCTGTAGAGAAGGCTGCTGCGGCCGTCGAAGCTCACCACGTCAGAGTCTGAAAAAACGACAAAACCAAGCATTCTTCCCACGTATGTCCAAAAAAGTAAACTTTTACAGTAGAACTATACACGGTCAAAATGCCTACAGCTTATTCCCAGATGAAAAAAATATTCAACTTAAATTATACTTCTTGAAGAATGTGTTAAGTACAAGTTGTGCTATTTTTTGTCGCTTTCAAGTATACTGAAGTGTACTCAAGTAACCCTTGAGTACTACTTGAGTAATGCTTGAGTATACTTTAAGTGTTAAACTGGCACAACTTTTTTCAAATTGTCATATATGTGTATCGTATATCATAGGGTTTTACAAAGGACTTGAAAATAAGTCTACTTCTATTTAATCCACTATAATATTTTTTAGTTACTTTTTATCTTTTGTAATTTAGTGCACTTTTTAAAAGTACAATTTATAATACACGTAAAATAAAGTACAACTTTATAAGTACTTTGGAATACCACTGCAGTATTAGTACAATAATGTTTAATACATTTACAAGTAAAATTTAATGACAACTATTTAGAAGTACATGCAAAACATACTCCAAATTAAGCACAAAAAGCAAAAGTGTATTTGTATAGTGTACTGCTGTTAGATCAGGGGTGGCACCATGTTATATTTTGAAATATGGCAGATTGTTGGTGGTTTTGCACAGAGCACAGAAGAAAGGACGATTTTACTGGACAAAACAGGAAGAATTTACTGTCCTTTAGGTGTAAAAAAAGCTGAACTTTGACAGAAAACATTGAAGACTGTTTTGGTAGGAAGATGTGCAAACACACCGAATTCAGGAGGGATGATGGGAAATCTGATGTGTTATTTTCAAATAAGTCTCTTCACTCAAATTTCAGCTGTGAATAAGACACATTTTGAATTTCCCTTAGTGCCAATAACATATATTTATATGTGTAATATTACTCTTTGGCAGAATTTTAACCAGCTCATATGCACATTCAGTGAAGACAAATGTTAATGATGGAGATGCTTAAACCGTGCAGGGTGTAGCACCGTTATTTCCCTGTCACTGATGCTTTGCACAGCTGTTTCTCAAAGCACATCTCTTTAAATCTTTCTGCTAATCTGCCTCTTTCTGCAGGAGGTGGGATCCAACAGACCTATTCCATCATTTTCTGCATCTTCTTGATGATAAACAAAACAAATAAACCATTCTGGTTCCACTCCAGCTAAATGTTAATGAATAAAAACCTTTTTGTGCCTTCACTGATCTTCATTAATATGGGCCTGTCTTTCTATTATGAGTGTAAGAAGCACCACAAAGCACTAATCCTACATTTTGATTTTATTTTGGTTGGACGACTCTAACTCATGCAACACTTTAACCAAATGCAGGTTTTCCCACAAGACAGCAGGCAGAGTGACTGATCAAGCATCGACCAAATGCAAACACTTCATCGAGAAGCTAATGTTGTCGCTAGTGTCTGAATATGAAGAGCAGATTATAGACAATGGAGCGTCTGTCATGTCACTCTAAAGAAAATGATACACTAACATTGCCTGTCATGGTGCTGAGTGCTGCTGTGCTGCAAATCTCACGCCCACGGTGCCGCTATCGAAGCATCAAATTAGAAATGTCAGCTGAGATGCATCAATTACTGCATCTGGTGCATTTGAGCTTTTACTGCTGAGAGTGATGCTGGAAACAGTAAAAACCCAACATTTTAATTATTCAAAAGTAAAAGCCTCAAACTTCTTTTTCTCGTCCTTTTTACCTTTTCTAATTAAAGCCCGTTTAATCAAACTGAACCCCCAGACAAGCTCGCACTCTTGATATCGTTGCTCATCAGAGGATAATTCACCCTCGCACCAGGGTTACAATAAACATCTTATTTTCATCACAATGTTTCACGCGTTGAGTTGTTTTAGTCCCTCATGTGTTGATATCACAATGTCATTTTATTTTTGTTGTCTGATTTTTTTCACTGCCTTTGTGTGCAGAGTAGGACCCGGTTTGTTTTTTTTTCTGTGGAAATACTGTTTGGGGCCGTGGAAGAACTGATTAACTTTTCACACTGGCTTGACTTCTTACAGACAAATTACTTCTGCCTGCATTCATGTAGCATAATGAAACTTTCTCTGTCGAGCTGCAGACAAAGAAAGACGCCTTCTATTACTGTCATGGCTGCAGCTCTCCGTCCTCCTCTGGCCTCACTTCTCCTCTTCTCATGCTGTTTCTGTGTCTTTCTGCCCCTTACTCACCTGTCCAGCAGGTACCAGGTAGGCTCCTGAAGTTTGCCCCATTTGGCTCGCACCTAACCAACCCTAATCTGCTGCCTCCTTTCCATCTGCTCCTCATCTCCTGTTAGCATTGTGTGTATATTGTACACACATAAGGCGTCTTTCAATCCATAATTATATGCAGATTTATAAGCTGCACATTAAAACCTGAAATTTAATGCGCTGGATGTTTAAAATAAAAAACAAATACTGATTTTTTTTTAACAATGACGTTATGGTACTTTCTTGTACAATGCACCAACGTTTCACCAACAAAGGAAATTAAAAGAATGAAAAAAGCATTGCAGGATCATGATGCACGTCAGCCTCCACTTTGAAAATGCCAAAGGATACGGGTGGATGAGGGAAGGCAAATTCAGTCAAGTAAAACACTGTGAATGCCATCGTTCATAATGGAAATGCCAAAATTCATCATGGTGCTTGACTAATTATGTAATCCTGGCGGAGTCTAAACTACCTAACATGAGACAGTGGAAAGTATCATTGTTGCAGGATGTAAAAGAAAAATATGAAAAGACTGAAGAGAAAGTTAACACATGTGCTCATCTGAAATGCAGCTAATCAAATTTAATTCCTTCAAATCCGGGCTGCTTCTGATGTTTCGCTTTAAAAACAAAAATTCTGACCTCTTATGCCAAATTCAGATGATGTGACATTAGCCCGATAATATAATAATATAATAATCTGAGATCACAGTTTCCGTTTTCAAGCATTTCTGAACAAACACAAGTATCATACACATTACTTTGGACGCCATCGTTTCTTTACATTTACATGCCAGAGGTCTGTCCCAAGCACCTCCTTCCCAATGACATCACACAGATCGAGAAAGATGGGAAACTATGATTGGTGGGAGACAGCATGTATTCTGTCATGTGTCTCTGTCAAGTCTATAATCACCTAATTTGACACAGTGACCATGTGAACGGACAAAAAGTCTGAAACCAGCATTAAATCTGGGTCATTTTTTGTAAACAATGATGTAAAACAAGAAGGCGTCAGTATTTCAGTCCACTCTTCAGTTTATGTCTGTATGTGCAGGACAAAAAAAAGCCCAAACTGACTGTAAGGACATCCGTAGGTTTCCAGTCTGAGTCCAATCCGACCATTGGGATTCCAGTCCAGGGGGATCAGGCGGACGTAGCGAGCGATCACCGGGTGCTGGAGCTTGTGCTGGACCACACTGTCTGCATTACTGTTACCTGGAAAGGCCTGGAAAAACACATCAGCAGTGAGTTAGCTTGTCTTCTGGCTTTCCATCCACGCGCCTGTCCGCCTTTCGCTTGTGTATCACCACAAAGATAAAGTGTGAAATTTCTCCCTCTGGGTCCTTATTGTAGTCTAGCTTACTGCTATATAAGTGAACATGTTCTTTCATCTCTGTATTGAAGCTGAAGGGCAATCCCCAAGGCTTCTGGGAGAAATTATATGTTTGATTTTCCTCTTAATGAAGGGAATATTGTGGAGATGGGGCCACGTTCCTGGTGAATGGTTCCTCAATCAGGTAGAAAATTAGATTTGTGAAGCACTGCTTGTAGTTTTATATCTTTTAGATGCTTTGGTAAACACTTGGTCCATGGAGAATAGCATTTATTAACCTCTGCAATGCTACCACACTCCCTCTGCTATGTTTTTGCCTTTAAGCTTCAAGTTGGACTTGATCGTCAGTCCTTTTATAAACTTTCTATATAAGCCATACACTTTATGTCTACTGTAGTCTACTTTGCTTTCTCTTTTCAGGTATTTCTGCTTCTTTTCACTGTGGCATAGACATAAAACAGTGTTAGCTTAGTAAACAACATTTTGTTTGATTGTACCTCAGCCTAAATGTTGATATCTTTGCGACTTAGTGTCTGCTCCTCCTTAATTATCTCTGCTTCTGATTTTTGTCTCTCTTGGCTCTGAACACTTTATCCGTTTTTTTAATTTATATGCAAATACTGTAAACTCAACCTACAATTAAACTGCAGAATTTGAGCACTGTTAGAAAGTAAAGGGGCTGCAGGATGGCTTAGTGCGCGATGTCCTTCCTCAAATGGAGGACACCTACACAGCTGAAATGTCTTTGAACACACCACTAAATCCAGTAGCTCCAGGCTGCTGGTCTCTAGCTGATCCTGACCTCTGACCTCCCTACGGAGGTGGGCAAGAAAAGAGAATTTCTGAACAGGATCAATCTCATGACATTAACATTTCCACCAGATGCTGTTTCCCTGAAATGTTGATTTGGGGTTGTCTGAATAAATTCTCATAATCAGGTTGTCTGTGATACACTGACGGCCGACCCACAGCTTCGAGCAGCTGAGCTGGTCAGAAAACAGACTCCAAACCTCCACAAACGACAAATGAGGGGCACAACACTTTATTTTACTCATTTATTCTTTCAGCGCAAGTTTAAAGGGGAAAGTCAAAAAGTCAGGGAGTGAAAAGCTGCGATCAAATGGGATTTTAGAGTGAAAGAGGAACAATGTCAAAATTAAACATGACAAAAGGCTTCATGAACTAGTCCCAAAACAGGAGAAATGTCATTTTTAAGCTAACTGTCCTTCACTCACCCTAAAGACACACTCAGATGTGCTGTTGGTGGGTATTTTAGCCTCCATGCAGCAGCAAAAACAGCTAACCCTCAGCACAGATGACAAATGCCAACTACATGTTATAGACACAAAATATTTGAATACTACTTCCATTCACTGCAGACAACAGCATGCATTAGAAAAACTAAATCTTTGTAAACTGAATGAATTCGGTAAATATATATTGGTTTCACTTGTCATGTGAGACAATAGCTCAAATTTAAATCCCCTTTTGATTTATTTCAAATCTTCAGTTTTTCTCTTTAACATAAAATATGTATAACATTAAATATTCATGACTAAATATTCATCAATCAAAGCTACTCGGCACATATTTTCATTTCAGGATGACGCTCATTTACAGAACCTGCCTTCACCTGTTCTGTAGGGAGGAGGTATTATTTAGTGCCACTTTCTTGACCTCCATTAACACTGATGGATGCTGTATTCTCTGATTAGGAGAGTACAGATTCCGAACACCATTTGCTCTTTCACATCTTTGCAGTGGCTGTGACGAGAGGAAGAGGAGAAGGAAATTAGAGAAGGAGGGAGCGTGACTCAGCCTCACAAACTGTGGCCTCTAAGCTTAAAAGAAAGAGAGGTCCTGGAGGAATTGTGACTGATGAAGCAGCTCAGCAGTCGACTCTGTTCCCCGAAAGCCATAATAAACTAGGCTGACTAATATGTGGAGCTTTAGAAGGACTTTTGAGACATGCTGCGGATTTATCCTGATTTATGCTGAGTGTGAAATCAACAAGCTTTTAAGCCGTGAGAAGCCCTTTTCTGTTCTGTCTCTCTGAAGGAGCTTGACATTAGCTTTACCCTCGCTGTGAGAGTCTTACCTCTCATCAACTTTAAATTGAAGCTGTTCGCCACAGCATCGCTGCAAATGGGAGAATTTTCTGTCGATAGCGGGAGCTGCGAGGTAATGCTTGACTGCCTCTACCTACTATCTAAGTGTAATGTGGTTAACACGGCGGGCGAGAGAGCCCAGAGGTGAAGAAACATACAATCTCAAAAGGAAATGAGATGCTAATTCCACTGGATGTGGTACTTTTGAATAAACTGGAAGGTTTTCTTTGAGATACAGCAGGTCAGGCATTCTGCACAGTGGCGGAGAGCTATGTGAAAGCTGATTTTTCAATTAGTAAACGTGATCTTCTCATAGTTAATGGGGCTTAGTGAGCCAATCTGGTAAACCTAACTCATGATTAATGAAGGGGGAGAGATTATTGATGGCTGGTAATGAACTGGGAAATGTGGTGTTCAGTGCTGGTATAGTTTTCATGCTGTTTGTTCTTTGCAAAAGGTGTTGTGCTGTCTGCAGGATGATGCTTTTAATGGATGCTTTACTATCTGCTAATGCTTTGCCGTACAATTTACTACACTTTCTAATAATACTGCACAATTCTCTTTGACTAAGATAGTTTTCCTTCTGGTTGGTGTGTTGCAGTACACATTTTTTCCATTTCCTCAGTCTGATTTCTAAGTCGACTGAGGATCCATTCTCTTCCCGGGTCGCGGGGGCAGCAGTCTAAGCAGGGAAGCCCAGACTTCCCTCTCCCCAGACACTTCCTCCAGCTCTTCCGGGGGGACCCCGAGGCGCTCCCAGGCCAGCCGAGCGACATAGTCCCTCCAGCGTGTCCTGGGTCTTCCCCAGGGCCTCTTCCCGGTGGGACATGCCCGGAACACCCTCCCAGGAAGGCGTCCAGGAGGCATCCGTTGAAGATGCCTGAGCCACCTCAGCTGGCTCCTCTCAACGTGGAGGAGCAGCGGCTCTACTCTGAGCTCCTCCCGAGTGACAGAGCTCCTCACCCTATCTCTAAGGGAGTGCCCCGCCACCCTGCGGAGGAAACTCATTTCAGCCGCTTGTATCCGAGATCTCGTGTCAACCAAGACAGCCCGACAACATCCAGAGACTTGAGGTACTCAGGGCAGATCTCATCCACCCCTGGTGCCTTGCCACCGAGGAGCTTCCGAACTACCTTGGTGACCTCAGCCTGAGTGATGGATGAGCCAACCTCTGGGTCCCCAGCCCCTGCTTCCTCTACGGAAGGCATGGCAATGGAATTGAGGATATCCTCAAAGTACTCTTTCCACCGCCCAACAATATCCCCAGTCGAGGTCAACATCTCAGGGGAGCTGTTGAGATGTTTAATATAGAGAAGCTTTATAATGTCAGCAGTCACCTTCTAAAGTAAGTGAAAAGGTATAGAAAAGCTGCGATTACAGCAATTGCAGTCTGTCTTTGTGATGTTTTTGTACTCTTAAACCGTTGTTATTTTTGCAAGTGAGTCTCATAGTAGCACATTTCCCTATTGGTGCTGCTAAAAAGCAAACATCAGTTTATCAGGTGCATGTCTGCAAAAGCTCTCTTTCATGGTTTCACTGTTTTTGGTCAATGCATTGGCTGAGGATGTTGAACATCTGCACATAACATCAATTATCAGCAAATTACATGCAAAATGATTTGTGTCAACCTTTAAAGGAACATTGTTGTTGTAATAGTAGCAGTTTTTTTGCATTTTGACCTGTCGCAGTGGGAAAAGAGGTGGAAATAATAGAATTAATTTAGCTGCTTTGGTTTCAGGGTATTGTGCATCATTGTCACACTGTCATGGCTCACTGGGACAATTGCACTAACAATATTACAGAACTATTCTTAATGGTATTAATAACAATTAGTTAGCTGTGACATAAAATACCTGCAGGGAAAACGGCCTTTAGTCTCTGCTGGTGATGAGTGCAGAATCACTTTCCTCCTAACATTAATAAATCAGTTCTTCTACTGCTTATTGCATTACATATTGAGCTGTCTGTATAGTTTTAATACATCGCACTCACCCCTATACTGTCTTCCTGTCGATACTGCCTCCAGTTGTGTCCTGTGTCGCTGAACATCAGCAGGTAGGCTGTCAGCCAATCAGAGCTGCCATAGCGGCCTTGCGTGGCAACAGCAGTGATTTGTGTCCGCCCACCCAGGTCGACCTCCAGCCACTGATATCTGTCTGAACTCAGAGGAGACCAACCTCCAGCTCCTGGAGGAAGAGAGAAACACCTTTGTATCATCCAAAGAATGAAGCTCTGACTTTCAGTCGTGACAGAAAAATCATGTTTAGGTTCAGAACGAAAAACACTGATAATAACATGAATTGCGGGACGCTTTTCTCATGAAAGTTAGTTAGCTGGAAAATCAAAGGGGAATAAAATTAATTTAAACACGTCACTTAAGACGAATGGAAATATCTGCACCGCTGAATTCTTTAAATACTGTCACTGCACTGACAAGAACAATAAGTTTTCAAACAAATGCAAATCCATACAGAGTTTTCAGATGTTTCTTAAAAGAAGACAAATTCATCTACATCAGAAACTTTTCCATAGTTTAAAAGCTCTGAGCTCAAATGCTTTATCAACACTCTGTGATGTTTAATTTAGAGCAGTCAAAAGAGTTTAATCTGCAGTTTATGAATCTTCTGTGCATAAAACAAGCTGCAGCTGAGGCATTTATGGTCAACACTGCAAGCCTTATACAATATTAAAATGGCCAGTTCGCAGCAGATGTTCATATATACTCTGAGTAACAGGGCAGAGGGCCATCAGATGTGGATACATTAAATAATTAAAATGCCAAAAGGTGTGCGTGCACAAGGGAAAGTGCTGAGTCATACCAAACTGACATTTGTCACTGTCAGGACATCATGTGGATAGACTTTTACATATGCCTGCATCCAGACTACTTCCTTTGCATTCCTTTGACCCTTTCCCTGCAGTGGATCAGCACTTTAGCTCTCCACAAATCCTGTACCTGGCATATTTTACCATTGGCTGTCCCTCAACCATGACTCAGAGGTGGTGGAATCGACACACTGAGTTGATCCTGGCCAGCGCATTTTGGTCAGGTTGGACTTGTTTAACTTCTCTCACTGTGCCCATGAACTGTCAGCGCAGAGCATATTGACTCTGTTATATAGCTTTGATTCATGTGCATTACACACACACACACTGACAGTTCAGTTGACCATGCAGAGGATCAGCTTGGAGCGTGGGTACTCTCTACTGCTTTATTCTTCTCTGTAATGGACAGTCGGTATTAGTATTTGTGGCATGATTGTCGGTGGCACTGATTATTAAGTTTAAGGCCTATAATAAATTAACCTCTCAGTAGCGCGTGTGTTTTTGCATGCATCAGAGAGAGTGGGCATCAAAGAGAGCTTTAACGTGATAATGGTGTTGTTCTCAAGCAGAAAAACTGCAGGCTTTTTCAGACTGGGCTTGAACGCCTCGGGCCAGGCCAGGGCTGGAGTTTTTGCCCGTTGCCAGGCTCTGCTACAGAGGAATGTTTTTACAAGTGGGTCCCCATTTTGTTTGTTTCTTGTAGGATACACATGCACACACTTAGCAGTGTGCCACTCAAGGCGGTTAACAAACAGAATTTGAATTATTAATTAAAGGAAATGCATCTCAAGCATACAAGCAAGTTTTTTTTGTGAAAAACTGAATGTGAAAATAAATTTGTTTGTTTACAAGAAAACTCCACAGGGAAGCTTTAACAATCTCCTTTTAGGAGATTCAACAAGCCCTGCAGCATCCTCTGAGCGTTCTATCCCACTGATCAGTGGCCTGCCCATTGTTAGCCTTCCCCATATGTTAGCCATTTCTACCTGAACGCCTAACACCACCATATTCTCCCAGGAGCATCTCTGGCTCAAATCCCCACAACCTCGACCGAAGATGCGAAACTCAGAGGCAAACAATAAATTAACCCTAAAACCAAGTCTTAACCCTCAAACAGTCCTGTGAAGATGTAATGAAAGTGCTCTCTTTCCAGATATGGTCCTAATAAAGAAGTAAAAACAGGAAAAAGTCCACCATAAAACCCTTCTGTATTGCTATAAAACATTAAGTCATAACAGACCATAATTAAAGAGGCTGAGATGTGTTTTTAGTTTAAAAAAAATAATTTTCTCCATATTTAAACAACGGCAGCTGCTCGCTTGTGGGTGACTTTTTGAGAAATCTCTAATCAGTCATAACCACAGACTGAATCAGTGTCTTCCTTTTGTCACTACAATCCCTTTGGTAGTGACAGCCACAGATTGTACAAATGCACTGATGTCAAAGTTCTTTTGAGTCTTTTGAGCCACATGGTTACCAGCCGAGTTTGGGCGAGGGCCTTCAGGAAACACTAAATCACTCAGAGCCTGAATCTTCTCAAAGCAGCAAAACATCTCCAGGATGCACATTAGAGGAATCAGACCCCAGTTTCAAGCGGAAAAACTTGAACGACTTTGCGACATGTCGTCGTCATCAGAGGCATCACTTCTCCATGCAAGACTTTGGTTGGATGTGTAACTACAGCACTGTCAGAGACTAGTGTTTTGAAACCAGTATCAAGGCTGTACCCAAGAATCTGTCTGCTCAGAATGAAATGTCTTCTGCACGTTTTTAACAGCTCGGAACTGGCATTTTAAAAGGCTTCATGATGTGATTGATGATGTCTGGGTATCAATCATTGCAGGAGAGGATACTGTAAGACCTGTAGTTTACAGTGAATTGCCAGATTGAATACTTAGCTCACATTTATATGGAAACAGACAACCTTTCAGGAACACTAGGAGAAAAAATGTGAGTTCATTGATTGATTTAATCTATAATGGAGACATGAAGCAGATATAAATGGCGCCAGCCGGACTGGATCGCCAGTCAGCCTTCATTTTCCAGGGAGATCGTCCGCAGTGGCAGGCAAGATTGCAGAGAGAAAACAAGGCATGTGGAGAACCAATCTAAACGATGGTGTCATTACTCTGTGCAATCAACATTTACTTCATAATGATACGTTAAGGCAAAGAAACTCGTCTATAGCCAGTTTAAATGACACCCAACAGTGGAGGAGCAGAAGCAGCAATTTTGATCAGTGGCAGTTCATTTTATTTAAAGGCACCGTGATTAAAGCATTTTTTAAAGCAGGTTTTTGTGGGAAAGGAGGAAATCCTGCTGCAGTCTATGTGTTGCTTTCAGCCCATTCACATTTTAAAATCCTAAACAGAGGCTTTGATTTATAATCAAAATAAGTTCAGAGTCATGCTGTAAAAATAGGCCAGCAAGTGTTGAAATAAAGTTTTCAGAATGGGAAAAACATCTTATAAGCTTTGAATGAGTAATCAGTGATCGATCAAGGATGTGGCTGATGACCAGTTAAGGAATTTGAGTAAAAATTGCATTAATAGCATCACTCTTTCATGAATGAATGCACAGGCTAACAGCGCAACAAGGCTGTGTTTCGAGGAAGCAGAAATAGCTCAGTGTTTCTCTTAAACAGAGCTGCGTGTTGCCTCCAAGAGTCTCTGCTCATTTTGCTGGTAAATTAACTGAGAATGAGGCAGCTCCTCAGAGGATGACTATAGAGGATGAGGAGTGTTAGCAGCAGCTGGAGGAGACGAAAACGAGCAGGGGTTTGTAATTTACCCAATGATTTCTACAGAGAACTGCTGGGATTCTGGAATTAAAGCGGTTTTCATCTCTACATCTCAGGTGTGTGCTGTTGCTCTCAAAACTGAACTGATTTATTGATTGGTCTAATTTAGTTCAAAATGCAAATTCAATTCAAATCTCAGCCTGGGAATTAATAAGGAAATGTAACCTGCTGGGTGTGATTGTTAGCAAAATCATTGACAAGGAAGAGCTAATGAGCTAAACTATCACCAACACGAAACAGAAGAAATTGCAAACTTGTGGGCTTTGTATATTATTTATTCAGCACATTGTGTACAAATCAGATGCATATTTAAGAGATTGCATGTACACAATGGCGTGTACATAAACAAAACAGCAATATCCCCTGGTTAATGTGGAAATGATGCTCACATTTACCAGCATCTTTATTTTCTTTGTTTGGTGTCAGATTAATGTCAGATTCCTCTCAGTCTCTGCCTTGTTCCACTACTTCTTCATCTCGTGGCTTCTCTCTTTCTCCTCTGCAGATAAATAACTCATGTTTTGCCACTCAGATGCGTGTCGTCATCCTTTAGAAGCATCTGATTCTCCTGAACGCAGATCAAACTCGGATCGGTAAACAGACAGAGCGGGCTGACTGAAGTGAAGAACGCAGCGGGTGTGTTTTCCTCACAGCTTTTGCCATCAAACACACGATGGAAACGGCAACCCGCAGGCTGCGCTTCCTGCAGTCTCCCAGGTGGTGAAAATCATTCGGATCCTCTGTTGTGTCGAAGACAAACACAGAGCTTCCATCGGATTCTTGTTTCTGGTTCGAATGTAAATCAGCTGACTGTGAGGTGTGTTTTCTCAAAGCCTCTGCATCAGCGCATATGTTTCTTATTCAACTTTCTTGTCTGTTGGTGGCAAAGAAACCTTTTGCAAAGTGTGTTGATCCACTTATCTAAATCACCTGCAACATATGCACCTAAAAACAGAGCAGAAAGGAGGCAATGGCCGCTCTACTCTTTATCTGTCTGTATGTTTGTCCAGCATTCGCCCTGAGGTGTCTGTCACTTTGTGTGAATCCAGCTTAGGCTTGTTTTTGATGTTGTGTGCTGTGTGTCCTGCAAGGAGGTGAATCATGAGGTGAGCAGTGCTGCTGCAGCACATCGGAACAGAAACAAAGGGGAGGCTCCTTTTACATCTTATTTTATCTGCACAACTGGTTAAAACACAGGGGGTGAAAGAAAAAAACGAGAGCGAGAGCAAGAAGAAAAGCAATAAGTTATTGATGTTAAACTGATAAATCTTATATGTGAATACTGGGGAGCATCGCTGGGGGAGAGGTCGACTCGTTGAAAGATCACACTGTGGTCTAGCTGACATGTTACAGGCCTGTAACAGCAACAACCAGTCTCTCCTCGATCAGTCAAAGTTATGATGTCATGCTTGTCCTTAATTTACCTTAATATGGAAAACTATAACTCCACTATATTCTCGTTATCACCCTATGCAATTGGTTTAGAAATGAAAAATCTGGTTGAACAGCTACAACTGAGGTCTGCCTGCAGAAAAGCACCCAGATCCTTCAGAGGGTGCAAAATGACTCCACAACAAACAAAGAAGCAAAACCCTTACGATTATCTGTTGTTATTTGTTAATGGCTAACCTGCTAGCAAACAAATGCTTATTTACATATCCAGCAGACAGATTTGGAGTTTTATGAACAGATTATATAGATTATCAGAACATCAGTATTTCTTTAGCTGCTTCACAGTCCGGTTTGTTCATCCGCTGCTTGGTTATTGTGTGTCTGTGTAGTTTTATGCTAGTAAGGTACAGTAGCATTTAGGCGGCATGTCTAAGCCTTTTTGGGTGAATGTGTCGCTTTGTGTTGTACAATACTCCGCCACGCGGATTTATTAGCCAAAAAACATGAGGGACTCACCTTCTCTGCGGTTCAGCTTAGCAAAGCCTGGCCCATGGCTGCCAGACAACTGTGAGGAGCTTCTGAAGGACGATGGCAGTAGATTGGAGACCAGCGGACTGTGACAAACCTCTGCGAATCACAGAAGGAAGAGGCGATTTTATCTCATATAATTCACAAGAAACAAGTTACCACTGACCATGAACTGTGTTGAATCGTCCTTCCACCTTCAGTCGCCTCACCATAAGAACGCCCTCCTCGATTTCAGTGTTGAAAAGATTTATGGAGCCTAATCATCGATTATTCGGCCTTAAATCAACCTTGAGTAAACAGCTTTTTCACCATAATGAGACCCTGCTCAATAAAAAATACATTGTGTCCTATCTGCTTGAGTTGATTTGGTTGTGTGCAATAATTTGTATTACATTTAACATCTTGGTACAAGTGCATGGTCAGCTTGTACTTACAGATGTGTGTACAATTATGGGCATTCATGTCTAATCTAATAAATTAAATTAGATAAGTTTCTCATTGAAATACACTGCACTGTAAACTCAAATGACCCAGTGGAGCCTTCAGCTGACTCTCTGTTAATGGATGTTTCCTCTGTCCCTGAGAGCCAAATATCTCTGAGAGCTGAGATATCTCTCAGCGAGATTATATTAATGAAGGATCTTGAGCTGTCTTTACTTTGTTTAGTCGAGATTTAATCAGACTTGGCCTCTGCGCTGTGATATTGGATTTCTGCCTGTAAAGGTAACTTACACAGAAAGTTTGACTTTGGTCTCTGTTTCATGGGACTTTGATTTAACTGCCTATTGTTCAGTTAAGTGCTAATTTAACAGTGGTATAATAACATCTCCATGCATGCTAATATTAAGATAGTCATGAGTTAAAACATTATTAATTGATTCAATGAAAACCTGCCATAGTAGCCACTTGTAAGGACTAAATAAGTCTCGTGTCACCTATTTATGTCATGGAAAACCCTCATAAATGACTGTGACACTGTCAGAAAATAAAAGATATGAACAATGCTGTAAAGAAGTAAAACACTCTAAATCACAAGCAAAAGCAATGACATACCGAGAGTAAAACTGGTCAGGAGATCTACTCTTGAAAATGTAAAATGAGTAAAGGGTTGAGCGCACAGATGCAGCTCTGAGTCTCTATTTAATATGTGAGTATTCAGCTCTGAAAGCTCCAAGTCTACATCTGTGCACTAAAAACACACATTGTCGGCAGTCGATGCAGGTGAACACCTCTGGATACTGAAGAGAATATTTGATGATAAAACAGTTAAAAAGCTGTCTACAGACAAGTGAAAGCCATGCAGAGAAGCATCTGAGTTTTAGGTGTGTGCTTCATTAACTGTCTCTGTCCCTGTGTCAGCTGCAGTTTTACAACCATGAGTCAAGGTGCCATCTCATACAGATTTCAGTGACACTATCGATCGTGCTGTCCTCCTGCACCTTCTAGAAACCTGGGTCTTAAGGGAACTACCCTACAAGTGCTACCTTCACACCTGCCCACTAGAACTTTTTTCAATTGTTGTTGCAAAGGCCAGTTCCTCTGTTGCTGATTTTAACTGTGGTGTCCCTCAAGGAGCCACCTTTGGCCCTCTTTTGCTCTCAATACAGTTACATCCTTTAGCCATATCCTCCAGAACTATTGTGTTTCCAAATCATGTTATGCAGATGACACACAGCTTTATGCTCCTCTCTAATCCAATAACTCCAGCAGTTTAGATCATTTCTTTGCCTGCCTCACTGATATAAAATGTTGGATGTCCCACAAGTTTTCATAACTTTATTTTATGATGCCTGTGTTGTTGTTTTTTCCATCTGTGAAGCACTTTGTAACCTTGCTAAGTACTACAAGTTGTCATAACTTTATTTTATGATGCCTGTGTTGTTGTTGTTTTTTCCATCTGTGAAGCACTTTGTAACCTTGTTAAGTACTACGCAAATAAAGCTTGTGATTATTTCTTTATAAGCCTCTTGACATCAGGTTTTTATTCGTCTCCCCTCCTTTGGTTGTGGAATTGTATATAAGTGTTTAATTTTATGTCAAATGAGCTGTGGTAGACACTGAATGCAACACATATATTAAGGACTCAGTGAACTGTAAAAGGTTTTAATATAAGAAGCACCATCTCTTCATGTAAATATTCTCAAACTCTCATTTGGCTGATTAAAAATAAAAAAAAACCTCTGATAGGACTAAGGTGGCAGCTTTCATAATGCACCTGGACCTAGTGCTCCCAGTCTGCCCAGCCCTGCCTGCCAATGACATGAACCTGCAACAGCAAACAAGTAATTAATGCAATCTCTTTTGTGGTTTTCAATAATACAAGAAGCATAAACAGTATTTTACGAGCATGAAGGATAAGACCTCCTTCTGGCCCGGCGTCTGACAGACACAGAGGAGATTGTGGGAGAACTTTACAGGAATAGTGGGACTATTGTAGCTCATGTGGGAGAAATTACTTTCAAAACACATAACAAAAATTCTCTTTGCTTACATTTGGGTCGCTGACTGAAACCAGTGGAGCACAAAATCCCCTGTCACATCAGCAGGAAGTGGAGATAAATGTAGAGTCCAAGCTGAACTGAACTGGGAAAAACTGACTGAATATTGTGAAGGAAATCCTATGAAACATTAAGATATTACATCTTTCTGCTGCATCCCAGGAGCTTTGTCGAAGTCTTTCTTTCAGGGTCTCAATCCAAAATGCACTTACATGTCAGATTAGCTTTTTATCTATTGCAGTCAGGTATTGTATGTGAGATTTACTCCTAATCTTTTAACGGGAGCCGGGTTTGTCACACTTATTTACTTCAGTAGTCAGAGTGGGAGAAGCTTTCAAATTCAGCCTTTTGTGTGTGCAGGTTAATGGCCGTAATTGAGTTCACCTGTCCGTGCTCAGTTTGTGTCCTTTTCTGCTCTGCCGTTGACCAGAACATTAAGAATTGTTATTAATCTCCCAGTAAGGGACTTCCATAAGCAGCATCTGTTTTAGGTCAAAAACTGACTGATGTGTTTTGTCATAACATCTTATTTCTAAATGAAGATGCTCAGCAGTCCTTCTGACTCCTGCTTTATGTCGACTGTGGGACAAATCTCAATCTCATGTTTCAAAAGGTTATAATGGTTGGTTTGATCCACGCGTTCAGAGTTATCTTAAGACAATGAAAAACAGTTAAACCTCCGGATGCTCAACAGATTAAAGGCAAAGAGGAACACTGGAACTCCTCTTGGGACCTCTTAATTAAAAACTGATAAGGATCGTGTTTAGATTCCAGGAATAAAAGAGGTTCTCTTGAGGCCCCTCTCCAGGCATCATGGACTGATTTTTTTTTAACTTCCATAGGCGTAACTTGTTGGTATCTAACTCATGCTTTACTTGTTTTTATCTGAGGGTTTCATTTTGGTTTTTATATGTCTCTTGAGATCCATGCCAGGACCCTGAGGGGGCAAAAAGGTTTTTGAAGGTGTACCACCAGCCTTTTTTTTTTGATTTTTTGTTTCTCTTGTTCTTGGTAAAATCTTTCCAAAAAAAAAAAAAAATTATGACAGAAAAATTTTGCCTGGAACACAACATGAGGGTAGAAATCTTCAAATCTTGTTGTTACACTTAAAACAGAATCCAACAGAATCCACACAGTCCATTGTGAATCCGTTTATGCCTTTGGTTACCACTGTTACCTCCACTCAGCTCAGTTTTTTTTCTGACTTTAGTAGTTTTCTACTTTCAAAGTGTTTTAACACAATTTTAACACACTGCAGAAGTCTTGCAGAGGCACGGGAGTGTTATGGCTGCTAAAGGAGCATTAGCTTGACAGCATTTAGCCTAAACAGAGATATTGTAAATCATTAGTCTTTCCCACTTCGTCGGTTCTCACATCCAGCAGAGTGAGCTTCACCAGGGTGCTCATACACATCCTCTCCTCCACCCCTCTCTCCATCAACAGCATCCAAATTACCATGTCACTGCAATAACACAGTATCCACAACATTCATGATTTAATCAAGCCGATGAGCATCTTCCTCCACTTCAATAAACAACAGCAATCAGGAGATTTACAGGTTCAGAGCTCTTTGAGGGTCCTGGACACATCTGCATCTCTCACAGTGATACCATTAAGCCATGCATCTGTGAGCACTGTAATCACGCCAAGGTTGTGCCCTCAAACATGAACCATAATCCTCAAACAAAAAAACCCTGCACACTCTCAACGACAAAGAAGAGCCAAGGCTGCTCGTCCATCCAATTAAATTTGTATATTTGTTTTAAATATCTGACTAAAGGTCTTTTTCTCAATCAGTTTCAGCTTTTAAGACCTGAAGTAATGTGTACAGTTATGAAATCTATGCCTTTTGACACACTCATTTATGTTTTAATGCAATGTAAGGGTAAAATGAGCAAGAGAGCAGCATAAATAGTGCATGTAATGTACATTTACATGACATATTACATTTTTGTTACGCAGGGTGACATTCTCAGTACATGAAAGCACACTCAGCAAAATCCTCCACCCTTGCTCAGACAAAGACGCTGGAGAATTTCACATTCAGAAATAAAATAATATAATAATAATAATAATATTAATAATAATACCAGGATCTTGGGATTTGTGATTAAGATCATGAAAGCTGTGTAAGCACTGCCACGGGTGGATAAACAATAACTGATGTAATTAAGCAGTGAATGTTTTCCTCCCACTCCTCAAGACCTGTGAATATGTTCAGTCTTGTGCTGTGATTTGTCATTTTTTTCACCACATTTTTGGAAAATAGAGGTGTAGCAGAGCAGCGACTTGCTTCGCCTGAGATGTGATTACTAATTATCGAATTTAGAATCCATGAAGAGAAAACGGAAAAGTTTTCTAGCCCACTTTGACTGAGGATTTTTGAGCCATTAGTTGGGGGCACTGATTTGACTTTGTCTGATTCGGATGAGAGTGATCCCACCCCACTCCAGTTGGAAAAGAAGCCCGTCTGTCAAACAGCTGCTGAGCTGTGAGGATCAGCACATGCATGGACCTGGATGCTTGTTGTTTCCAGCCCTTCATCTGCCAGTCAGAAACAAACCTGCCTGGTATTTTTTTAATATTCTGTTTTCTGAAGCTTATCCAATCAGAAATCAGTCAATAGCTCAATATACAGAATATATACAGTACATACACATGCTGCTCCTGAAGCATATTCTACCAATTTAAAATCTACTAAAATACATCTTATTTAAGAGTTTGTGGCTACGTAGGCATAGCAACATAAAGGGTGTGGATAGATTACATCGACGTTGTATAGTAGAGGCTAACCCAGTGCAGGACACCCTCCTGACACAATAACAGTATTTGCTGCAAGGGTATTAATTTAAATTGCATGATATTGGACAGATGTCTGTGTTCAAACAACCTGCTCATTCTGCAGGTAAAATCTTTGGATGCCCCTCGCTTGCAAAAAGTACATCAAGAACAAAAATAATAAAAAAAAAATCACATTTTCATTCCTTTCCCTGGCTCCAAACAATACATTGCAAAAGCTCATAAACACTCAGAGACCACACAGAGAAACCAAAGAGCGAGAGAAGAAAACACATACAAGCTCAAGGTCCTCATTATGTCCATCTTGATTCGTGCCGCAGATTAAAAAATCCACTGTGCCTCTGCTCCTCAGCACAAACTGTCCGTAGTCTCCTCCCCTGGTGGGAGGGCCTGACCCTCTGCATGGTGGAGAATTCTAACACTGTGAAAGTGTCCACTCTCCACGCAGGAAATTATAAGCAACAGCAAAGTAAGAAGTCTTTCCTGTTGGTGCACCTCTTGTGTCCACTCATGCATGTCTCAAGTGTACTCTCTGCCTCACCCACTTATAATTTAGGACAAGGGCACTGGAAAAACACAGTAGCACCTTGGGAAACATGAGTAGAGGGAGATTTCTGTTCAGTAACCTTACCGGTGTATAGAATCACTAAGTTTGTGCTCTTCTTTGCAGCTGAACTTCTTCTCTTTTGAAGCAGCACCAAAACTTTTTAGAAACAGGAAACATCTGACCATTTACTTTAAATTAAACTTCCAGCCTCTTCAGAGACACTTTTTCCTGCTGTTTTCTGACACCGACACGTATAATTTACAGATTATTGTACTCGTTTGATTACCGAACGAGCGACACTCTGCTGCAGATCCTTTTTACGACCAATTTGCCAGAGTTACCTTTCATCCCATCTACACAGACAGGAAACTGAAAGCCTCACAGCTGCAGTGTTGGAAAGGTTAGAGAATCTGGCTCGTGAAGAGAAAGTTACAGACTTTAATGGCCGACCAAGCGGGGAAAATATGAGTGACATGGTGCCCTTGAACAAGTCATTTCAAAGCCTTACCAGCGGAGTGATGTGGGGATAAAAGGAACAAAACAACAGCAAAACAAATCATCGGTTCATTGGTGGAAAAGCTTGTGTTTGGTCACTGTTTAATATTCAGAATTTAAAAAAACATTAAACTCATTTAACACTGAATCCAATGTATAATTTGTCTCCAAAATAGCTGGTGGCTACTAGTTAATGACATGAACAACAACATGATATTTTGTCACAGCAGGTGACTTTTTCTCATTTCAAACACATTTTGCTTTTTCTCGTTCGGGCAAAAAGTCTTCAGGCTTTTCCATTTAGTCAATTCACAGGATGGAATAATGTGCATCCCATCAGTAAGAAACATTTCAACAACAAACGCTGCATTGCGCCAACAGAAGAACTTACACTATGCAGTACTCAAGTGAAAACAACAGCACGGACTGCACCTCTTTATCCGTGCTGTTGAGGCCAGCTGGTCTCTGTACAATCCAGGTTTGTACAACGCACACCTCGTGCACTCATTTAGCCTCCACCAGCACTGCAGCAGCCTGAATTATACATAAACATCAACGACAGACGGTGTGTGTGTGTGTGTGTGTGTGTGGTGCAGGTCAGTGACACGTGACCGCCTCATTTCACCGCCAACGCTGGCGCTGCGTTCACGCCTCATCATGGCCTCTGCCCAGCAGAAACGTTACAACATAATCACCTGTTGAGGAGTTCTGCACTGTTAGTCAACACCTCCTTCTCCTGTCTTACACTATTGATTCCTGAAGCAGTGTGTCTCAGGTAGATCAGCGTCCATATTAAGCTATTGAGCACTTCTAGAGCTGGCAGGCATTCAGCGTCACACACGAGCACGCTTCAGAAGACACGCAGGACTGAACCCAGACTTTCTGTTTGAAGGACAAACTCCTGAACTTCACCCCGCCGCCTCTAATTTACTCCAAGATCCCCTGCAAAATGCAACTGTTTGCAACTGATGATTGATGATAATTATGACATAGTTTATAATAGTTAGTAGAATCAATGACACTACTCCAGGAAAAATCCTAATATTCTAATTACTGTCTAAGCTGAGATTCTGGCTGTAGTTTGTGTTACAGTTTGTTTGAGCTCAGCATAACATTTTTATAAATATGCAAAGCTTAGCTTATGCATATTTAACAACATTTCCCTCTGTGGAGCAGAGAGAAATTTACAAGGATGCAATGACAGTGGCGCAGACACTTTCCCTGAAATAGTTATGAAGTACATTTCCATTTTTGGAGAGGTGTTATAGTATGAAGTTGCTGAAAAAGCCTTTCAGCATTTTCATCACATTTAACTTGAATGGTTCCTTTATGCCACTCAGAGGATCAGACCGCGTGTGCTTCTTCATCTTTGTTTTCATGTTTTTTCTGACATGCATGATGTGAGGAACTAATTTGATCAGACAGATAGATTTTTCAATATGGCAGTGGAATCTTTGATG
The DNA here is from genome assembly GCF_017976325.1 of Chelmon rostratus. NCBI lineage: Eukaryota > Metazoa > Chordata > Actinopteri > Chaetodontiformes > Chaetodontidae > Chelmon > Chelmon rostratus. Next base: position 22,520,097 of record NC_055668.1, read on the forward strand.
CTTCCATTTGCAGCCATGGCTGTCAGCGCTTTAACAGATTTTATGATTAGTACAAACAGTCCTCTGTTTTGTGCAGCCTGTCCTCACCAGAAAAATGCCTGAATAGGTTGTCTGTGGAAGTTATTACAACCCATATTTATGTTTATTGTTGGGCGGCGACTTCAAGTGGCTGTGGGTAGTAGTGACGGGTGGAAAGTAGGAAGTGACATAGTATAAAGAGCAACAAAGTCCACATATGGAGGAAGGTGGGTGGTTGGACGGGTAAAATAAACACAGGACTTTTCACCCAGGGGACAGCTGTTCATGGCCCGTGTGAAACTGAAGCGCTGACTTTTTAAACTTGTGTAGCATAAGTAACTAATGTTTTTGCAACCCAAACCATGATCATAACCTGCAACCGCTCGTCTATCTATATAATAATAATTATAATAATAATAATAATAATAATAAACAAATAAGGTGCTTTACAAGAGTAAAGCCTAACATAAATAAGACAGAATGGACGTAAAACAGATTAAAAATGAATGTAAAATTAGATGGAGAATAAAACCCACTTCATAATGATCATAAGGATGAAATTAAAAATAAAGACAATGCATAAAACCACAGAGCAAAATAATATGTATGAGGACATTTTGTGCTTTTCCTGTGTGTGAGCATGACACAGAGCTAAAGAACAGCAAAAGAGCAGTTGAAATGATACGAGTCGTGATTAACGTTACAGATGGGTTGTAGATTTGCCACCGATCGCCTGCCAGCTGCAGGGCTGCTGCTCTGTAACTGCCTCTGACCTGAAGCACCCTCAAAACGAGGTGAGGAGAAAGTTAGAGAAAAACTCTGGTACTCGAGGAGCTGCAGGTGCGCTCCGCTCCTTCTCTGCTGTCTCTTACATCTCATTAACCGAGTCATTAAATTGCTCATCAGATACCTTATCGCTTCTGCATCTCAAAGGCTTCGACTCAGCCTCGTCCTGTGGCGTTCAATGTCAGCTACGGCTTTAATGCCAATGACGTTTCTTCTGCGCTCTGCATCTGATCTGATGATCCCCTGCGGTAGCCTGGAGTGAAAGAGGGAACAGATTCAATCTGAAGGAATATGGAGACAGCTCCAGTATGTTGCATGTCATCATGTTTGTTAAATTCTGCCCAGGATTCCTCAAATTCCCCCGAATCCTGAACGCACCGTATCAGCACCTTCATCACCTTCCTCCTTTTTCTTCATGATTGTCATCTTAGTCTTCTTTGTATGTGTCAACTCTTTCCTCCTCATCATCATCTTTATCTTCTTTATCATCACCATATTCGTCTTCATCATCTACTTCTTCATCATTTTTTTCTTCTTCTTTATCAGCATGATAGTCATGATGATGATCATCATCACATTCTTCATCTGCGTCTAGTCTTTCTTCTTTATTTCCATCGTCTTCATCATCTTCTTTATCAACATCACCATCATCATCATTCTATTCTTTATTATCTCCTCCATCTAAATTTTCATCATCATCATCATCATCGCCATCACCATCATTCTTTGTCTTCTTTCTCCTTCTTCTTCATTATCATCATCTTCTCTCTGTCTCCTTTAAGATTTTCATTATCGTCGTCATTATCATTCTACTCTTCTTTTCTATCAACTTCTTCTTTATCTTCATTGTCGTCATCATCATCATCTACTCCATCTACTTTTTCATTACCATTATTCTTCGTCTTCTTCATTGTCATGAAGTATTCTCCTTCTCCTCATCATCATTCTATTGTCCTTTACTGTCTACTTGTTGTCTTCTTCATCTTCATTGTCATCATCGTCATCTCCTCACTGTCTCCTTCAAAAGCTTCATCATCAGCATCTCCATCATACTTCTTCATTATCATTAACATCAGCTTTTTCTCTTTATCTTCTTCATCATCGCTGTCATCATCCTCTTCTCCTAACCGGTGGATTTATTTATATATTGATGAATCATTTCACCTGCATCCTGCATCCTTCGTCAGGAGTTCAGAGCTTCAGCATCAGATCAGCATTCTTGTAGCTTGTAGCTGTTTCTCACTTGTCCACCATGAGGGTTTGAATCCTTAAAGCTGCAACTCACCGCCGCACCTACAACCTGCGCTGCTTCAATCCAGCCCAAACCAGGACCCAGAGTGACGGAGCACAGTGACCTTAGCAGAGTTTGACAGATTCTCGGATCAACCACAACTCATCTGAAGTGATGACAGGGCCGCGTGATGAATGAGTGTGTGTGTTTATGGAGCCAGGGCTCCAGAGGGACTGGCCTTCGGCAAATATCGATGCGTCACAAACTCAGATGGATGGACTGCAGGCCTCAGGTTTAGCACTTAACTACTTGTCCCTGGGTTAATAAATCTAGATTCTTGACTGACGGTTACAAGTTTACCCCGACGTCCGCTGCCGCCGTAATGTAGCCTTGACTTCATCAGATGGCATTCATGGCTCCTCTTCTCTGAACACACATTTTCATAAATGACACTAAAGAAGAAATATGAGAGAGGGGCTCTCTTCAGCTTTCTCTCACTTTTTCCATCCCTGCTGTCACAAACTCCAATGCCTCATGAATCATAAAGGACAGGTGAGGTTTTACAGGGAACTACACAACATATTCACCCAAATTATGCATTATATCCACAGGTTTGTGTTCCTCTCAAGACATCCAGCTCATTGAACAATATTAAATTCTATATTCTGTCTGAAACAGGCTCAGTTCCAAGAACCATTGATGTTTATTAAAATAAATCTCTAAGTCTGGAGTGGATGGCCAACGCTGTCTGCTAAAGCAAACTTTAACCTGCATCATCAATGATTAGCATCCGATGATCAAACCTGGGGTAACATCCAGTGGGAAACAACAATTTGTGATTAATAACCCCCTTCAGTCTGTATCTAGTTTACATCTCCTTATCATTGTACAATGCAAACTTGAAATTAACCTGAAGCCATAAATAATAAGACACAGATATTATCATGAAGTCTGCAAAAGATTAGATTTTTTTCTTCAAGCTCAGCAAGTTTAAACCAAATTAAATTAAAGCTTCATGACTGTGCAGATGCATTTTTGGCACTTTTACCACTTCATCCTCACGCCGTCAACTTTGTGACGTGGTTGCAGTTTATGAAGGTTTAGAATTAAAACTACTTGGTTAGTTTTAGGAAAAGATTCTTGGCTAAAATAAGGACACTGTGATGCAACATAAGTTCGTCATGCAACTTAAAACGGTTTCATGCAGGACATGAACAGCTTCTCCTGGATGAAAGTCTGGTGTTTGTTTGACCCATCCATCCAACCGACCTTCCTGCATATGTAGACTATCTTGCTCTTTATACTATGTCTCCCTGACTTCCTGCTTTGCTCCTCCCATCATAATTACTCTGGCTACTAGAGGTCACCACCTAATGAACAGGAGAAATAACCCACTTGCAAAGTCGTCGTACACGGCTCAGCTACGACCAAAATACATTTACTGTCAACATAATGAGGAAATGCTATTTCTCTTACGTCAACTTGAATGTTGCCACAAACTTTCATGGCATGAAACAATAAATATATTTAAATATGTGCCGCTTTGGACCTAACTGCTGCAAAACACAAGAAGAAGAACATTTTCTAGTAAGAAACATAAACATTAATTTGATTGGAAAGGCCAAATTTTTAAAATATTCTGAATAGTTTGGCTGATCGCTGGTCCATACATTGATATATTTATTAAAACACTGCTGTGATGTTCAGCTCATGCTGTCACACAGTCTGAATCATGCAAACCTTTTTCTCTTATCAGTCTGCTTACCGCTCCATAAGGTTGTCCAGGAGAAAAGCCTTTCTTGTCTTTCTTGTGTCCACTGTTATTCTCAAAACTAGATAGGATCATTTATCTTACACTGGTTCATTCTTTTGCTCTTTATTTCTCCTAAAAGGGAGGGTTAAGAGAAATCCAGTCAGAATTCAGTAATAAGAAGAATTATTTCTGATGAGACAAAGAAAAGACTATCGTCAGCAGCAAAATTTTCCTCTGGGCGAAGAAAACTGATCCTCTGAAGGGAGAAGAGAAGATATTCGGCGCCCTGTGTGCAGACGCCATCAGAGAGGGATAGAATCTGGATGATTGGCACAAAATTAAACGCATTTTTATTATCCTTTCACAATCACACACTCCAGATATTCTTTTCCATCTGATGCCGGCTGATTTCTGCAAGACTGCACGTTCAAGTGAATAATAATAATAATAGACTGGTGGTAGTGATGTGATAGTTTAGTGGTTTATTGGTCCCTACCTACGAGGAGCACAGACCACACGGATACAGAACAGTCCTGCTGGAGCTGGTGGGGCTCAGAGTTTTGCTCATAAACATTTCTCTTCTCACTTACTGTACATGCTCCCGCAGCGGTTTCTGTCAAAGCACTCAGGACCAGGCCTCAAAATAATGCCGATGTCATGAAATTACTGACCTCCATTTGTGAAAAGTGAGTGAAAAGCTTTTTCCCTTCATGGAAAGATTACAGAGACAGGCAGTAGTTTCACGTTAAAATGGGGCCATTTGTCTTCAACTCCTACAATCAATGTTCATTAGAGGCAAAAAACACAAAGAGCAAAAGTTTTTTCTTTTGTTAACGTGAGCAAAACCTTTATTCTCACCCAAATTGGTTTTAGTGGCTAACAAGTTTGAAGTTACTAATCTATACTATGCTCGTACTTCTATGCTGTGACACAGCATGTGATCTGTGTGTATCTTAGTCATTTACCATATTCTCTAACTTTAACCACAGGCAGTTTAGTAGCCTACAGCCTTAGCTTTCAGGTGCTGTGTGAGTCTCGCTAACATCTAAATATCATTTAGTCTCTTGCTGAATAACCAAACACTCCAGAATCTACAGCTACAGCAAACGATTCCTACTTTCAAACAGCTCTGGGACCAGATCAGCTGACTGAACGTCTCTCCTCGGAGACTGGTGACTGGAAGTGAGTCATCTGTTATCTGATCAGGTGCACACACAAGCACACTAGCCACATTTGTAGGCTTTATGTGTACACACTCACACACTCTGGCATGCACACTCACACACTCACTTGTTTCTATTACTTTTGAGGACATTACATAGACTTACATTCATTTCCTGGTGAAGCATAACCATAACCACTACAGGTTTAACCCTTACCCAAGTCCTCACCCTAAAATGTCATGATTTATGTGATGAGTGACTGTGTAAACAGATTAACGTCCCCACAATGTGACATACATCCACAGACAGACACACACACACACACAAACACACACGCCGCGGTGCTGCTTTGCTGCTTAGCATTCGCTAGCTCTCCTCGCATAATGTTCACACATGGTTCTGGCCGTTGTATCTCAGGATGCACACACACACACACATACACGCACACACACACACACACACACACACACACACACACACACACACAAGCATGTACTGGCAAACGGGTTCAGAGAGCAGCAGTATTATCTTTCATTAGTCTGCAATTAAAACAGACACTCCACTGACTCCAAATCAGCTGAGAGAAGAGATAACAGTCCCGTGGAGGACTTATGCAACCACACTGGAGAAGCACGGAGAGAAAGAACGAAAAGTCTCTTGCGCCTCTCTTTTGTGTGTCTAAAGTCGTGTGTGAATTTGCTCTGACAGACACAGCAGACTGGAAGTGCACTTTGCCTCATCAGAAGCACTCTCTGCATGTCAGCAGCGCGTCTCCTTATTGCTTATGCTTTTGAGGGAGCATTGTGCAGATAATTGGGGGAGATAAGTGGCTGTGCATTCACAGCTGGACCAACCAGGTTCACACAATTTGCTTGGACCAATTTCGTGTGGAAAATTGCACGTCTTTGAGGTGCAGGTCCAAACAAGCGTGCATGTGTCAATGAGGGTGGCTGTGGTTGGAGAAATTACTCTTTTTCATTTTAAAGACTAAAGAAGAGGACAAAACAACCACTAAAAAAGTCTAAAAAAATCTTTTAAAGTCAAATAAAAAATCATAATCAAAAAAGAAATAAGAATAGAATTAGAAAAATTGGAAACATGCTATAATCACATATACATTCTACGCACACCACACACCCACGGTTCACCTCCTCAGGACTGTGTGGGTGTGTATAGACTGTTTGACTGATTATTCCCTGATTCAGTTGTTGTTTCAGTTCTTCCTGTAGAGGCTTGGTGATGTAGTGACTAGTTACAAGACTAGCTGGCGAACTGCAGTGGCTGTTGAGCTAATTGCTATCATACTACTTAGCTGGGAACAACAGCTCAGCCAGTTCAAGAGACGTATTTGGACCGTATTTAGGTGTCCTTACTCTGCACACCGTGTCTATTTTATGCAACATCTTAAATAAATCTGATGCTGCAACACGGCTAATCTGATTATTAAGACTGGTGCCCCACAGGGATGTGTTTTGTCTCAACTGTTACACTCACTTTACAGAAATGACTGTTTCCCACAGAGATATTTAAGTTTGCTGAGAATGCACATTGGCAGGACTAATCTCTAATCTCAGGACTAATTAAAAAACAGCTTACAGACAAAAGGTTTTATCCCTGGTGGACCGATGTGCAGCCAACAACTTAGAGCTGAATGTCTCTGAAAAGATAAAAAAAAGCAGTGGTGGTGGGCTTCTCTAAGAGTCACAGCAGCCGCCGTGATACAGGAAATTCCGCAGGTGGAGCATTACAAATTCTTGGCCAACAACCTCCTCTTCTTCAAAGTGGGAAGTCAGCACCGCTGAAATCGGCTGAAAAAATTCTGTAAATCACAGGAAGGTATGACGCAATGTTGTGCTGGGATAGACAGCACCCTTATCACAGCTCAGCCCAAGACTGGAAACACCTGGACAGAACAGTACGCAAGGCATCAAAATCACCATTGCTGAGATGTACACAATTACACAAAGTTTAATGGTGTAGATCTCAGGTTTATTTCTAGCCCGGACCCTTTGCAGCATGCCATCTCCGTCTCCCCTGCCTTTCCTGTCTCTCTCCAGCCATCATAATCATAATAATACAGCAGAAAAAGAAAAAAAACTTGACGTACAATGCCAAATCACCGCAGGCCGGCACCTGCACTGTTTTGATAAGACGTTTATAGTTTGCATTTGACTGCATTCATCTCAGCGTCCTAGCTAGACATCACCTGTATCAGCACCATCTCCTCCCTCCACCCGCTCCGCTCGGAGCTTCTTCTGCTGTTCTACAGCCATAAATTCATTAAAGAGCAATTTATACAGCACATTATTTCTTGTCTGAGCGGGGTGATCTCAGAGAAATCCCACCACTAAACTGCAACTGAGCCCTCCTGCACTCGCACAACGCACCTGAAGGCAGCCACAGGTGCTGATTGAGCTGCTGCTATCAGGAGGAAACAACGCAAATTGAATTAAATACTCTAATTCAGTCTGTGTGTTCAAGAGTAGCCCAGAGCAACTAATGTAGATATGTAGGAAATATGTAAAGCGTAAATATGTAGGATGATGTTTCAGTCAACGACTTGCAGTAACTTTCTACTTCACACCTGCAGTAAGAAGTTACACACATTCCCAAACGCATCCAATTAGCCTCTGAGCTTTCTGTTTCTCCCCAGCTCTGTTTCAATGTTACTGTCCACAGCTGCTTTGCCAAGTGCTGCTCTGGCATCGAAGACAAAGTCCCCACCTTTTCAAGTTTCAGGATGCTCCAATCCCCAGCACCTCCCCATACCTGCATTTTTAATGATACACGACTTTGCTTCGCGGTACGGCATATGGCCTCCCCTCCAGATGTTTCTGTTGTATGTCAGCTCTAATTATCTAGTGCAGGTGTCTCTAATGTGATTCCACGGTTCATAATAAGGTTATCAGCCCATTTCATGAACAGATCTGTACTTAGATTTATTTTTATGACTATAGATTTATGTGTTTGCCTTTTTTTATATCTCTTTCTAAAATTTCCACTTAATCTTCATAAAATTTGATTCTAGTGAAAAGGTTTTCAAATCCTGTCCATTTTCTGCATAATCCTACAAAACTCAATGGCATTGTGCCTAAAGGTGGTGCTACAGCAGCAGGATGACTTCTATTGGCCTTAAGTCAGTGGTCATGATCGTGAGTCACTTGAAAGTTTGTACAGTACATCACTGCACAAAGCTCTAAAGCACCCTTACTCTGTCGGCCAACAAGAATATCGATATTGGAGAGTTCTAGAAACTCCACATGAGGGGGCGTCGCGCCTTTTCTTTCTTCCTTTTTCCTCAAGGTTTCTTTATGAAGAAAACCCAGGTTGGTCATGACTGACTTGTCAGCCATTAGAGGGTTCAAACATCGTACCACAGAACGGTCTCTCCAGCCACTCCACCCACTGCTTTCCCTGTAAGTACACGGCTGCTTCGGTGCCGAGCAAGGTCACCGTGACCGGCTGCAGAAACAGAAACATCTGCCCTCTCACGACAGTTTTACCTATTTTGTTCAGTCTGATAAATAGCTTGAGTCAGACCTTGCCTGTGGCACTGGCTCAGCACTAACACAAAGTCAAATAAAGTGTGGAGAGAGGTCTGGGCATCGGAGAGTATTAAGTGGATGATGTAGTGTATGTTTGCTCTCTAACAGGGCAAAAAGGGATTTAAGCACTGCTTACTGATTTGAGAGACAGCTGCAATGTCTTGTCTTTTGTTTTGGTTCTGCAGAGTCCAAAGTATTTCCTTCAGGGCATAGAAATCTCTTTATCTCCTTTATTTTACTCTTTCAAAGCCCGTAATGTCAGCGTGTCTCTCACCAGCAGCTGTTGTCTGTCAAGGGGAATATAAACCTGACGCTGTAATAACTACCATTTATCTGTCTGTCCCTACTCTGCCCACACGGGATCCCCGGTGGCATCCGATTCCCTCAAATGTTTAATAAATCTTATTTTCCCGGAGATGTTGACTGAGAATACATTTTAATACAGCATCAGCCTCATGATAGACAAACATTTACCATCTGACACCCACTTTATTAGGCTGTGTTAGCAGCATCGCCACTGATACACACATGTAAACACTTCCTATTTGAAATGATCCTTCTGTTGACATTTCCATCAATACCGTTTATGATCAGGATCCCAAATGGAGCATAAATTATGTTGCAGGCTTTTGTGACTTTTTGGGATAATTCTTTTTTAATTGCAATTTTCCATTGAAACCGGGAACTCGGATTACACACATACCACCACCAATCCTCTGAAAAGTTTAATACTGTATGCAAAGAAATTGGACACGGATATGAAATTGTTAAAAAACTGAAATTTAAAAAGGAAAAGTGCATGAAAAGAAAAACTAAAAGCTCACAGAAAATCCTGCCACAAAAGAAAATTAGAAAAAAAATCAAGTTGACAGAAAAAAAATATAACATGGAAAAAAAATAAGTATTTTAGCCTCATGTTTGCTTTTGACCACAATAAAGCAGAGACAGGTGAAGAGTCTCCGTCCTTCTGGTGGTCATTCTCTTCTCTGCGATCAACACTGAATGAATTCTGGCATCAAAACCTCTGAGAGAAAATGAATTATGAATAACTAAATCACAAAAACCTTCTCTGATAAGAGTGATTCCCTGCTTCACATTCATGCACTGACACTTCAAAGCGCCACCACAGACTTCTGCAGCCTGTGCAGCTCCACCAGAGCAGGAGAGGCTTGAGTGCCTTGCTCAAGGGCAACTGTTTAATAGGCTGAGTGAGAGGAAAGTGTTCCTCATTCACTTTCCCCACTCACATGCTTCCTACACCGACTCCCACTGCCCGTTAAATAACAGTGCATGGGGAACTGTGCATAAAATGTATGAAAGAAATCAACGAAAAGATGCCTTTCGAAATCAGTTAATCCATAACATGCAACTAAGTTTTTACAGAGAGAGAAAATACCTGTGCGATCAGTAACTCCTGCCTGCTTTCTTGCTGTAGAAGGAAAAAGAGCGACACTTTTTCCAACATTTAAAATGTAAGGTGATCAGCACTCAGATCAGCAGCCCAACATCTGATCTCTCCTCTCACCCAAAATAAAAAATGTCACTCCACTCACCTCCTCCTGTTGCCCAGTGCGAGCTGAAAAGTATCAGGACGACCTGTGTAATAATCCCCTGGACTTTTTCACTCCAGAGATCCATGATGAAGTGGAAGGATGCTGCAGAGAAGCCCACCAGGTGAAGGAGGGAGATAGTCTGCCTCTCCTCTCCTCTCTACTCCTCTCCACTCCTCCGCCTCCTCCACACTCTCACACTTTCCAGATCCCTGATGAATTTTGCACTTCTGCGCCTGCAGCGCTCAGCATCAACATCCGCCTGGCTCCACGGCGATGACAGCAGAGGCAAGAGGCTACTTTCTGTTTGGCTGCACTCTGCAGAGGGAGGGGAAGGAGGAGAGAGAGGGAGACAACCACAGGGAGGGAGAGAGAGAGGGGGGGAGCTTTCACTACTGTCACAGCTCCAGTGAAAGGTACTTTAGTCATTAAAAGGACTTGAAGACCCTGTGCTCTGCCCAAATCCTTCAGCAGAAAACCCACCGCAGGCTACACCATTCTGCTCCGACGATGTTTGAGAAAGAGCCATCTCAGGTTCCATTAGGCTCCAGGCTGCTGCTCGCAGTCTGTTTGTCATCATGTAATGCAGCAGTTCAGGTCAGGTGGTCACGGAAGGATTCCCCGGCACCGTGAGTCACTGCAAATCAATTGAGAGTATCCCACTGAGAGAGGATACAAGAATTAACACGACTGCTTAAAATCTCATTAAAGCTTTTATTGTCTGTGTTGTGACTGGATCTCATGTCATACATAAATTTGCAGATTTAGAAGAAAATTAATAAGATTTTTACTCCTTCTTGGGAAAGACATCTGGTGAAACTGGCTTCTTCTTTTTGTTTTCCTTTATTTAGCCAAGTAAAACAGATTAACATATTCTTTCCAAGACTATGATGAATGAACTTGAATCATAACGTATTGTTCCAAATGGAAAGCTCAGCGTATTTAAAGACCAACTTCACCACCTGAAAATCGTGTTTCTCCTGACATCGAGTGGTTTTAATTTGTCACCTTGGTGCTGTGATGTCAGGTGTGCTGTAGGGCACTGTGATGTCATTGTCAGGTGTGGTAACGGGTACAGCAGAGCACACTTCTAACAGGTCGAAAAGACTTGACGCCTTCAGAGATCCAGGTTGGATGGACTTCAACATGGGACACAATCTTAACCAGGTGTTTATCATTGTGACCATGGTGATAAATGCCCCCTAACCTGAAGGAAAAAGTCCTCTGCTCTCCATAGGGAGAACTGAAATTTAACATGCTTAACTGGCATCAAAAAAGAAAAAGTGGAAGCACTGAGTGTAATAAGAAGCTGTTAGTATTACAGGCTAATACCCAGGACTAAAAGCCTTTGTCGGGGTGTAAAAGTAAAATACAGAAGGACATCTTTTTCAGCAGATCAATGAGCATCACAATTTGAAGCCATACCTGATGTCTATTGGATGGTGGCTTATAAACTGCCGCCTCACTGATCTTCCTGTTCCCCTGCCGTCCTCTTGAAGTCCATCCACACAGCTCTAACATGTGTCCTGTCGCAGTCAAGTGTTTGGATTTCGCTTCAGCACCCTGATGGAGGCTCTCAGCTGAATCTCAATATGAAAGGCTTGTTATTATACTCGGGACTCAGGGTGCTTTGGATTTTACTTTCTTCTTCTTCTTTGATATTGTCTAGTCTAGCCTGACTCATTCTTGTCATGCCACAGTATGAATGTTGACATAAACTTTGAGAAAACTGAATATAAAGATAATATATGTATGCAAGATTCTTTGCTATCCATCTATTGGCATCATTAATTTGCAGACCTGCTGCTAACTTTGTCCCATGTCATACGCCCGTTGCTTTTTGGGTGTGAATAGGCATATTTTCATGCACTTAAACTAATGTGGTATTGATAATTCTTATAACTGTGGCTCATTTGTTTCATATTCATCTGTCTCGTTGCTTTGCATGGCTAATGTGTGCAATTTGTGGTTAATAACAGTGTTGTTCATTTGTGTTCTGTTGCTCTGTGCCGTTTTGCTTTGCATAAATAATGGTTATTGTATGTGTTGTTGGATCAATGTTTTGCTTCCTCCTGTTTCTTTGCATGATTTGCGCTCGGTGCTGTGCATGCTGGAGTCTTTTTTGTTGTATTGCAAATCAAAAATACGTTACTTTCCGTGTGTGCAGCATGAAAGAACAACTTACATTTTATTATGTTGTAAAATGCCAGTTAAATTAGTTAATTTAAACACAAGATACTTGTGCTCAAAAAGAGGATTCATTCTCAGTGAAGAACCTTGGAGCTCTAATCTGCCTCTATACCTGCCAAAGAGCAGTGATTCCTAACACGTCTCTGGGGGTCATCAGGTGGAAACCTCCCTTCAACAGTGTTTCGCCTACTTAGTCCCACTACACCTCCAGGAGGTTAGGCAGTGAACTCCGGCGTCCCAGAGTCACCCCCCCTAGTGCCAGTTCACACTGCTCCTACACAATCCAAACAGCACCGCCACGTTCAACTGACCCAGAGATGCTCCAGGTAGTGGCCAGTACCGATGCTACCATTTAACTATTGCTAATGCTACTGCTAACCGCTAGGAAGAACAGAAGAAGACAATACAGTTCCGATGCTACCATTTAGCTAATGTTATGTGCTAACCGCTACCTGCTAAGAGGAACAGAAGAAGACAATAACGCTAGATTCACCTATACTGTTAATGTTAATTGCTAGCTACCAATACTAACTGCTAAGATACTATCATACTCTCACCGCTTTAGCTATTGTTAGCTGCTACAATGCTACCACAGGCCTAGATGCCACATGTAACTGCCGATTGCCACACTACCATCATCTACCCCTGCCTCTCACCAACTGCACCAAGAAAAAGCGGGGTGGGAATACAAACCCTGGTTCGGGTAGGGGATAGAAAATAAAGAGGTAGAGTCAAAAGATGAAAGTAGGGATTGGATACAGACCCTTGTTCGGGTAGGGGGTGGAAAATTTAGAAGGTGCTGAAGGTGGAGGCCTAAACCACAGACTAGATTTAACAGCCTCTTCTAACATTTCCTTCAAGAAGCAGCAAACCCTACCATTTCCTTCAAAAAGCAAACAGAGCAGGAAAACAAACCCTAACATTTCCTTCAAGAAGCAGACAAAACAGGAAAACAACCAAAAAGATCAAAAAACAAGCCAACTCTGTGTCTTACCACGCAAACTCACCTGAACAGGCCGCATGGTCCCAAAGAGAGACTCTAGCTGGCCACACCCCCACCTTATCTAAACTTCCTGGTTCTCTTCCTATTGGCAGAGCGAGAAGATGGGGCGGGGAAAGCAGAGCAGAGGTGTCTTGTTCAGACTTTAACCTCTTCTCTTGCCGGGTTAGGCATGCATGTCCTCTGCCTGCCCCCCCACTGTCCCTATTTCACCCCCCAACTACTATTATTTCTCCTGATCCATATCCACTGACTAGACCTAGCAGCCTCATCTGACATCTCCCTCACTGTCTTTCTTAAATTTTGCCCATGCACTCCCAGCTCCCTCAACAGTGAAACAGCTGACCCTGCAACAAAACCTCTACACCCCACTTCAACCGGACAGACCCTGGTCTTCCATCCCCTCTGCTCAGATTCTGTCTTTAAATCTGCATACTTAGTCTTCTTCCTTTCATAAGATGCCTCCACTGAATTTTCCCAAGGGACTGTTAACTCAATAAAATACACAGTCTTTTTACTCATGGACCATAAGACAATGTCTGGCCTCAGATTACTATAAACTATTTCCTGGGGCACAACTAGCTGTCCTCCCAAGTCGACCTGCATTTGCCAATCATCAGCCCCTACCAGGCAGCCACCTCCCTGCTTTCTCCCTGACTTAGCAGCTCTATTTTTCTCCCCCTCTCGAACAAACTGCACATCTAACCTCTCCTTTCTAGAACTTCCAGAATTCACCTGCTTCCTTCTCTCCTCAATGCCTGCGGCTAAGCTTCTCAGCACCTGATTATGCCGCCATGTATACCGGCCTTGTGATAAGCTAATTCTACAACCTGACAAAATGTGCTTTAAACTTGCTGTACCTGAGCAGAGTGGGCACGATTGATCGCCCTGTACCCAGAGACTTAGGTTCTGCGGGGTTGGCAACACATCGTATGTCGCCCCTATCAGAAATTTAATACGGCCTTCCTCCATATTCCACAGGTCCCTCCAACTAAGTTTCCTCTTCTCAACACCTTCCCAATTCAACCATTGTCCCTGTTTGGCTTGACCAACTGCTTTTGCCCCTCTTAACAACTCCTCCTGCCTACGCACCTGTTCCACTACAAGCTTTCTTTTCTCCTTTAGACCTGCTTTATTCCACACTGGTTTGCCTGGGCCAAGCCCCAAGCCTCCCCGGCCAAATTGAACATTTCCTACTATTTCTGCATGCCTAAGAGCTGCCTCTGCCTCCTGCACTGCTGCCCTTGGGTTCCATTTCCTCCCCCCAGAAGGATTCGGAACCACATTGCTAACTAACATGTCCTTACTCCCAGATAATAAAAGTTCTGTCCTAACCTTAGTGCATTTAAACTCCTCTGTTAGACTGGATACTGGCAGCTGAAGCATTCCTTTCCCATACAAAGCTACATTGCTTAAGCACCTGGGAGCACCCAACCATTTTCTAATATAAGAGCTAACTAGCCTTTCCATTCTCTCTGCTACAGATAATGGGACTTCATATACTGACATTGGCCACATTAACCTAGGATACAAGCCAAACTGCAAGCACCACAACCTCAGTTTTCCTGGGAGCCCTGATTTATCTATTCTCTCCAGCCCTTCTGCAACATCCTTTCTAAATTGCACAACCTGTTCAACATCATTCAGGTCCACATTGTGCCACCGTCCTAGACTCTTAACTGATTTCTCCCTAATTGTTGGGATTTCCTCACCATCTATAGCAAACTTTCTATCACTTACTTTCCCTCTGTATATTGAAATACTCCTTGACTTACTAGGCTTAATCTTCATACTAGCCCACTTGAGATTCTGATTGACTTTATCTAACAACCTCCTTGTACATGGCACTGTTGAAGTTAGCAGTGTCATATCATCCATATAAGCCCTAATTGGTGGAAGACGCATTCCATTCTGCCGTCTCTCTCCACCTACGACCCACTTGGAAGCCCTAATAATTACCTCCATAGCCATTGTGAAAGCTAGCGGGGACACTGTACATCCTGCCATAATACCAACCTCCAATCTTTGCCAGCCTGTTGTGAGCTCTGCGATACTTGCACACAGTCTGATGTCTTGGAAATATGCTTTCACCAAGTTAACAACTATCTCCGGCACTTTAAAGTAGTCAAAGGAACTCCAAATAAGGTTATGTGGCACTGACCCAAACGCATTAGCCAGATCTAAAAATACAACATTCAAGTCTCTTTTCTCCCTCTTAGCTGTCTGAATCTGATGCCAAATCATGCTAGTATGCTCTAAGCATCCCGCAAATCCTGGTATCCCTGCTTTTTGCACTGTCGTATCTATCATACCATTCCTTTCTAAGTATTTAGCCAGCCTCTGTGCTACGATACTAAAGAAAATCTTTCCCTCAACATTTAGGAGAGAAATCATCCGAAACTGGCTAAGGTCCGATGACTCCTTCTCCTTAGGGATGAAGACACCTCCTGCCCTGCGCCATGCTCTTGGAATACTTTGTTTCTCCCAAACTATTCTCAGGTATCTCCATAGTGTCCTTAAGATGCCAGGTGCACTCTTATAGACACGGTAGGGGACTCCATTAGGCCCTGGGGCCGAAGAAGCCTTTGCACGCCTAACCACCTCCACCACTTCTCTCCACCTAGGTGGGCTCACATCCATCTCCTGCTCCACTTCCCCTAATGGTGGCATGTCAGGTGGAAGACCTATGTTCCTATTCTCCTTTGAATCTGAATACGTCGACTTCAAATACTGTTCAATCTCTGATTTCGTTGCCTTAAGTTGCCCTCCTTTTTCTTGATTAAACAAGCCTTTCACAAAATTAAAGGGGTTCCTAAAAAATGCTGACCTTGCACGTTCCTTCTTCTTTCTCTTCTCCCTAAGGTGTTCTGCCCTTCTGAGTACTGTTAACCTGCTTCTCAGTTCCTCCTGCAACACCTTAATTCCCTCCCTTTCTTCTTCTGTCGCCTTCCTCCACTGCTTTCTTAACTGCCTCCTTTCCTTTACTAACTTCTCTATTTCTCTTTGCCGCCTAGACTTGCCGACCTGCACCCTCTCGCCTTTCCTTTTGACAAGCACCCCAAATCTCTCTCGACCATAGGAGTAGATCACATCTCCAATTTTATCCAATTTCTCCACTACATCTCCTCTAAGCCTGCTTAATATGACTGATAAATCTCTATCAACTGCCTCCCACTCTTTGCTATCATTAGCCCTCGGCCACTTAACTCTAGCTTTCTGCTCCATGCTTCTCTCCTTGGCTGGCCTGTTGCCCTCAACACCAACTGCATCCCCTCTCCGTACCTCCTCCTCTCCAGGGATAGTGTTACTGATATCCTGCGAACTGTGGTTTTCTACCTGTCGCTGGACTTCATCCGACTGATTCGACTGACTTCTCAAGAAATACTGGTCGATGCGGCCACTCTGCCCTTCCACCGCTAAACACTTCCTCCTTCCCTGATGAGTTCTAAGGCCTCGGATTGATGTTATTTTCTGCCAGCCACATGGGCAAACTTGAAGCTTCTTATCCTCTGCTGCACAACTTTTGCTCTCCTTAGTTGCCTTCCCTGTCACCTGAGTACTGCTACCTCTGGCCCTAAGAGATGGGTCCGTGCCCCCATCCCTCACTGAGTCATGTATCCAAGGCATAGTCATATCCGTTATCCTGTTCGTTACCATGCAATCCACCTGTGAGTCATCTTCCACCCCTGCTCTCGCTGACTCTTGGGGTGTAAATAAATGACCTTGATTATTGTCTTTTGTTTGTATTTCTGAACCTGCCACTTCATTGCTTTTAGAGCATCTTACCAAAGAACTGCAGCTGAAAGTTAGCACTAGCACTGGCACATTCATAGAAATGTCAATTCATGTGCGTTGTTCTGAAGAATAAAGAAGTCAAATTAAATTCAAAGTGATTCATGCGCCACATTTGGTATTGATATGCGTGTAGCTGTATGTTTGAGCATAGATCTAAACCCCCAGACACATATAAACAGATACATCAATGTCTTAATAATGCATAGAAGAAGACATCCGACAAACAAGCTATGAATTACATTAAAAAGAGGAGAATCGTTGAGAAATGGATGGAAGAATCTTAGTCACTAATTTAGATAAAGAAACTTTTTTTCACAACTTCCAGCCTTTGTGATTAAACACAAAGACGTGGAAAACAGCACAGATGATACGGATCCTTTTGAAAGGACGGATGCTTTTTTTCTACATCTGACACAATCACTCCACATTCATTTGAAAGCCACCACACAATGGGGAGGTGAGACGTGTAATTTCTTGTCTGAATTGAGTTTTCACACACAATTCTGTGGAAATATCTCAGTTCTGCAGAGTGAAGACAGAGATTATGCCGCAGTCTTTATCTGGATTATCACAGTTAATATTACGATTCCTGCATCACACCACGGTGCTTGTTTTATCTGCCGTGATGACTTGCCACACAGCCACACAGGGATGCTGGAGAGGCTTTTCAGAGGCGGGCGGCATGTGAATGAGGCAGGCTTGTGTGTGGAGAGCGAGCAGAGACGCCGGCTAAGTCTGCCTGCGTTAAACTGCAGCTATAGTTTTTGTTTTAAACATTTTAGAAAGTGAGTAAGAGGAAAGCAGGCAGAGAAAAGAGACAGAAGACAGTGAGCATTCAGCATCTCATTGTGACTTTCATGTCCGGTGCCTATATTTGGATGGCCTGCTAACGTTTCAAAAATGTTTATTTACTCCGGAAACTTGTGGAAAGTGATGAGGAGATGTAGATTAATTAGCAGGCCGACAGTGAATATTTGCATTAAAACACATTTACTCTACTTTGCAAAGGTTGTCTAAATACAGATGTGGAACTGAGACCATCCAGTAGACCCATTTCATTTCAATGTTGTGGTTTTAAATATGGTCATGGCTAACAGTATATCTTCATCTTAGAAGAAAACACCATCCTGCTATGATAATAAGCAGGAGCTCTATTCATGGGCTAACATCCTACAGCAATTTAGAGGATGAATACGAACAACTTTAATCCTCTGATCTCATCTAGCTTCATCATGAAGTGAAAATTTCAGATTGTCCAATATTTTGTTTTATGAGCTAATATCTGCGAAACTACTGACATTCACATCAGCCTCAGCTGTACTTTGTGCTTCATGCTGATTAGCAAATGTTACCATGTCAACGCCCTGAACTGAGATGGTTAAAATGGTAAATATTGTGCTTGAATAACATCAGAATGCAAGCATTATCGTTGTGAGCATATTAGCACCACTGTGCCTAAATACGGCCTCGTAGAGCCGCTAGCGTGGAGTGAAACATGACATGCTAATAACTAATGTTACAGTATATAAACCAACCCTGCAATACTTGTGAGAGTTTCCAACCATTTTTCTTCTTCTTTCTTCTTCTTTTTTTTCCACACCAATGAGGAACTTGGAAAATGCTTACCGAGGCACATCAGACATCTTGACGAGCTAACGGGACATAACGACATGTTTGAGTGCTCTCAGAGAGCTCTCCAAAGAGGTTCCTCATGCCTGTTTTTTATTAATAAGTGGAACATATTACATTCGAATACATAAAAAAGGTTTTTTAAACACAGCTTGCATGTGTTTGAAATATTACTGCACTTAAGAACAACCTTTAGCTCCAAGTTTTGGCAAAGCTACTGCACACTTAGTCATTAAATCCCTGTAGGGTCCTGGGGGGACTGATACTAAAGACTTTTACAGAGGTCTGAGATTCAGTCATCAGGTAATAAGGACAACTGAAACAGCTGATGAACTCATTTAGCGTATTTTAAGTGAAATAACTGACTTTGCTTTCACATTTGTAGGTTTTTTGTGGCAAATTCCTTGTTTTGCTTCGACTTTGTCACTTTGCTTTGCAGCTGTATTTGAGCCGCTGTGCAGGCTTCTGCCAGGCCTGTTTTGTATAACTCATTTTTATTTTGCATACCAAATGAAGCCAGCCAATGACTGATTCACTCACACTCTACTTTATATTCACAACACCTGCTGCAGGCCGTGCACGGATTTTGGCTTTGGCCGGCAAGCTGGTCAGCCACAGCAGAGACGACTCGTAGTGCTTGTTTAAGAGGTGAGCAGAGGTGTTTTAAACTTGATGAAAAATATTTAGAGTTTGCTCCCCATCCACTGTAAATGTGGAGGCATGTTGTGGGTGACGATGGCTTGAAACAAATCCTTTGTCTGTTTTTTATTCTGAGAGAAAGTCATATTGCTGATGGCTGTAAATTAGCTTGATCACCTCACAATTTGGTCTACAGACACATCTTTCTTCTCTCGGTGGATCAAATGAAGATCATATTTTACCGGTTTCATGAATTTTTAATGAATTACATTAACATTATAAAGATTTACCTCAGTTTTCTGACAAAGACGGCAAAGAGAGCCAGAAGAAGAGCGTGAGCACAAACTGTCCACAGAGACAAATTGCGCTTTTGAGCTTTTCTTTCATGTCATGTAATCCTGAGTACTGTGTGTTCTGTGATTTAGCAGCAACCTGTGTGAGTGACTGACAGTGACAGCAGTCTCATGCTGTGGGTCAGGTTGGATGTGCTTTTGCTAGAGCTCGGCGTAACGCAGGTGTCCAACGTGAAAGGGATGGATTGATGATTGAATGGCCAAGCGGTAGGAGCTACTGATGCTGTGCATGGACAATGTTGGGTTGTTAGGTCCGTTGAATCATCTGCAACCTCCAAGATGCATTTCCACAAACATCCAGTCAGCTCAAAATGTGCTGCATGAGCCTTGAATGCTGAGTTTAAGGTTGAAGTTTATAGAAACTTAATAGAATACTAAGCAGTCTCATCAACTATGTGATGTGGGTTTTTTTTCCAATTTACAATGAAGAAGAGTTCTGAATTTGCTACCGGTCTTACGTGCCTGTTCTCATAGCGACTGCAGCTAAGGCTTATGGGTATTATAGTAGAGAGTATAGTAAAGAGCCATTCTTTACATCGAAGCATTGTAAAAACTGATGGCCATAATGTGAGCCTGTTATATTGTTACATTGTGCAGGGGGGATAATTGTCCAGTGTTTTTTGTTGATGGATGACGAATGAAAACTTTTGATGAAAAGTGCAGTTGTACCAGAAAATAAGAACAAGAGAATATACTTTTTCATTCCTCTGCTGCTGTTTTTAATGTTGATGCACAGACCTTTAAACTAATGTTCAGTCCTTGGTCACCTTCAGTATGGGCTCGCCTTGTTTATTGGGCTGCATGAAGCATCTCCCTCCTAGAAAACTGCATCCTCTTGCAGTTTGGAAACAGGACTGTCTTTTTCAGTTAATTGCACGACCGTCTCCGATAACAGTATGACAAACAGCAGCGCTCCTCTACATAAACTCTTCAGGTTTATGTCCGGCTCTCTATGCTGGTCCTGCTCGTTTGGCAGAAGTGGCTTCGTTTCCATTATCGACTCCAGTTTGTTTTCCATTATTGACCACGAGAAATGTTTGATTTCTTTGTGCCACATGCAGCTGACCTCCAAGCAGCTACCTTGAATAATATCCCCTCATGAATAATGTTAAGAAACATCAGTGATAGGGAGTGATTCAGTCCCCGGCTCTCCTCCTTTGAAAAATCCATGCCTGGAATCTCAGTGTATTGTTACTGAAAGGTTCATCAATTGTGTATGATGTGTTGTAGTTTCCTCTCAACCTGTCTTGAAAGCAGAGATGGATAGCATCGAAGCCTTTTAGTTTACAAGAACAGACAGCGGCAGTGTTGTGGGTCGAGCAAAGTTGATCAAAACACAATGAAGCCATAGAAGCAGAGGGTGGATGTCATGCCAACAAGAGTTCCCGAGAGATGTCTGCTGTGGCTGCACCGCGTTCAGGTCTTTTCTGGCCGCTGCCGGTGGAGAAGCTGCTATCGCTGTATGTCTTCGGCTTTCAAGCTTTAAACGGCCTTGCTCGAAAAATATCACAGATTTATATTGACTCCTCTGCTTCTCCTTCTGTCTGCTGGTTGTTTCCAGACTTTTGCAGTTAAAGTTGCAACTCTCCGACCACTGAAAGGAACAGCAATGTCTTTAATTTCTTTTAAAACTCCTAAAACAAACATTTTTAAAACACTTTTGAGAATATGTTATGTTTCTTGTGGTATCTATTAAAGTAAATGTTTTCTTCCTTGTGTTTTTTTTAATTCGTTGTCTTAATGCGATTGCTTTTATTTTCTGCTTTGTGTCCTCCTTTATCTGTAAAGCTCTAAGTGAAGTTTTTGAATAAAACGAGCATACAAATGAAGTTACGTGCTCTTATTTCCATACTCAGGAATAATTATTAGAATAAGAGCAAACAAGCCTCAAGTTGGCTGCACAATTCTTATTATCTTAATTCATTTATCTTTTCATTACATTTTTATCAATGTTATTCTATTTTCTCTGTGATTGATTCGTGTGATTGTTTCATGGGAGTGCGAGAAAGAAAAGTAAAAAGTATACTAGCAGTAGTTGCATTAAGTTTATAGGCTCATACAGTGGCCAATCAAAATGTAGGTTACTTTCAGTAAAACTAAAGCAGAGCCTGTGAATCACCACTGAATAATAACATAAACAAGCGTGGATTGTGACAGTTGGTCTTGATTCTACAACTCTGACATTTTGACTACCTGACTGCATGACTGTCTAACAGGCTGTTTTACTGACTGACTGCCTCGTGCGCTGACTGACTGCTCTTACATTTTCCTCCAGACAAACGACAGCTGACTTCTTCTCGGTGGCTTTGACCTCGGCGAGCAGCGGGGGAAATAATGTGTGTCCTTTGGTGTTCTGGGAGCATTTAGGCTGAGCTGGTCTTTTTCGCGGTGCTGCGGGGGTATCGACGGGGTTGTGAAGCGTGATATTAGGTGCAGGTCTCGGTGCCGGGACACCTCGGAGCCTTAACGATCTCGGAGCATAGCTGACCTGTCGGCGGTGACTGACAGGAGCCGCTCGGCTGGAAGAAGACGACGCTTTGGCCCACGGCTTTCAGTCAGACAACGGGGGGAGAGTCAGAGGGTAAAACTGCTGTCAGAACACAGATTACTGAACAACATGTGACATACAGTACAACACACACATAGCAGGTGTGCTTCGTGTACTGCTAATAATGGAAGCAGATAGGTCAACCTGCCTGAAAGAGCCAAACAAATATTTTAGGGAAGATTTAGAGTCAAATGATGATTTAAATGCTTTTTTCCGTTAGATTTAGTTGCATGTGAGTCACTGCACGACTTTCTGGCCCTTCATGAAAAGGTACAGGTGTGATTGAATTAGGTTCACCTCAGGTGGTTTCTTGCTTTGGACTGAAAGATAACGCTGTCAATATACAGTTTGTAGAGACTTCGTCTTTATCATATCTGAAGGGAAATTGGGAGCCAGGTGAAGCATAAAATGCACCCAGACTTGGACATAAGATACATAACGCATGAATATACAAAACATGATTAAAAATCTGGCTTGCATCAGTCAGTCAGCTCTTGCAGTATTTTCCAATCAGTGGCTGCATTCAGGATCACATTTAAGTTTGTATGTTTGTGCCTTACTGTAGAATCCTTTCGGTGGAAACTGATAATTTAATGCATTAGTTTTTCAATCGCTCCATTTTTCATCAAGCCTGAACCGAATGTTGGAACATGTACGACCGATGTTGCGTTTGCTTTTCATATCCTTTCTTTATTGCTCTGTTTTTGCACAAATTGCAACCGAGAGAAAAAATGTGCAGACAAAATGTAATCAAAGTCTGATTTGCTGTTTTACAGTGATGGATTCACTTTGCATTCTAAAACAATTTCGGAGTGTGCTTTTGAGCCGCAGCACATATGCTCCGAACGGTCTTAATCTGCAGTCCAGCTCAGTTCAAGGACAATAACAAACTGCTGTTTTCTCCTCACTCTGCTGCTTCAGTGGCACATACACATTTTACACGATACATATCAAGTACATGTGATCATTTCCCACAAACACCTCGCACGCCGCTTGGTGAAATTGGTTTAAAGATTAATATTGCTCTGGCTGATCTGTATCTCTGTTAACAGCATTACACTCAGTCAGTAAACCAGCCACAGTGGCGACCCCTGACCCCGGCAGTGGCTTTGTTCTGTGTGTAATCATTCGATGGATCTGGCCCCACAGATTTCTTTTGCTTTCTTTCTCACTGTCTGGTACAGCCGCACTATAAATATCCCACATCTCCGGCTGTTATTTCATTTCCCTGCGAGTGCTCCACTAAATTTATGGATGTGTTATAAATCTCTGTGCACATTTCTCCATACAGCGCATATCTCTGCTGCCCGGCTCAGGACGCTGTGATCAGGAACAGTCGAATTTATATCAGAGACAGAGATAACCCCTGCTCTTCAACCCACTCGCCATCCATATCCAGACTAACGATTCCCTCCCCGTCTGCCCCGACCCTTTGCTGTCGCTCTCTCTGTGCGTTCGTTTCCTCGACATCCTTCTTGTCTGTCACTGCCAACACCTGCTTCCTCTCAGCCAATCTCCTGCTGTCGAGAGCTGACAGCGTTAATCTGAGCAAACTGTTTTCTTCTTCTTGAATGGAAGGAAAAGTCTACAGCAGGGCTTTCTTCTCCTGACCTTCGTTCTCAGGTTGTGGTGATGAAATGTAACCCCTGTGAATACATTGGATCTTTTCATGCATATTCATGTTTAAGTTCAGTAGCGGCTATGCTCTAAAGCCAGACGACCATGACATTAAACTTACAAGTCAACCTACAAGACTCTTTTTTGTTTGTTTTCATAGCTCATTTTTGCGAGCGTTATGAGTGCAGGAATGCCCAGACTCAGTGCAACACACACAAAACTAGCAACCAATTCATTAAAATGTTGATTATTTTTCCCAATTAATCAATTAATCATCCATCCAAGCTTTTCAGATCCAGTGGTGACATCTTAATGTTGCATATTTTGTGCAACCAGTCAACTAAAAACAGAGAGATTCATCTTACTCAAGCACATATTCACGTTTGTGAAGCTGGAATGAGAGAAAATTTAGCATTTTTCCTTAATATATGACTTCAACAATTAATTGATCTCAAATTGTTGTGTGTCTCTAATTGTTTAAGCTCTTAAAATCTAGTAAAATCTTGTAAATGCACAATTTAGTTAACCAAACGGGTCGTAAAACAGTCCCACCTGCAGAAATTTAGACTTTATAAACACAATTTAAGCTAATTAAAACAGTAACAACCATTTACAGTAGCACCGATGTCTCAGCAAACACAAATATGTCAGGAATCAGTTCTATAAAGATAATTATTATAATCTCATGTATTAAAATCCCCTGGAAGAAGGACAGCAGGTCTTTAAGAAATCCTTTTTACATTCCTTTTCTTTTTCTCATATAAAATGTAAATCAAATGTAAGATTTTCACATTGATGCTCAACTGTACTCTGTAAATTAGGCACAAAACTGGATGAAACACCACAAACTGCTTGCTCTCAGTCAACATATTTCAAGCTCTCAGTGGTTAAATCAGCACTGCCATCCTTTAGAAGCCGCAGAGCTTCTTGAGGAACGCCTCAGCCTCCGAGCCCGGCGTTATGAGGGGCTCTGAACTCGTCCTCTGCAACGACATATATCTCAATCACTAAAGATGTGCACATTTAAACACTTGGCCTATTGAAATGCCCACTGCTTCCTGTTTACTGTGGTAAACCAGCAGAGTACGGAGGTGATGAATTAATGGAGATCCTAACGACTGTGCAGGACGGTAATGGAGCTCTTTGTGCATCAGTAGCTTCAGGTTCACAGGGTTAATGGGGTATTACTCGTCTAAAACCGCGGTGGTAAGTACTCTGCTGTGGAGGGCTGAGAGCAGTGTGGAGAGGAAAGACTGGAGCGTGGAGGTTAGGAGACGAGAGGATGGGAGAGGACAGCAGAGGAGAAGAATAGAGAGGAAAGGAGGGAGAGATGAGGAGGTGGCACATCAGTGATAAAAAACATAAACCAGACAGGAAGTCTGACATCAACAGCTGTGTTTGTATATATATATATCTATATATATATATACACACACACACACACACATATTTATAAGTATATGAAGGCTAATCAATACATATTGTTTGCTCATCCTCAGTATATAAATAAGTATATAAATAATACTCCTACAAATTGTATTTTTGTTGCAATACATCAAACTGAATACATGAGTGACTCACTAATGATGATGTTAATTAACATTATTAAATATTTGACGTTATCAAAGCACAATTTAACTATTCTGAAAAGTAAACTATATTTTGAACAAACACTTTCCTGCCGAGTGCTCAGAGAGCTCCACACTAGAGTCCAAGGGGTCCGTCATAATGCCACCAGCACACAGAGGAGCACATCACTGTGTGTATTATCACAGCCATCACCGCCTGTATCGGCAGAGCCGTTAGCAGCATTGATGTTTGGGTTTAACTGCCATTGACTGCTCGATGTTAATGCTGTTGATCTTCTGTTGCTGTACCTGCAGGCAGTGAGATAATGATGTGTTTGTGTTAGTCAGATACATAAAGAACTCCACTGTAAAACAAACCAGAGGAAAGAAGTTCTTACAGATTACATCAGTCAGTGATCCACAAGCACTCCGAGAAAAACAGTCTGGTAACGTCAACTAAGGTCCAGACGATAGACCTCCTTCACTTCTTCCACATGAACATCAAGCCAATCAGAGATGAGTTTGAAGATGACTGACGCCAATGAAATTTTGAACATATGCCACTACAGTGGTTATTTACAGCCCCGACACCTCAAGGATTTCACTGATACTAGCAAAAACATGATTTTAACTGATATATAGATAGATTTCATCAATATAAATATAGATATTTCTGTAGTAGTAATTTCATTTACATGGATTCGTTTAACTCATTGTCAGTACAAAAATGTTGATTAGTGCAACTTTGGGGGGGCAGCCGTTTCCTAGAGGTTGGAGAAGCGGCTTGTGACCGGAGGGTCGCCAGCTCGATTCCCCCCACCGGACTGGCAGAGAAACTTGGGTGTGGTGGAGTATCTCCTCCCCCCTCCATGATGTGCCCTTGAGCAAGGCACTTAACCCCCCATATACTCCCCGGGCGCCTGATGCGGCAGCCCACTGCTCACTGCATGTTGCATGTGCATGTGTGTGTTTACGGGATGGGTGAAATGCAGAGAATAATTTCCCAGTTTGGGATCAGTAAAGTGAATAAAATTAAATTAAATTAAATTAAAAATTAAATGCAACATTCGGATGAATAGGTGGGTCAACCAAATCTTGGACTTCAACACCAGAGACCGCTGGGTGCTTCCTGTTTTAAAGCGACTGCTGACATTGTTTTTTTAAGCATGACCACTAGTGATGGTTAACCATCACTAATGCTTTACCAAGTTGTTTTTGTACCGAAACCCAAACAAACCTTGAATACGATGTAAGTTCAGGAAAAGTTTTCTGTTCTTCCCGTTGATAGTAGTGTCAGATCAGAAAATGCTTATATCTGTCGTTCTGGAAGGCTGGACTTGAAGGATTTGTTGAAAATTACGTATCAGCTAAAGGAAAGAGATTTTGAAAGTGCAGAAATCTGACAAACTAAGATTCCAGAATTCACCGGACAGCTACACAAAGACTGATTTCACACCTGCTGTTTGCTTGCTTTGTCAAGTCCTGACAAAAAAGGATGTCAGCGTGAGCTGAAGCAGTCCAGGCAGAGCTTTCTTAACACATCTATGTGTGTGAACACATCCACACAATGCCAAACTTAATTAATGAGATTCCGTTTCTGCCTGCAGGACAGATTTGTGTAAAACCTCCAGCTACCTCCACCCTTTCATTAGCCTGCACTGCACTCCTCACTATCTCTGTTCGGTGCCTTTATACACATACATGGCAGCGCTGTACTTCCCTTTGCCTCGCTGTTTTGTTTCTGCTCACTGTTGCACTGAAGGTCGTCGTGTGGGCAATTTTTCATCTGTGCTGAAATTAATTTTGGCCGCCTGCCTCTATCTCTGTCTCTCTGTGTCTGTTTGGAGGAAGTGGACGATAAATCAGATAACTTTTCCTTTTGTCTGCGGGGGCAAAGTGGTCCGCGCAGAAGAAGTCAGTGCAAAAACTTTATTTTTGCTGGAGTGAGACAGTGACACGCTGAAGTGTTGTGGAAGAGGATGAGTGCTTGGATTGTTTTGTTAATTGGTTTTGGTGTCAGGGTCCAGTTTATGGTTTCCAGACTCATGCAGTCCAGGTCGAGACCACGTTCAGTTTAAAAACCTTCCAGGGGAGCTCTGAACCCTGTCTGTGTGACACATGAAAGATGAATCCTGCAATCTGTGTTTTGATGTGTTCATTTATTTTGATACTGACGTTTAAGTTATTTTCACATTAGGATAAACGCTCGAAGAAGCTTTTTTTAGATTAGATTAATCCCAAATTGATTAGCCGACCCCAGTTTGCTGTATCTCTGTTGGACCTGGAGGCATGTAATGAATGATTTTTAAGTTGTGCGTGTGTGTGTGTGTTGTGTCCTTCAGTTTGTTTCCCAGACTTTTACACTAATTCCATCTCTCAACAGTTCTGCCAAAAACCAACATGTACTTGAAACTCTTAGGAAGAGACAAACCCAAACGGCTGAAAACCGGCTCCAAACAGTGTCGACATTAAAGCGTCACATTATCAACAAACAGCTAAAATTTGGCCCTTTGTGTCTATTTAATGATAATCAAGTAGTGGTGACAAAGCTCGAGCAGATGAAAGGGCCGCACTCAGCCCGGGCCATGCAGCGAACAGCCTGTCTAATGTGTTCCTGTCCCTTTGTACATTTGTCATTTGCTGCATTTCAGTTTGCTGCTTGGAAGCACTGATAAGGGAAATGGAAAAAGGAACCTTGGATCTCCTCCAAGTTTTTAAAAATGATATTTCCCTCTTGTCGTCCTTCATTCCGGAAGGTCTCACACGCTCGAAGATTTGAAGCTTCAATAGAGGTTCTTTAAAAGTCCAGTGTGTAGGATTGAATGGTATCTAGTGGCGAGGCTGCAGATTGCAACCAACTGGATACCCTTCACCTTAGGAGAAGCTACGATGGGCAATAAAACTACAAGAAAATATGAAAGGCCTTCTCTCCAGCCTGTGTTCTGTTTGTCTGTTCTGGGTTTCTGACTCCAAAGAAAGGTACCCCCTCCCTCTATAGTTACAAAGAGGGTAACAATAACACAACAATGCATTTTTGGGTGATTACAAACTAATGAAACATATTTATGATTAAAATGTTCCATTTCTGCCAATAGCTCCCCCAAAGACTGACAGGCCAATTAATTACAAATCATGTATAATTACTATTACTGCTGAGCCTTTTCCCAATCCAACCAAAAGTTTTGGGTTTTTGTTAATTTTTATTTATTTTACAGAAACTTGACACTTCCTTTATATATTCAATCCTTTATCGTGATGACATAGTCACCTGATTTAAAGGATAACTTTCGTTTTTTGCAACCTGGACTTTATTTGTAGCATTAATTACGACCATTTAGACACCCCGACAACTTTGGTGGCATTTGGAGTCGTTTTGAAGAAATTAGCCCCAGAGGAGCGGCGCGTATATGCGTATAATGCGAGTTATGGGGGCACCTGTGCGCAGCCTCTATAAACGCATAATCTGCGGCGAAACTTGTTCATATTCCAATATTTTGTTAATATATGCTGGTGCTATTCCCCTCTGAGCCCGTGGTGGCATGTTATCAGATTATGCGTTTATAGAGGCTACGCACAGGTGCCCCGATAACTCGCATTATACGGATATACGCACTGCTCCTCTGGGGCTAATTTCTTCAAAACGACTCCAAATTTGTCGGGGTGTCTAACTGGTCGTAATTAATGCTACAAATAAAGTCCAGGTTGTAAAAAACGAAAGTTATCCTTTAACTGGCAAAGTTATTGTCTTGCTGCATTGTGAAGCCCTGAGTGAAAACTGCTCTGAAATTCACTCTGCATCTGGGACTAAAACTTCAACTTAGAAGATAAATGATATGTAAATGCATGAAAGTCGTGAAAATGTGGGTTTGGCAGTATTTTACAGTGTGGTTGTTGTTTGGCAGCTGACGTATTTCCAGTGTCAGGCTGCCCTTGAACACATCACACAAGGAGATTTTTCAACAAAGGGCCTTTCTGGCAAATGCGATAACAAATCTTTGTCCAGAATATGAAGCAGAGTGACAACAGTACTCTGTATTTTTGATTACTTACACGACAAGCAAGCTTCAAGTGCAGTTTGATTTTGAACGTGGCCAGCAGTAATGTGAAATAGCAAAGCAAGCAACTGATCCTTAATTATTCAAGGAACTATTATAGTGCCATCATAATCTCTTGAGAGTGAAGCATTTTAATGAAGTTCTGGGATATTCTCTCATTTGCAATAAAAAAAACACACCCTCTAAACGTTCTTCAAAGCATTTTCCTTTTCAGAGTGCAGCTGCTCCTCGCCGCCATTTGGTATTCTGTTTATGACCGTGGAACCAGGTAAGGTGTCATTTTGCTGTGCCGCAAAATCAAAGCCAATCCAAGAGCTTTGATTACATTTTAAAAACAAAAATAACAGTTTTTGTCAAGCCGGCAGAGGAGTCGGCCGGCCTCATCGTGATTTAGCATCTTTTGTTTGTTCAAAGGAATCTGTGATTGTGAAGTTTACCTGTCATCAGCTCCTCTCACAGCCACACACACACACACACACACACACACACACTTCAAACCAATCAGTAGTCGGGGCAGCTGCCTGCACTGCTCCATTAGTGGACTATGAAATGGAAGTTAACAAATTTGTACCATGAAATATGGCCGGCAAAGGCCAACTATGATAAGGCTGTGCTGAATCACAAGGCTGCTAAAACTGCTCAAACTGAACTATGTTGAAACTTTACCAGACTCCCACATGCGCTCTGTATCTGCACTAATTTGCTTCTTCCTGCT
Source organism: Chelmon rostratus (assembly GCF_017976325.1). NCBI lineage: Eukaryota > Metazoa > Chordata > Actinopteri > Chaetodontiformes > Chaetodontidae > Chelmon > Chelmon rostratus. The sequence goes on from NC_055668.1 coordinate 22,550,252, forward strand.
GTGCATATTCAATCAGTGATAGAAAATGAGAATAATTGAATAGTAGAATCATGAGCCAGCTGCAGCGTTGCAGAGACGGCGTAACTGTTTCACATTAGGATGATAAATAATTGGCTGTTTTATAAATTGCCTGGTCTGTAGTAAATTGTGTGTGCATACAAATGGTTTTATCATACAATCTCATTAGAGGGAAAAGGTGTTTCGAAACACTTTCAGCATCATATCGCCTCTGTCAAAAGTACAGAGTGTGAGTTTGCTGATGCTTTCTTTAGCTTCTCTGGAGCTTTTACAGCTGCGTGTCACTTCAGCTTCAGGCCTGATGCTGTTTCAAGGCAGACAGCTCATCAAGATGAGTGACAGGAGGGATGTGAGCAACTGAGGTCAAGTTTAACTGGAATCACGCATTCAGTGGTTCAAGGCAAGGAGTTGCATAAAGCAGCTTTAATCGGAGGAATGCACTTTATTCCTCCCTGTGGAGACTTTGCACTTTTCCTCCTCCAGGACGTGCAGAGGTCATCGTCAGCAGCAGAGCAACACCGCTGCAGCTGCAAGAGACTGAGCATCATGCTCAACGGCACTCCAGCAGTGTGTCTGCTTCCTGCTCAACACCGGCTTCTGCTGGCCTCCAGCTCAGGCCGGGTGACTTTAAGGTTCGATTCCTTGCTGGTGAATAAATAACTGGATTTTTCCCCGAGTGCATATTGCAGAACTTTCATCATCCTTTAGATCTGTTATTCAAAGCTCTTTCACATAGATCGAGTGTAGAATAAAGATAAATGGTGATATATCTGTTTCAGGGGACTCCTGCCTTATTAGCACATCTGCATCACAGGACTGTAGAATGCATTAGTTTTGCTGTGTTTTCATTTTGTTATAGTAGGTTTACTGCATGAGTGGCGGAAATTATGCACATTAAGTGATAAACACAAAGTTCAAGTAGAACTGAAGTCAAACTTCAATTATAGTTAAAGGGTTAGGGTTGGGGGTTAGGAGTTTTAATATAGCTTTAATAAAAACAGGCTTCATTTGACAAACCTCTTTATCATTCATCACAATCATTCATTCTGAAATTTTGCTTTTTAGATATTTTGTTGTTTGTTGGTCCACTTGTCCTTATTCCCCCATTTTCTCCATCTGACCAATGATCAAACCTGCATTCCTCCAGCCGTGACCTCCAGGACGCCCAGGGAGACTCAGCGTAGAGTTTCCATCAACTGCTGGTTTTACTCCACCACCTGTCCACCTCATATGGAGCTACGATTAATGAAGGTGCTTCACATGCACGGAGTCTAATCGGCAAAATCCTTCTTTGTTGCCAACTTCAACCTGGGAGAATTATACACTTCCAGTTTAACTCTCCATGTTGAGGTGAACTTGGGTATCACTCAGAGTGGTTTCATAAATTTGTTGAAATACAGCTGAGAATAATTTTTCTGTCTTTTATCAGTTATTTTTTAGAGGAAACGGTCACAGTCTCAAAGTCACAGTTCCAGAGTGGAGCAAATCTCTGAGGGACCAGTCACACCTGCTCCCACTTAACGGTTTACAAGTCGCTGTTAAGTTCCACACAGGTAGAATAGTGTAATTTATAGCTCATTATCCTCAAGCTCAGTCTAGTGTTATTTGTTTTTGCTGTTTTTCACCATCTCTCCATCATGTTTTAGTTCATCTTTCTTACTACATATAGTGTTAAAGACACACACACACACACACACACACACCTGTTCTCACCTGCCGCTCTTCCTCCTCTTCCTCACAGTGTGAAATTGGCTGCTACATGCACTGATTCAGACCTGCAGTGATTGGTGGTTTGGTCACTGTTATAAAATAATAATTTAAGGACACTTAACAACAAATTGCTCCATAAAGAGGCAAACATAGCTCGACACTAAGCAGCAAGCTAAAGACTTTAATTGTAAGTAGTATACAGCAGTAGCATTATCATAAATATCAATAGCCACATAGTTATTTTCCTTATCCGAGCGCGAGTGCACTTAGAACAGCTGGCTGATTGAGTCTGATGCCTGCTGTCTCTCTCCCGCTCTGAGCCCTGGAGATCTGATGCAGTTTAATTAATGATTTGATAACTGTTGAGGTGTTAAGAGGAGCACAGGCATGAAATACGACTGAGGAGTAAAAGCAGAGCTACGCAGGATTCCTTTCCACCTGGTTCTCCATATGCTCTGCGTCTTGTTGTGTTTTTCCTCTCCTGTCTCCGTCCTGCTTTCTCTGCTTTCCATCTGTCTCCCTATTCTACTCATGCTTTGTCTCTCAGACACACACACATGCATCTCAAGCAGCCGGAGGCATGGAAGTGCGTAGGAAATGTGTTAAGAGCTTCGCAGACACTTTACCAAACGAGCTAAAAGGATGTATGTAGGGAGAGGAGTGTGTTATTTTGTCTCATTAAAAAGCAGCAGTTGTATCAGGACAGTGTCAACTGAGCACCAGCGATACTATCTGTGAGTCAGCTTAGTTGAATAAACAGCTCTGCAGTCAGAGTAACAGATGATCACCAACTGTGACTCTGAATCTGTTGAATTTGATCTTATCAGTGTGCAGGTGTGGAGCGTTAAAGAGGAGGAATGTGTGGGTTTTACTTTTGGAGGTGATAATAGCGTGTCATTGCATATATTGCGACTGATACCACACTAGCACAATTTAAGTTGATGTTTGCACTCAATCACTAGCACATAGCTACAGGACTCTGATTCCCAGTTAACATAATTTGTATAATTAAAGTGTGATATCCATGTATAAAAATACATTTGTGACTGTCATGGCCCCTCTTTGGATGAACTGAAAATGTGTTGATCACATGACCTTTCAATGAGCACCATTTAAATTTTCTCATTGTCTCAAGACCAAATAAAACAACATTCCCATTGGCTGCTGCTGCTCTTAGCGTTTAGTATGGATCAGCAAATGATAGCACGCTAACATGCTAATCTAAGATGAGGAATGCAGTAAACATGAAACCTGCTTAAGATCAGCATGCTAGTTTTGCCATTGAGAGCGTGTTAGCATGCTGATCAAAGCACAGCTGTGCCTACGGACAGCCTCCCGGGGGCGCAGTCTTGTCTTATTATCTAACCTTTAATTATCACACATTCTACTTTTGTCACTGTGCTGCATGTGTTTACTTACATGCTGTTGCTGAAAATAATCACTATTTTTTTTAAACCACAGACCTCAAACACAAAAGGAAATTCTTAAAGCAGAGTGTTATGTTTCTGGTTTGTTGAATACATTATGTTTTATGAATTCAGACAGTTTTCTTTTTGTTTTGGATGTGGACATCACTCTGTCACCTTCACACATGCATACAGCGTTTCCACTAAGAAGCAATGCCAGGGACAAGTAAAAGGGTGACGTATTCCTGTCCAAACTTCAGTGGTGAACTAAAAAGCACCCTGGTGGGCTCGTCACTACATTTTCTCCACTGGAAAGGACTTTTATCATATTTTCTCCACTGGAAAGGCGCCCTAGGGGGCACTTTACTGCGTTTTCTGCACTGGAAGGGCACTTCACTTTATCTCCACTGGGAGGGCAGCGTAGAGGACACTTCATCATGTTTTCTTGCACATTTTGTCACTGCAGAGGGCAATTTACAATGCTTTATCGAGCATAGGGGCTTGTTTTCGTTTTTTTTTTTTTTTTTTTTTAAACATGGGTCAGGCCAAGTCCAGCAGTGCATTCATTTGCTCCCCCCTCTCTGGTTTAACATGTGCAAATTAGGTTTATCTTGGAAATGTCCTTCAGCCATTCAATATTATGTCCCAATCATCTTGGAGGTGCACAAGAGCAGACAAGAATGAAACCATGATAATGCTATTTTTTCACATTTTCTGGTCTGGTCCTGATATACTGGCGAACTGTCCAGTATGTACCAGTGCATGCTGGGAGAGGCTCCAGCCCCCTTCAACCATGAACTGGAGTAGGACTACATCAGCAAATTACCAAATGTATATTTGGTGACAGTATAAACAGCCGGGCGAGGAGCTGAGAGGATGAGAGGGAAACACAATTGCAACGCTGCCAGCTGTAAGAAATAATGACCAGAGGAAAAGAGAAACACTACTCTCCAGGTCAGGATGATATGCCTTTAAAATTCTTGTTTTTTCTTCACATAAATATGCACCCTCCATCCTTGAGCTATCTGGACCGCCCGCAGAGAGCCTCTATTTTCAGTGCTGGCTTGGTTCCCTTATTACGTTCAATATTTCATATTCTTTTCAATTCTATATGCACAGGAAACGCTGTTGCATGTTAGCATTTTCAGTGGCTGTGAGACAGGTGCTGAGTTCATATTTCAGACAGTATGGATGGAAAGGGGGGGGGGGGGGGTGACACATATAGGCCTGTACACCCGTACAGCAGACGTAGCTATGAACAGCCTAATCCCACTAGTGTCAGCCTGGTTGGTGGACACTTTGGCCTGGATCTCTCTCCACTTTGCCCTTGTCTGCCTGTGTGTGTTTGGCTGGCAGTGTGTGAAGAGCAGCCATCTGTTTGGGAGGAGGGCTCATCCTTTGGCTGCCTCGCTGTTGTTAGAAGTAAAGCATTCCCAGCTCCTTTTTTTTCTCGGTCTGTTCCAGAAAAGTAAATGTCATCGAAAGAGGAAAAGTCTCCACACTGTGCATGTTTTGATTGCTCCTGAACTCCTGACTGTGGGCATCTTGTTGAACCAATGACCTAAGGCATGTACTGCGTAACCATGACAACCGGTGTATGGTGTGTGTCTAGATAGAAGCCATTGTACCATGTCATTTTCTTCTCTATTCAGTATTTGCTATTGCATAGATAGATAGATTTGGACAGAGAACCAGCTCCAGCGACATACTGTATTTACTGTACAGACGTGACAGCTGTATCAATCCTCTCATATAACCCTCGGCAAGAAAGCGTGTGTGGAAGTGTACTTCCCAGAATGTTGATACTGGTGGAAGACATTGTAACGATCAATAACAAATATGTCCGTCCACAACAAGGCTGGGCGTCTGTTGACCTCGACACTCCATCCAGCCTCTGTCCAGTGTGTCCTGCTTCATTTGCAAAAAATCAGTTGCACTTTTTTAATAAAACCTTTATTTTACCAGGAAAATTGGCCCATTGAGATTAAAAATCTCTTTTCCATGGGCGTCCTGGCCAAGTGGCAGCATTGTCGCACAGCACAGAACAACAAGAGATCTGCAGTAGCAAACCACAGGTGACACCCTCACTATTGGTGCTATTAATGGAAATGACCTACACTGTGGTTTATTGGGTTACACTCATTGCTCCAGCTAATTTGAAAATGATTCTGTATATTAGTGTTAAAAATGGCATATTTAGCAACGTCAGTAACAATTTGATGTTCAACATCCAAAAAAAAAAAAAAAAAAAAAATACTCTTTTACCCATTTGATGAAGAGTATCAGGCACCTTCCACAGCACAGCCTCTGAGGCTCGGGAGGGAATTAAGGTGCTTATATGCAAATAATTATCCACTCTTGTCTCATTATGATGATGTTCTGGAAATAACAAGGTCATGATTGGTGTAAAAAGCAGCACACCTTGATTTCTGCTAAATCTTCTCATTATTTAATGGAGTTCTTAATGTGTGCATAAAGTTGCAGAGGGAAATTTGACCTGGATGGAGCATCTGGGTTTGTTTACAGAAACGTCAGCGTGACAGCGCTCCGCCTGCTGTGTACTGCATGAGCACTTTTTGACATCCTCGGCTGTCAACGAGTCAAAGCTAATAAAAGTTTGCATCAAGGTGCTGTGAAAGCACAACAACTTAAAAACAAATTACTAAACATAATGTGTCATAAGTTGATATTTCATCTTATGCACTGATGGTGACAGGCTGTCACAGTCAAAGTAAACTGACCACAAAGTTTGAAGGTTTCTGGAGGAAAATGCTGCGATTTTGATGTCCCTAATTAATGTCCCCAAACAAGCCAATGCTGTAATATCCAACACATATAAAAGCAAATTCAAATTAGACACTGTTCAACTTCTGAATACCGAGACAGAGAATATATAGCTGAAATAATGCCGACATACATCCACATTCATTTGTCTTGTTAAGACAAAATAATCTGCGGAAAATGTTGTTTTTGTGTATTTTGGTTTCTTTTCATACTTTAAAAATGTGACCATATTCATATAGTTCAAATACTCATTGGAAGCCTGTGTGTGTACAATCAGTTTTTTATTATTTATATTTATACATGTATGCTGTTTAGTTCACGCAGAAGAAGCAAAAGTTTGAAATAATTCTTGTCCAGCTGAACTTTAGAGCCATTTTACTGAATCTTAAATAAAAACTGAAGGTCTAAGGTGCCAAAGTTTCATGGAGAACGCAGCTCTTGCACAATGGAAACTCTAAGTTTCTGTTTGCTGAACCTTTAATACGCTGTGTATATTATTCAGCATTTAGGTGCAGCCGTGGCTTCATTAGCTGCCATTAAAATGCCTAATTATCGTTTCAACAGGCCTTTCATTATTGCACCCTGTATTTTGCAGAAGTGCCAGGTTTTATCCAGTCATCTCGCCCTCGGCCTGAACAGTTCCTCTATAAAAGGTTATTGTGCTCCGGGTCATTGAAAGCCTTTCACAGGGCCCTTAGAAGTAATTATGAGTTCTTTATTCTGAACAGCTTAAAGTCACTAAGGCATGAAGCGGCACTGTCCTCTGTACTAAGCCTGAGCAATCTGAATGGAAGCTGTTCAGTACAAAGGATGTTTCCTTTTAAATCCCGCAGATGAAGGTGCATTTTATTAAAAAAGGATTTAAATCCCACAAGGAGCAGAAGAGGCGGCCATGAGGGCTCTTAGGTGAGACTGTTGCTGTGTGGTTAAGTGTTTGAGAATTGTTTGCCAGTGACTCTTTGTGAAATAGGGATGCAGATTTCAAAAGGTGGTATTCATCATTTTAATTAAAACGTAACATCGAGGTGGATCCTGATGGTCAAGTGGTTAAGATGCAAATCTTATAGCCACAGTGCTGCATATCATACAGGTCTTTATCTCGCCACGTTTCCTGACTGAGCCTCTACTTTTCTTTCATCTGTCCAAAAAATCTCTGAAAACAACAACAAAAAGGCAACAAAAGAAAAACATTTAAAGGACATTATTTGTGACAAATGTTAACATGTACAGCATTAATGCTTGTTGTCTATGGTCTGACCACAACGAGACACAAAGTTCAGCACAGCAGGAGGTGGAGACAGGTCGAGTCAGAGCTCACAGGTGGATGCTGAGATGGAGGTGCAGCTTCTGAAATGACAAAATAAAGTGTGACCTCCTCCTTTTAGAATGACTCACAGAAGCGGTTTCTATAATTCCCACAGTGGCAGCAGGCATGCAGCGACCAGAGAGCTGATGGCTTGAGAACACCCCCATTATTAAAAGTGTGTGTTGGATATTTGTCATGTGAGTAAAGCACTGACCCCAGTTGGCTGCCTGAAATGGTTTTACTTCATTTGTGTATTTTATGGCAGAATAAAACTAATGAGCAGCAATTATCCAAAGTTTTTGTACATGTTTTTGAATTAAATTCTTATTAAGGTCTAAAATGGATATTGGATGGAAACAATTTCTGAAAAAAAAAACCCATCAACATATTTGCAACCAATATGGACATCAGTCTAACATATTTATAGGCATTTCCATGCTTGCACTAGTTTGCACTAGTTTGCTGGATTTAAGCCTTAGAGAGTAAAATAACAGCAGTGTGTCTCTGCTGCAAAGTCTCACCTCTGACCAGCAGACTGACGGGTTGGGTCAGATGTTCATAGCTAAGCAGTGATGTTGCTGGAGTTTGTCTGTCTGTACATCACTGCAGCAGGGGGAAAAGTTCAACCACTGGAGGTGGTTGACTCTGAAAAAAATGACTCTGGCATCTGCAGATACTACATTACAGACTGAACTTGATGCTACTACATGTTTCAACCTCTTCAATCACAATTTCACCTTTAAATTTCCTCTCAAGTAGCCTTAAAATGACAAAAAAAAAAAAAAACTAATTTTCTGTACTGTACAACCCCATAAACATTCTGCATCTTTTACCTCCAGCTTTTATATAAATATTCAAAGATAGATGTCTTGGGGATCATTTTAGACATCTTTGCCTGTAATTTAGTCTGACACATTTATTCGCTTTGGAAAGTTTTGGTTCGCCACTTGAATTCGAAATGAATTTCTGTGGGTTTGAACACTGCTGGCTGCACAGCATGAGTTTGTATAATGGACTGAGCAGTAGGTTGAGCGGGGTTAAAGAACGGAGCTGCCAACAACCAGTGCGCTGAGACATTTCAGGGGAAAGGCTGAAAGCATGTGTTCACAGGCCTAAAAGACTAACAACAATTCTTTAGTCTTTATTCGGGTATTTAATGGGGTGATACATTTGCTCCTGTACACTCATTATCAAGCTTAATTATCTCATTCAAGAGAGTTAATTTGTACTGATGTTTTTGCAATTCCTACTCACATGAGATAAAAGATTACTGCTGAAATAACAATCATGTAGTCAAATGTAATTGACTCAGTCCATCATATCTGAGGAGCGACTACAATCAGAGTCTGAAGACGGTTGGAGGAGCATGAAACTCCAGTTTAGGAGATGATGCGCAAAATGTGTCAGGAGTCCACTTTCAGATCTCAGATCATCTCATGTTTATATTTATCACCGGCCTCTGATGTTCCTCTGATCATCTGAACTCAAGCCAGGCGACACACAGAGAGACAGAGACGGAGTGGAGATCTGTTTTTAACAAGACTTAGAGTCTCTCTGTGAGGCCGTCGGCATGCAAACACGCTCACCACAACGACGCTAACATGCTGATGCTGAGCTGGTATAATGTTCACCATGTTCATTGCCTTAGTTTAGAGGATAACACAGCAGGAGGACTACTTAAAGGACGTGTTAACAGCATTCTAGCCTAGATTTGTACATTGTTGGTCGTGTTTTTTTAGCACTCAGCTTCACTGAAGCTCATTATTTTCTTTGTTTTGCTTATTATATGTAAAAACACTCAGGTATTGTTCTCTGGTTACAATGAAGTCTCATAGTGAGAACAACTCAGAACATGCATGCAGTAATAGAAAAGACTGGTAAAAAAAAAAAAAAAAAACACCCATAAGATTTGATGAATATACTGCTAATCAAACACCAAATGGTCTGTTGGTCCAAGTGTATATATGCATGTATGTGCAATGCAATTGATATATTTTTTAACCTGACTTTCGCATATTCTTTCTGCATAACTAATTTAATTCAATCACATTTTAACCCATTTTGTTCTTCTTTAGACTTAAAATTTGCAGGGGAGAATTAAATGAGCTTTACCTAAAATACCCACACAGCATTGAAGCCGTCACAGGCCACCAGGTGCTTTCTGCTTGGCAGCAGCAGCAGCGTGGCAGAGCAGCTAATCAGTCCTAAACTAATGTGCTCCAAAATAGCTTCACTTAAGCGGCGCTGCCTTTCCTCAACACCGTTAACATGCCTTACATGGAGCAAATTGATTTTCCCGGCCTGATTAAACTCACCTACCCTGTGATTGGTGCTGTTGATTGACTGCTCAGTGATTTCCCTCACTGACTCTGGTGGCTGTGATCGTCAGGGCCTGTTGTGTTGGCACAGACTTTGCTTGAACATGGATTTGTAAAACACAACATCTTTGGAAAAGGAAAACCTTCTCTACAGACGACCCTCCTCTGTTGTTAAACTGTGTTTTTTCTACAAAGCAAAAAGTCTGTTAACATACTAGTGGAGAGTGAGCTGGAGCAGAAATCTGACAGGAAAACCCTCCTGTAGGATCAAAGTCATGGTTTTGGGATTTAGTTTAGTTATGTCCTGTTTTATGTTGAAAGAGTTTCTCTTCATGTGTCATGTTTTGTTTTACTTCCTGCCTTTGTCTCTTTCCCGCCCTTGTGATTGCGGATTATCTTCACCTGCCCCTCGTTAGTCTACCCTCTCTGGTGTATTGTGTAAGCATTTCCCCCTTAAGATACTTGATTTCAATAAAAAGAAGTAAAAGAACACACACATGCAGCACTTCTTACATAAAGGGAGGGGGGCGTCTGATCGGGGAGATGATTATGGAGAAAACATGTCTGCTCTTTCCTGTAGAGACCAAAGACTGGAGGTGGAGAACTTGTTGAAATAATCACCGGAGGGGGCAGAAACTTAACGCTGACATGGGAACAAGCTCCTGTGAGGGTGTACAATCACAACCTGTCCTCCAACTCAGACACACACACACACACACACACACACACACACACACACACACACACACAGTAACAGATGGCAGATGCTGTGGAGATTTGTGGTATTAATTCAGTCCCAAATGCTGCAGGTTTAACAGTTTCTGCTCTCCAATAAATCACAACCATAATTTTGTGGGAAGTGAAAGAACACTGTAAAGAAATTCATCATGAAGATGGTGCTGCAGATTTTTTTTTTTTTTTTTTTGATCTCATGCAATAAATGTGTTTGTAATGGATTGTGTTTAGCAGCTTGTTTTCACCTTTTCCTTTCCTAAATTAAATCTCCATCTTTATAGAAAAGGGAAAACTTGTGAATGAGAATTACACTGTGTGTACATGTGATTTCTGTACCATGAACTTTGACAAAACTGACGATCCATTAGTGAAGCTTTCTTTGTGTAAGAATTAGTTAGTTGGAGGATTCACAGTTAAAGGGTCCAGCAGCCGTGTCTCCTAAATGCTATGTTTAGATACAACTGATTAGCTACAGGAAATACATTTTGTAGGAAACATAATGATGATGTAATTATATATTCTATCAACATAATGATTAAATATTAATTAACATACCAGGAAAGTAGAAAGTGTGTTGATGCTGAATGTGTTTTTATTGACAACATATTTCATTTAGTTTTCTGGCAAGTAGGCAATCTTACACTACACTATCCACTTAGCAGTATTAGTCAAGTTTCTAATAGTATACAACCGTAACCTAATGGAGTGTTTCACTCAATCAAAACGTTGCCTCTGAACATAGTCCCGGCAGCGATTACATTGTCACCATGACATATTTATGAATGCAAATTAGTTGTATATCAACATCATTTCTATGAGACCAGTTGAGAAGTTGAGCCCAGTGAACCACAAGCAGCATCTCTCCAGCAGTTACCACCTGCTTCCCAGCTCGCCATCAGTCAAGAAAACATGAACTTTATGTAGATATAGTGTTTTTTTCTGTTTTTTATGTAGAAAACTGTAATGCTCAAGCTTAATATGTAGTATGACATCATTATTCAGTCAATTTTTATCTCAGTCCTCTAACATTTGGTGACAGACAACACTTCTACTCGAAAAACAATAAAACAAAATTACGTTTTAGACATTTATTATACATTTGCCTACTATTTTATTCATATTTTCCACTTCTTTTGTGAACCTTAAACTGTGGTATGCTCATTTCAAGCATCAAAATAACTGGTCCACTTGAATGAAGGTGTGTTATCACCTGTAAGATATTTCAGGAAATCCAAAAAACAGACTTCAACTTTTCATCTTTATGGCCAAATTATCTCCTTACACAGTACTCTAGTTTGCTCCAGTGCTAGAAAGTTGAGATTTTTCTGGATATTTTGATATGTAACACATGGGTATCGTGTTTAATGCAAGTAGCTTTACAAAGATGAATTTAAGAGGATTTGTGAAAATCACTTGTTTATACACACACATGCTGGCTGTACATGAAAATTAGAAAATACTGAAAAATTAAAACTGACCACAGTCACTGCAACTTCACTCGTTGACTTTGTAAGAGTTTGACGCTAAGGGATTGTAAATATAGCCAACGGTGTTATTTTTTTGGAAATATACTGTAAAATGTGTGAAAACAGATTCTTGACGCTTGCATGCTAATCTGCTCTAATATCTGATTAGCATTTGTCCTTGGTGGAGACCAGTGAACCCTCAAGCCTGTTGGTTAGAGAGTGAAAGGATTAGTGTGTGCCATCAGGGGAAACACACACACACACACACGCACACACACACACACACTCAGAGAGAGAGAAAGAAAACACACAAATACAGCCCACACATGAATAAATAATACACACATGCAGTCACGCACACACACAGTTGAACTGCTATACTGTACTTGTGAGGACCCTCGTTGACATGAACCACACGCGAGCCCCTTAACAAACATCCGAATGTCCGAAGCAGGATTTATATTTGACATGGCAAACCTGTCATAGATACCTTTGATTAATTGTTTGGTGTCAGATTTCACCCTTTGATTATTCCCTGCTGCAGCTGTGCACACTTTTAAAAAATGGGTTAAAATGTATGCATCACACACACATTACTGGGTTAATTTTAGCACTGATGGGTAGAAAACCACCCAAAGGAACAAAAGATGGGTTGTTTTGATCCAGTAACCCGACAGTAATGTAAAATTACACCAATACTGGGGCAAAACACGCCACTGGACCTCGGCTATGTTAACCCAGTAGTGCTACATATTAACCCACACTGGATCAATTTTGAACCCAGTGTTTTTTAGTGTGTGTTCACATTCTGTCATTTAGTCTTCAAAACTTTCAATTGTCAACCAAAATTTTTACTTTAGTCCTACAACTCAGTCAGTCCTTGCTTGCTGAAACGTTTCTTTTTCTGCCAAACTTCCAATTTGCTCCTTCAGGTATTTTGGGAAAACGAAACACCTTGTTCTCAAGGTAAAAAAGAAAATGAACAAGATGTTCCTGTTCTCTCCTCTTATTAGTGATCCTACTTTTATTTGTTGTCGTCCATGTCATTTGCTGTATTCACTCGAGGAAAGGGATGAATATTTGCCTCTTTTTAACTCTCGTCATGTTGTCCGCTCTCATGGTTGCAGCACCCAGTCCAACGAGCTCTTTTCTGTAGCTATGATTTGAATGAATAACGCTCATTCCTAAGAGGATTCCAGTAATGGATTTAATGGTGTGTAGCTGGAGTCTTGTCCTCTTGTTTAGCCTGTGGGCAAAGTCTGCTGTTCTGGCCACTAAATGATCAATCTAAAAGGTGAAGAAATGCCATTCGATCAGCAGATTGGCCTTTCTGGATAAATCTCATTAACTCAGGAACATGCCATTCCCCCGTCACTCATCAAGCCAAAATGTCGCAGAAAATTGGCACCTTTGCTCTGGATGCAGAAGGAATTCATATGAGGGTGAAATGTTCAGAAAGCTCCTTTTCATCACTTGGAATGGCTGGGACATCTGATTTTCATTGTGTTCATCTTAGATTTCTCTGATCCTGCATTATTGTCTGAAAGAATCTCTCATCCGAACAATAGAGGAGAGGCAGCTTGTAATATTTCACATGATCCGGGGGAACAGAACAGATCGAGGCTGGAACAAGAGCGGTCTGAAAGTACAGTATAATTTTGCAATTATGATTTTTTTTTTAAATAATGTCACGACCTGCAGTTCATATCATATTTTTTGAATATGTGAACAAAATGCATGAATGAAAATGTGAACATAAAAATTCATAAAAACAGAAATTCAAGTGTGTGTTTGTGTGTGTGTGTGTGTGTGTGTGTGTGTGTGTAGCCTCAACGTTGAAAACTTCACCATTCACCTATATTATAATAGATTCAGTGGCGTCACAGAAAGACTTTAATCCATACAGCTGCAAAACACATGGCTTTAGAATTAAGAAATGATCCAAACTCTACTCAGAATTATCTTAATTTGATATCTAAAGTAGTCTGTGACTAAAGGATTACTGTCTGCACAGGACATATGAGGCTACAACCAAGAGACAGTTAGCTTAGCTTAGCATGAAGGTTGAAGGCAGAGGGAAACAGCTAGCCTGGGTAGCTGCTCGCACCTATAAAGTTCAGTTTTTATAGGATTGAATAAACAAGATCTAATGTGATAATTAGTGAGTTTAGGAGGTGCTAGCTGTTCAGTCTCTGTCCTCAGTCTTACTGAATGTCAAACTATTTGTTTAAAAGACACCAGTCGTATCAATGTTTTATTTCTTTTTTTCATGTGTGCAGGCATGCAAACACGCTCGGTGTGAGCAGCTTTCACTGGCATAAATTAGCTGTTTATAACGTTCAGGGTCAGATTCAACCTACGCTGACTGAATTAATCCAAGCAGAGAAAGATGAGTCAGTAATGCTCAATTTCCTCAACAGTTGTCACCATGATATCCTTGAGGAAGACATTCATCTTTCAAGAAGAGATGTTTAGGTGCACTGGGAGGCAGCTTGGTCTTGGAAAAGGTCTGAGATCAGCTACTTATGCCAGATAATTCACTGGATCTTAATACCTCTCTGTGCGACAGGTGAGGGCAAAAGTATTTAAAAAGAAATTGACACTGACAAAGCCCTTTGATCAAGGACTGCTAAACCTTTGCTAAGCTAGCTGCCAGTCTTCAAGTTAGCAGTCGGAAAGGCAACCTCTAAAATTTAAATGTAGCAACTTGCTCGATGAAAAATAAAATGAGAGAGAAGCACACAGGGAAGGTGTTCAGGCAAGCGAAGAATACTAAGAGGAGGAGGATGAGAAAACAGGAAGCAAGCTAACATTAAAATGCTATTTAGCCAACCTAAATCTCAAAGGTTTTGCAGTGAGATTTTAGTTTTTCTACGGTAGACATCTGCAGCTGCTCTGAGGAGTGTTTAGATATTTAAATAAAAAAGAGCATAGAAATACAAGGTTCAAGAAGTCAGTGTGATTCTGTCAAATCAACAGGAACCTGTTTGATTGACAGCCTGGCATATGTATGAAGAAGGTATTCAAACGTGACTATGCAACTGTATTATCCTCATGGCCTCATTCATCTGGATGAAATGAAATAAACATACTTTTGATTGTTTTCAGTCTTTATTGCTGTTGGAAAAATGTTGGCTATTGACTCAGTCTATATACAAAGAAGCACAGCAGCATATCTGCTTTCATATTCAACTGAACATCTTCTTTAATTTTGTATTTTTCTTGATTTTATGCATTCTATGCAATCTATTTTTACCTAGATTTTAATATTTTATCATGTGCTTTTATGCATTGTCTTTATTTTTATTTTCATCCCTATTATCATTATCAAGTTGGTTTTATTCTCCATCTTATTTTCCATTTGTTTTTTATCTATTTTTATGTCCACTCTGTCTTTTCTATGCAAAGCACTCACTTGGTGCATGTGATTTATTTGTTGTAAAGCATTTTGAGCTGCAATTCCTGTGTAAAAGGTGCTCTACAAATAAAGTTAATTATTGTATGTATTATTATTATGAACTGAGAGTGAGGTTAGAAGAGCCAGAGCAGATACACATCCACTACTCTCCAACCACAAAGCCACAGATCTGCACAGTGTTCACACTTTACCCTTTATTGATGATTTCTTGTGATCATCATTCACTATACTATACTATACTACATACACTATACTATATATTTCCCAAGATTGGTCAGATGCTTTAACTCGGACTTAACTTCGGACTTGTTTTTTCTGTACTAGCAGGCACAATTTGTGTAAACCTCAGTTTTTTTTTTCCATTTCATTCTGCACTGATTTGTTTGTTAGCTCAAATATTCACATCTGCATCTGAATTGCCAGTTGCACTAGCCATACATGCCAGTTTAAGGTAAGAATATCAGGGAAAGCCAATCAGAGGCAAAGTAAGGCAGGTCATGCGAGGTGCTGTAAGACTCAGAGCATTAACTCTCATATTCATTAGCTGCAAACAAATATGTTCAGTTAGGTGTTCACCAAAAACATGAGCACATTAAATCAGTGCACTCTTTTAGTGCATTCCCTGGATATCTGTGCCAAGGAGAAGCAAACTCATGATACTCAAATGTGTGTCACATGTGTGCTCACCGCCCTGGGTCACATCCTGATCATCTGAATGATGAAGAGAGGGATCAAAGTCAACTGTGAGTACTTTCAGAGGAAGAGAATCAAAATGCAGTATTTTGCAGTTTGTTGTATTCAAAATTTGAAAAGAAGAATAAACATGAAAGAGACAACTGGCTGACATACAGTGAGAGCTAGGATGCTTTGTGTCGATCCGCCGGGTGTTTTTGCTTTTAAGCTTAGAGTCTTCAGTGTCTTTACCTTCAGGGAGGGAATACAAGTTTCAAAGATAAAAATCAAAACCTTTGAAACTTTTCCAAAACAAAAGCACTCACACAAGCTAACACAGGGAAGAATCTGGGAGAGTGAAGCAAAAAAAGAGGCCCCCTCAAAAACCTGCAACATGGGGGATTATTAGAGCGACGGTTGGATGCTGTGCTTTATTTGGCCAGCAAATATGGCAGCTCGCACGGAAAGGACAATCCCAAAGTTGTACTCTCTGGATGCAGCCCGGTATCAGAAAGCTTGACTTCCAACAGAATCAGCGAAACATGCAGCTCCATTGTATCTTCAAGTGAAATCACTGACATATTCACTGACCACCATTTATTTCCCCACAATCTGTGATGTGACATCTCCCACAAAGAGTAAATGTCATTATAGTGAGAGGTGAGTGGAAGTAAATAAGCAAGCTGTTTAAGGATCTGAAAGCCTTTTGTAATACATGAGGAACAATAGTTGAGATGGGAGGAAATGCACTCATAGGGACTGATACTGTAGACTGCATGCTTACCCTTATGCATTCCAACAACCATAAAATTCAGCAGAAGAAGAAGAAGCTGGGAAATGACAGCATGTACATGCACGAGGCCGAAGACGTCTCTTATTATTTTCGGGAACATGGTGGGCGAGGAGCTGTTTCTGTCCAGTGCTCCTGTGTTTAGTATTTGTGAGACAAGTAGTTTTTTTTCTGAGGTGTTTCCCTTTCTTTCTTGCCTTAAGTCTGGATGGATTATGAATAGATACTCAGATTTAACTTGCTTCATTGCCTGAAGCTATGAATAATAAGCCTAGCATTCACTGTTTGATTAATACTGTGATTGCAAACTCAGATCACAGGTTTTAGCGTCTCGGGTTTTTCTTTCGAGTTCGATGGAATGATGCACAACTGGTGATGGTGCCTGTCACACTCATTGGATGTGGTTTGCTGCTTTAGCTTGCTGTTGCATTGTGTCTCCTTCAGCACTCCACTTCAGTTTTCAAAGTCTCTGAAAGTTTACATGTTGCTATGTATAATTCATGCTTCAAGACTGTTTAGCAAGAAAAGTGGAAGGTAAGCACTGTGTAGGCAGCCACTGATGATGAAGATGATGATGAAGAACTTGTAACATACCACTAACCTGAAGCTCAATTAATGAAAAGTGTTGCCTGTCACCTATGTCACCTATGATGGCCGCTCCCCTTCATACTAACCAGCCAACTCTTTGTCTGTTTATTCCAAACAGCCTTTTGTTGCAGCACACTCTTAGTGCCATCTCGTAACATACAGATGCTTGGTCAGGACCCCCTCTGCATCACTTTTTGAGGGACAAGAACCTCAATCTCCTGTGTGAAAGTCCTGCATTTGACCCATCCAACCAGCCCAACCTCCATTCTGGTGGATATTTCTGGCTCTTTATACTACATCATTTAACGAGTTGTGCGTGAGAACAGGCTGTCTGCAGGAGTCAGTCAGAGTGTAGGTTGAAAAATGAAGCTAGAGGGGTACCCAGTGCTTAAAAACTGACCAGGAATTCATATGTGAAGAGCTGGGAATGGGAACCGGTTTGTATATGAGAAAAAGTCCAAGATTATTACTTTAACATTCTCATAATCTTCTCTGCGCTGTGGGGTTCCCGGCTGCTTAGCTGCATGAAAGCAAAGCGTGGCAGTGCTCAGGAGAGAGATGCATGCACAGCAAGTCTTCACTGTAAACACAGGTGAAATATACAAAACAAAATGTTCGGCTCTTTGTTCTAATGGAGTCCATAAATAGGACAAAAGAGTCCATAAATACAGAGCAGTGCTCTGTGAAGCACTACAGCTTCCCAAGGGTTTCATTCAGCTGGTGCCGCTCTCGTCTTCCTCCCAGTTCTCTGTCAGCCTGCTTTGAATCGCTTCCCATTACTGGCTGGAGAGGCTGCTCGGCTCTTAAAGCCTGCAGTCACTCAGGCCTATCTTAATAGAGATCTCCCTCTCAGACTGAACAGTCGATTGATTCTCATCACTTTGGCGGTGAATGCCAGCTCTAAACAAAAGGTAGTTAAGAGTTAATGCCTGTAGTGTGAGGGGCGACACAAAATAAAGATTCAGTTTTACATTTTGGTATGTGAGAGAAATATCAACTGAAACCAATAAATCACGTCAATTTAACATGTAGCAGAGTGAATTTACTGTGAAAACCAATAAATCTTAGAGGACGTTTTTGGAAAGTGGGCCCATTTTGTCTGGTCCTTCTTCAGGCTAAGCTAATAAAGCTAACACTTGTTTCTTAGAGTTAAAGTCAGGGTTCAGCTTAAGGAATGGAAAATGTACAATTATCAAGTACAAACATGTGTATATCTGCAAAATCAACCATCAACACTCAGTAGCACTGAGTATGTAACCTTGATACCTCGATCCAAAGTTGGCATCAAAGGATTGTTTACCTTGTCTTTTTTTTTTTTTTTTTTTAGGTCTGATCAATGCATATTTGATTTTGGCTAAGTTGTCTCTTTAAAACTGAGGCACTGAGCACATTTTGTTCAAGAAAAAAGCATTAAAATGTTCCAACATTTAGATGAAGATCAGAACATAATATTTACTGTAATGTGGTTGCAGTCTACGTTGTATTAATGGATCATTAAGCGTAAGGAGCTGTACATGACTTCTAGTTTTAGTAGTACTACTAGAAGGAGGAAAGGATTTCAGATCAAACTCCCCCAGTTCATGAAATATTAATGTGATACGTTTATTGATCCCACATTCCTGCGTGAGGTCTCCTCCTTTGAAATGCTAAAAATCCAGAGGCCAGTGTAAGTGAACAATTCACTCCCACGATGTATCTATGTATGATTAAAATATGGGAGCTGATCTAGTAAATTGGAGTTGTTTCCTACCTCTTTCCCACTAGATACCATCCTTTGACATTTTCCATCACTTGATTTTCTTTTTCTCTGAGAAATGCCGGATATTTTGTTCCAGAGGTACACTCTTCAATTACCACTGAAGAAAAAGCAAAGTAATGTTGCACACAGAGGTGATTTTTCTCGAAGACCCCGTGTGCTGCCCCCCTCCTCAGCCTCTCCTCTACCGGGCATCAGGGCGCAAAACCCTGAAATCTGCATAGATCACAAGGCGACACCACAGTGATCCGACAAACAGCCTCTTTAGTGTCTCATTTCAGAGTTAAATGGGTCAGCACTCAGCTGGAGGTCTCCAGTGCCCTGGAAAACTGGAGGGCAACGAGAAAGGTTCTTTTTTTAGATAGGCCAAATGCATTTAAAGTCAGTTTTTCGCAATTCTAGACATTTAATACGAGTAAACGTTCCCTGTCGCAGGTCAGTTAGGATCATATTTTAAGGATTTCTGTTTTTTGTTTTTTTCTATCATCACATCCCCAGTCGGTCAGAAGCTTAGATACTTTGTGAGGCCCTTCCTGCAGAAAAGCGGCCTGACAACATGATGCCACCCCCGTGCTTCACGGTTGGGATGATAGCCTTCGGTCCCTTTTTCCTCCAAACATAACGATGGTCATTATGGGCAGACAGTTCATTTTTTGTTTCCTCAGACCAAAGGACATTGCTCCAAAAAGTAAGATCTTTGTCCCCACGTGTAGTTACAAATCGTAGTCTGGCTTCAAGTTGTGTCAAGATAGGATTCATTTAACTGTGAATATAGAAACTTTAGGACTGATTTCCTCCAAAAATATCACAAGGTCCTGGGATTGATTTGCACTTTTCACTGCAAAGTGATCAATAGGAGACAGTACACGTCTCCGTCCAGTATGACAGCCAATGGTTTTTATACTTGCCTGCTATTGTTTGTACAGGTGAACGAGTTACCTTCAGGTGTGTGGAAATTGCTCCCAAGGACAAACCTCGAGGTCTTGGCTGATTTCTTTTGATGATGCTGTCAAAGAGGCACTGAGTTTGAAGAAAGGCTTTAAAATACATCCACTGGTACCCCTCCAGTTGACTCCAGTTATGTCATTATGTTACCATATCAGAAGCTACTTAAGCCCTAACATCATTTTATGGAATTTTACAAGCTGTTTAAAGGCACCGTGAACTTCATGCATGTAAACTTCTCGCCCACTGGGACTGTGATACAGTGAATTACAAGTCGAATCATTAGTCTGGAAACAATAGTTGAAAAGATGACTTGTGTCATACATAAAGCCTAACCGAGCTGCCAGAACTATAGTTTGTTATCATGAAACCTGTTGAGTGGTTGAAAAATGAGTTTTAATGACTTTATTCTTAGTGTATGTAAACATCTGACTCGTAGATAGGTTTCACTTTCTTTGTGAAGTTAGTTTTATAACTGTCTTAGTTCTCTGCCATCTATGAACGCTCTCATTGTCTTGATTAAAACGCCGATCAGTGCAGACTTAATTCAGCGGTCAGTCGGTTCCTTCTGTAGAGCCAAATATGAATTAGACTGAGAGCAGCAGACAGGCCGCACTGACAGAACATAATTACAGTAAAAGGTCAACAGAGACCCAATCTGCTCTAATGACAGGATGGGAAATGCTGGCCGAGCCAGAGAGTGTTCGACGCTGGCAGAGACAGAGACGCAGCTGCTGGTCGTTACCAAGCTGCTTCAACCAGCGTTTGCACTTCAGAACCTTTGTTGTTTTACAGAAGAGCAGATTAACCTGCGTTACTGTACTGAATGAGTTTCTGTTGGTGCTCTTTTCCTCAGCTGCACCCCAGTTATACTGCTATCTAACAGTGAACTATATGCATTACTGTACTCATTTTCATGGCTCAGTGGTTTTATAGTATTTCCCTTTCATATAGAAGAAATCAAAGTACTTTAATGTTGTGCATTAACAGGAAACGATGCAATGCGTGCACCAAAGGATGTCAATCAAAACTTTGGCTTTAAACTAAATAAACACAAACAAAATGCTTTTCCTTTTATTCTGGAGCGTGTATGTCTCTTAGGTCCAGTGGTAGAAAGAAAAAGATTTTAAGGTTGAAGTCATAATATTGTGATTAAAAAGTTCTAAAATTTCAAGAATAAATTGTCGTGGAAAAAGTTGTCATGTTGACAAACAAGTCAGAATAGATTGATTTAATTACACATGTATGTTTAAGATTCCCACAGGCCACTGTAGCCTGCCGCACTGTCAAGTCTCCACGCTGATCCCACTCGCTGATATCAAGCAGCGACCTCCGGGGCTGAAAAATGATGACCACGAGGAAGAGCCAAAAACTGCAGTTGGCCACTTGAAGCTGGCTCTAAAAGCGAGTCAATCCCCATAGACTGCCACTCACTTTACAGCAGAAATAACCATGTTTACAGCCTTATTCTCTATAGGGGTGAATGTTTAAATAACTTGTTTAAATTATTTTAAGCCTTTCGTTAAGCATAATTATAGGCAGGGCTGGTTTGAGTGATGGCTAGTCAGACACTGTCACTGAGCTCCTCACAATCTACACAATAGCTGTGTTTTATACAGACTTATATGCACCTTCGCTCTGTTTGGGAGTGTGTGTCTACTCCAGGATGCTTCCCAGTGAAAGCCTGCAGGGAAGCGAGTGCGCTGGAGGTGGTGAAGTGAGATCGCCTGATCAGAAGTGTTTTCAAACAGTTCGTTTCAGTTTTGAGCCTCCAATGAGGGGCACAGCTGCTTCCTAAGCTTCAAACAGGGTTGTCACGTGTCTGTCTGATGGTCGTGTCACTGTGTCGGTCTGAATGGGATGCTTCCGAATCATAACGTGACGTAATGAGCAGCAGACGATAGCACGAATCACTCTGGCTGCCTTTCACTTGATTTACACAGAGCCCACTCTGGCTCTTGTCTCAGCTCTCTGGAGAAAATGTCCTTGTTGTACTCCAGCTGCTGCCTCAGAGCACATCTGGTTGCTGACTCATACATCTTGGAAGTGGTTTAATTTTCTCTGATAATAAGGTAAGATGCTTATTGATGAAACCTTTAGCTTCAACATCATTCATTTGACACATAAAAGACAACAGAATATTCAAATATAGACTTTATTATTGTAATATGTCTTTATTCTCAATAAATTGCCACTTTATGAGTTTTTCTTCTGAAATCATGACTTTATTCTCTAAATTTCAGATTTTCATCAGTGTGGTCCTGTTACAGTTGTTGCAGTCTTGACATTTATTTAGATTTTCACAACCGCAAGACATTGCACTCCATTGCATTTTTTATTGCATGCACAGATTTCTCACCTTCAGTGACTTCTGTTCTATCACCACTATATTTGGTCTTAATTTTTGTTTTGTATAATGCTGCCTTAATGCAAATTTCACACGTTACAAACTCAAAACCTGGATACAGTTGATATTCGCCTTTGTCTGATTGATATGGTGGATGTCACTGCTCACCGTAATGATCTAAATCATGTATCTCAGTTGTGTTTATCCCAAACATACTGCTGTGACTGCTGCTGCGGGAAATGTAAAATGCACTCTCTTCATGATTTTTCTCTTTGAAGACACCATGGGGGGGTTTGAAACCATATATATGAATTTTTTTTTTTTTAATGGGCTGGCATCCATGTTAAATCACATCATGACAAGAGACCAATGATTATCTTAATGATAAATGACGAATGTGAATAAGTCAATAAAACACATTTGCCTGAAAAGATGTGACAGATATGACAGCTTTAGCTGGTCAGGGTGGTAGAATAATTTTTACATGGCTTGAGAAACACAAAGCATTTTTCATATCAATTTATGGCAGACTTGCTGAGAGACAGCATCACTTCATTGACAGAGAAAAGATTTTTGCGAAATAAAACACTGATGCGACTGTTGCTTGTGTCTTTTGTGTTTGCGTACATGTGCAGGTGGGCAGAAAAAAAAACAGATTATTGGGTAGAATGCAGCATTTCACTCCAAATACAAAGTTATACAATGTGTTTAGCACCCAAATGCAGCACCACCAGTATTTATTCTCAAACTTGGCAGAGACAGATAAGCAGTAATGCAGTTCAAAGTTCATTCAGAATTGTAGTCTCTCAATAAAACTGATGTGGCCAAGCACCAGAGAAGCAGAGGCAGGCAAAGCTCCAGGAAGTGCAGGACAAAACTCTTGGTCAGAGACAGAAGGCTGAGGTATTAGCAGGAAGGCTGGGTGGGTCACAAGAGTTCAGTCCGGTAATGAATGCTGGAGAGTCTTGTGTGGACATGAAGAACAATCTGGCACTTAAATACTGGGCTGATTGGGAGCTCATCAGCGTCTGATTTTGGTGAGCTTGTGTCTATTTTTGCATTGAATCAATATGAAATCCTTTCTGCCTCCACACCCTCATGTGTCACTGTCTGCGCCGACTCTACCACAAACCTGTGATACTTTAATGCTGAACTCTGAAACGCTCTCTGTTTCTCCCTCATCTCTCCACAGACAGCAGCTACATTCATCATACTCTTCCGTACATAAATTTGATTGAGAGAGAGAAAAACAACCACCACCCGCACATCAAGCTGCTCTGAGGTTCACTGGCTGGCTGCTGAGTAAGTGAGCAGGTCTGTCTGGTTGCCTGTCAGCCTGATTTTTTCTTATCTGTCTTTGTTGTTTCTCGGCTTTTAGAAAATAAACAGACTTCTGGCAACTGTCTCCCCGGTCAGAATCATAGCTCTACGGTACGATCTACTGCCAGCAAACCTGGACGTTTGGGGGAAGAAGGAGTGATGAGTGCTATAGCACTTTATGAATTCTGCTGTGATTTATTTCAACATTACTGTACACCTCTTACCTTTGTGTTTTTACTGCAGAACAAAGAAGAAGAGTACATACTGCTGGCCTGCGGCCGATTTATGGGGTACAACATTGTACTTACAGGGGATTTCAGAGGCCTGAGCTGCTTCAGGTTTGTGTGGATTGACACTGTTGTTGCGCAGTAAATAGAAAAGCTTTTTGCAGCCTCATCTCTTTTGAAAAACTAAATTTGGTCTATAGTGCTGCTTTGTGATTTGTAACCAGCGCAAGCATCCGTAAATATCATTGTAAGTTATATGAAATGGTTTGAAGGACCTGACTGTGTTTAAGGTTCATTCTTATTGCAACAGCTTTCGTGGGTCACTTACAGCAGTACAGTTTGCTGACATATTGCTCCAGTAGCTATAACACTAGATCATCAGAGAAAATTCTCCCGTGGTCTGCTGGGTAAATCTGCCTCTTCCTGTCACACACCGTAAGCTCAAAATGAGCTGCGAGGCAACTTAACTTGGACTCTTTACCGTCACTTGACATGTTTAAAAATGTGTTAACATCACTTACTGCTTTCAACAGGTGGCATTAATTCCTCATGATTCTCTTTAGCCCCTGGTCCCTGTATGTTCTGTGTCTGGTGTGTATTGTTATTTTGTCATTTCTGCTGCCCATCTTGACCAGGACTACCTGACAGAAGAGAGGCTGTATCTGAATGGAACCTTTCTTGTTAAGTGAAGTATAAATAAAGATAAAAAAAAGTAAGCATGAAAGCTTTTTTATGATGAGGCAGTTGTCGAAGAGGATCAACTTTATGTCCTGTCACACTGTAACTGTCATTAACAGTAGAAAACCCTGTAGTCACTGAAAAACTTTACTGAGCATCAAAGCACAAATTCAAGATCAAAATACGAAATGACGAACTATGAATCATTTCTTAGCTTTTACTTCAAACGACTTCAAGGTGCATCCAAGACCTAATGCAAAACCACAGACAATAAAAGCTCTGAAATGTTACTGCAGGACAAATAAGAGACATCAAAAATCAACAATTTTACATGTTCCAAAAGCAGATATTTTCTGTTTTGTGAATCCCACACACAAGCGCAGTGGAAATGTTTAGCAGTCAATCTAAGAAAACACAAGGGAATGAAGCAACTGGGCAAAGTCAAAGCATCGATCTCTCTCTCTCCAACATCTGAAATATTTCCACAGAAAAATAAAACCAACTCATCCTCCATTCTTGCCAGCGTGGATTTGGGCATTAACTCATACGGCTATGTCTGAAAATGCATGACCTCCGAGGGTTCAGCCCACACCAAACTTCAAAACTGTGATCAAACTAAGCTTCGCGGGTTGTGTTGAGAATTTAATGAGCTATTAGGGATTCTGGTCGTGATCGGGCAAACTGCACAGCATCCCAAACATAAAAAGAGTTAAAAAGAGGATCTGTTAGCTTTGTAACGATATGTACCATGTTTTGTTTGAATTTAACCAGCGGTGGCAAGAAACTAAGTACCTTTACTCATATATTGTTCTTAATCCAATTTTCTAAAGTATTTCCATTTAATGTTCTTCCATTTAGTCTTATAAAATACGATACATTATTTTATATTAAACTATAAAATAAAATGTTGGTCTCAAAACAGCCGCTGCACTCTGACCTCTTGATTGACACCTTATTTGACCAATTAGGATGTCCCATTTCTTGTCCTCAGCCAACAATAGCCAACAAGAGTTTTAAAACATTGCCTCATTCACTTCCTTTTTGTAAAGATGGAGCTAATTGCAACTGATTGTGCAGATGTCTGGCAATTCGTATAGCATATGAAAGTACGAAAACAAGGATATGATGTTTCAGTGAGTAATTAACAGGCAAATCAAGGAATTCAATGCAAACAGGGCTTGAAATGCAAAAAATAAATATAAAAATCTGACCTCAGTGTAAAGATATATAGCCAAAATATACACATAGACACTCTAAATGTAAACACAGACGGTTGATTGATTGCCTGGATTTAAATATAGATATTTATCAAGATAAAAACAGTAAAAGGCCTCTTTTGGAGAACGCCTCAACAAGCCATTAGAAAAACATATAAAATATTCATTTTCTGTGGTCCTGTTCTCAGTTTTTATTGAATTTTGACTGGGCTAAGGCTTCATGCTGTTGCCCCATTGTGTCTCCCACCTAACAAGGCCCAGCTTCAGTCATCTGCAGGCATCTGCTTACAAAAATAAAATAAAAAGCCGGTCGCACTTAGTCATTCTAGCTGTTGGAGATAAAATTAAAGAGTGTTACATTTTAAAAGAGACCAATGCATGTACTCCAAATGGTTCAAGCGCAGCTTTCAGTTCGCTTTGGGGAAGCCTTGGATAGATGTTTTAGGCTAATTTTACCGGAATTTACAGGAATAGCATTAAAGTATATTTTTCAGTTCTTCTGTACCTTAACTTTTGAACGACTTCAGTTGTGCTGAAGTGTTTTTATTGTTTGATACTGCTGCTTTTATTTAAGCAAATGTTACAATCTTCTCCCAACAGTGAATATAGGAAATTAAGTGTGCACACACGCTCTGTGTGTGTGTGTGTGTGTGTGTGTGTGAATGATGGATCATTTTGCTGGAGAGCAGAGATCTGTGGCTCTAATAAACTATTACATGTTGCTATCGGGGAGCTGTCATGTTGCTCACCCCTTTGTAAAGGCTCATTTCCCTCAGCGTCATACAGAAGCCAACGAACAGCCAGGAAACACTGCTCTCCAGATAGGAACTCATAGGTGGAGATAGCTCGGGGCCAGACTCTGTGTGACTGTCATTTAATAAAATGAGAGTGGAGCTGTAAAGCGAGAGACCACCAATAAGCAGGACATCCAGCCTCTTGAGCCCTATGTGTTGGTAAGTGTCAAGCCTAAGTCCACCTCAGAGGAGATGATGTCCTGTGAAGATAAAGCTGCTGTAACTGACACTAAAAGAAGCAAAAACAGGCTATGGTTCGGATTTGAGTGTTATAAAGTTGCTGGTATTTAAGGTGGAGCATGAGGAGAGTTTCAAATTCAAATAAAATTGCAGGTTTAATCTCTTTCTTCTAAAGATGTTGTAAGGAGGAGACGTCTCAGTGATAGAGAGCTGTGACAGAAAGCGAGCTCAGTGTGGGATGTCAGCAGAGGAAATACTGTGGAGTCTGGCGGAGACTGAGATTGGCTGGGAGCTCCTGAGAGGCACGTCACTGTTTAAACTGTAATGAGGTAGATAAGATCCAGGGAATGTGGCGTCTGTTTTTCTGTCTGCACAGCAGGTTGGCTTCAGGTTTCCAGGACACTTGAACAAATTTGCGGTTTAATTTCTGGACGGTGTAGAGCTGAACTAAATGTACTGTATACAGTGAATCCCCTCGAAGTGAAAATGAGTTAAATGTGACTCCCTTTCCAAACTGTGATTCAGTGATCTCGTTTCTCAACTGGAGTTTCTTCTTCTCTGCACGGCTGAACCCAAGCTGATTTTTCCTCTTTGTGTTTCTGAAGCTGATTTTCTCAGTGACTGAACTGAAGTGCGTCTCATCAGCTCTCCTGACATCCAGCACTGCTCAGAGGAGAGGGAATGATGACATCTCCAACCACTCCGAGAGGCGACGAGTGCCTGGATGAGGAACCTATTTCATCTCCTTCTGTTTTCACCTTTCTCTCTCCTTCTGTTGCTCCCTGTGTCCCTGCAGACACTGCTGCTCCTCTCCTGAAGAAAAATAATGGCATTATTAATTATGGCTCACTCAGGGAGGAAACCCCACCCCATTGCAAGCTCCCATTGAAACCACACTGCACAGCTGAGCGACAGTTGTGTCGCAGCGTTTCGTCTCTGGGCCAAACAAACGTTGGATGAAGTGAGATGAGGGACACAAAATGCAAATTGGAAGCCAGTTTATACTCTTACAAGGCATTAAGGCAATAAATAATCATTCACTTAATTACTTCTTTTGAGAGAACACGCCTGGGGTTAGTCCAGTTAAAACCAGATCATAGTGGCAACATCATAAAAACTCTGTTTCATACAAGTTTTAGACACAAGTGAGATAATATTGTATCTACAGCAGCACAATTAGATTGTGCCATTTTTATGATGAAGGTGTTTTTTCGAAAATTTTAATGAACTTTTGAATTTTCTGCAGTGGATATTATGATTCCTCTTGAAGTGTAGCTGGATGTCGCTGTGTTCTCAAGGAAGGCGAGCATGTCATGTGATTAATGTTTCCTGTTTGAATGAGGTGCGTTTACGGACACTCCGTCACTGAGCGTTTTCTCACTCAGAATTTGACCTCTACTTGCCACTGAACGTGCATGTTTAATTTAGTGAGGCACAAATGATGGACAGTTTCTCTTCCTGTGAATGAACACGGACCACACTGCTTTATATTCAACATATTCTAAACTTCACTGTCACTGTTCAGCTCGTATGCCTCACTTTGAAAAAAAAGTAGTTTCTGTCTAGTTCATATTTCACAGCCATCAGTTTAACTCTCACCTTGCAGTTGTATGTTTAATTCAGTCAATCATAAATGATGAAGAGCATCTCATTTTCTGAGAAAACAAAGAAG
This sequence comes from Chelmon rostratus, assembly GCF_017976325.1. NCBI lineage: Eukaryota > Metazoa > Chordata > Actinopteri > Chaetodontiformes > Chaetodontidae > Chelmon > Chelmon rostratus. Next base: position 22,578,599 of record NC_055668.1, read on the forward strand.
CTCTCCATGGAACAGCAAACCCTTGAACAAAATGCAGTATGTATAATACATTCTGCGTACTTCACTTCACCTGCTATATAGTTAAAGGCTCTGGTCTCTGCAGGCTTAATTATACACCTCGTGGCAAATCTTAAACAATCTAAACCTGTCAGTGTAGAATATCTGATTCACATATGAACCATTAAATCCGCAAACATGCATTCATACTAAAATCAGCTCAGTTATTGTCATATTATGGCCTGAGAGCTGTACTGTACACACATGCAGGTTAGCGGATGCGCTTTTATCTTTGCGCTTGTCTATCTTTTATCTTCAAACGTGTAGAAGCTGTTAAAGCAGTGGTTTTCTGTTCTTAATGATTATGATTGTGATACAGAAGTATGACAGGCAACAACACCATAGGTGTGTTCTGCAGATTACTTGCTGGTCCTTATGCAGCACAGGAAAAAGCAAACATGTGCCAAAAGACCTCACTGGTTGGCAGTCTAGTGTGTCTAGACTGTGAGCTAACCAGAGGACACTGAGGCTGGGCAGAGCAGAATCTGGGCCATCCAGGGAGGCCCTTTGGATGATCAGAAGGGCATTTAGGAGACACGTGGGGAGCAAATGATCTGCCAGAGTCGGGCTCCTTTTTGGACTTCAGTAGATGACTCCACACGCTGTCAGGCACCAGCACTGGAGCTCTGATGTGACTGCAGTGTTTGGAGATGGCCCGGGGGTACGACGGCTAACTTTTCAGGCTTTGAATTAGTCTTTATATTCATGCAGCCATCTGACTTGGATTTTTAAAAGTCTGAAGGCCGGAGTGTGCTCGAAACTAACTGGTATGTACGATATGTCGTCTCTCCACATCTAAAGGCAACAGTGTCTGTAGAACAATTCGACAAGTCCTCCACAAGCATAAGAATGAGACAGACCCAATATTTAAAGACCAGTCTGGTCTTTGTGGATAAATCCTAAGTGTGTGAATGATCACAGGAAAATATTGTGCCCTTATATCTGTACATTGTTTCCCTTTTGCACACTATTTATACTACACGTTGTGTCCTGGTTGTCTGCAAGTTCTTGGTCTCATTACATGCACATCAGGTGTACAGCCCTGGGCCCATCAGCAGCAGTGCAAGTTGAAGATTAAGATCTGGTTCTATATAAAATCAGGACCCGCCGTGTACTGAAGCACTTTGAAAGACACACAGTGCAGGACAGCTGCAGGACAGTCTCCACAGATACAGTCTGTGCTCTACTGATTTATCAGTATCATTAATAATTTTTAAGGCCACTTTAAGAGACCACTCTTGACTGCTAACTAGACACATTGTTCATTTTCCACTGGTGTTTTTGTGGATGCTATCGCTTTAAACAGGCTATAGCATTGTTTTAACACAGACTGCAATGTGAAGCCATGAAAAGCTCACCAGGACTGCTGACAACCTGCAGCAGCAGACTTCTTTGCCATTCTGTTTGTGCGCACTATTAATCTGACGTATTAAACTGTCCTGCTTGTGTCTCATTTCTGCATTATGGGGACATCGTGCTTTAAATTCTTCTGATGTTTTCATCCCAAAATGCAGAAGGTTTTTGGATCAGGTATAATTTCAGTGGAACCACATTATGTGATTTATGGATTTCTTGAAGAGTTTAATTTCAAAGAAGTGTGTGATGTGGTTTTGATCTTTTTATTGATCAGTTGTCTGTTTTTTGCTATCTTCAGCAGCTCATTTAGTTTCTGTCTTCGTCAAATATGTTTTATTTGATGCAGTCACCTGGGCCTCTGGTGATAATCCTGTAGGGATGAGATTAACAGGAGTACAGTGTTTTATTAATCCCGGCAATGGCTATACGTTACTGATAATAACTGTACACACATCATTCTTCCTGTTTCTCACACAAATTTGACTGCAGTTAGCAAAATTAACAATTTAGAGTTTGAAAATGTTCTTATTTCATAGAAGTCATCTTTCATGAAACAGTTCTATCAGCCATATGAAAGGTGGAATTATATATCTTAAGGTTATCAGTCCAAATCGTCACAATTAGGAAAATATTTTGCCCTTTTCATCGGCTGCTGCCCTTCTGCATGACATTATATAACACGTTATGTGTCACGTAGGTGTCAGCAGCCATATGTAGCCTCATTATGCACATTTTTTCAAAAGGTGAACATGAAATCAAGTTATTCATATTGAACCATCTCCTGCATGTCTATTGACTTCAGCAGCTCATTAGGAATCTGTTTTATTGAAATCAGCCTCGTGGATGTGGCCGCAGGCGCTGCTGGTGATGTTCCTGTCACTGTAGTGCTACATATTCTAAGCTTAATGGATTTCTGCTGCTGCATTAGACAGTACAGTTTGATTTTATCATTCCGACCAAAAAAAAGGTGATAGTCACATGTCTTTGTGGGAGCTATATTCAGTGTTGGAATTTAACATGTACTCAAGTGCTGTATTTAAGTACAAATTTGAGGTACTTTTACCTTACTTGAATATTTCCATTTTAAGCAGCTTTATACTTCTACTTTACTACAGCTCAGAGGCAAATAATGTACTTTTAACTCCACTACATTTGTCCAACAGAATTAGTTACAAGTTACTATTTGACATTACAATTTTTCATTTCATGTCCAGGGAAAAGCATGTATCTCAAACTTTTCTGATACACTAAAGGATGAATTGTTCCTTGATGGGTTGAGAAAATCCTCCTCCTTCTTAAAATAAATAAATAATTTAAAAAGCCTCTTGGATTAGCTGCATTGTCACAAAACTGAAAACAGGCTGTTTTTCAGACTTTTATAGAGATACACGGTTCTCACAGGACAGCCACACTACAAGCATATAATGTTCTATATAAATATATGAGTTCTTCAACATGCTGAACACTGTCATCACAAACTGCCAAGAAGCTGAGGCAGCTGAATTTATCACAGCATGGTCTTTCCCTCTCAACAGACAGGTGATTTTGTATGACAGCTTGTGGGAACTAGTGTTGGCCTTTGTCAGTATGCTGTCACTGTACTGCAGGCTAAACCTTGACTGGGTTATTGTTAAGGGCAAAAATTGGCAGATTCTGCCATCTGTAGGACAATCAAGGAGTCACAACCAGCCAGTAAAGGGACATTTCACCCCCAAAAAGTTTTTACAAAAAGACTCAAACAAATAAGACATGCATGCACACACATAAAGCTACACCATTTTAAAAAGTAAAAGAAAATAGCACCTTTTCAGTAGTTTCATTTAAAACGTCTTCCACCTCCTGCATGAGCATGGCAAATGCCTTCTGTTCAGAGGAGGGACTCAGATATGCAGCGTCAGCTACAGTTTTTTAATAGGTGGACTGTCCCTTTAAGATCGAAGCCTTTTTGGGCTCTATCGCTTTCCGTTTCCGGAAGTGTTTGAGTTTTTGCCAGTTGCGCAGTATATCACTGGCAGTGCAGCAACATTAGCACCCACCGAGACACTTTCTATTTAATTTGGACTAAATTAACGTGGAAAATGTCTGGAGGGACCCGTCTGGAGAACGCAAACCCTGTGATTTTCCAGCGGTCTGGTGAGAGGCTGCTGACAGCAAAGGATGAAGATGAAGACGTCCATGACCCCATCGACGACAGAGAAATATTCGATATCCTGTTTTGCGCTCAAGCTAACTGTTCTTATCTAGTTCAGACTGGTTTTATACCTGATAGATTTGACTGTGCTCGTTAAACTGTATTTAACTAATTTTAACTAGCTCTGCACACAAGCAGCGTGTCTTTTCTGGTACCTTACAAGCTGTTGCATCACCTGTAGAACGGTGTTAACGGTTATGTTCAGATAAAAGTAAATGGTGCCGTTTTGTTAAATTAAGGATAAGTTTCTCTCATATTGTACTGTATAACTGACAGGCAGGTGTATCAAGCTAATTGGATTTAGACTGACAGTAAACATATAGTTACACAGTGTCAGTTTATAAGGGCCATGTCTTGTAAACTGAATAATTTGACCATTTTGAATCGATTAGTTGATTAATCAATCATTTGACTATGAAGAAAAATCTTATATCTTTGAGGTTTGGACTGTCAGGCAACACTTTGGGCTCTGTGATGGGCTTTGTGTAGTATTTTGTGACATTTGAGATAATAAATAATCTAAAACTAACATATCTAATAATTCAGATTAGTTGCAATTTGAGCAAACTAACTCAAACTAAAGTGGAAATGACTTACAATCCAAGTATGCACCCTTTACTACACAACATATTTTTACGTCACTATGTGCCTTTATAAGCCACATTGCTTAAGAATATATTCACGATGTGTGTCATATTTTCCGTATGTTATATACCCTGCATAAGCTTTATGCTGTTAGGTAATTGACAGCAGACATGCATTTTAACAACTTAAGCTTTGACAAAGAAAGCGCTGTAATATTATTTTCTGATGTTGTCTTAAGTTCTTTAACTTAAGTTACATCTGATCAGATCCATCAACGACCCAGAGCATCCTCTGTCTCTGGAGGAACTCAATGTTGTGGAGCAAGTCCGAGTCAAGGTAGGCACCTTTTAAACTCTTTCTTGGTGAGTTTTTTTTAAGGTTTACTAACAGGGTAAATTGGGAATAGAGCAAGCTTCCCTGTAATAGATTTATCAAGGAATTGATTTAGTGGAGAAAAGTTAGATTAGGGTTGAATTTAGCCATCATTTATCCCCTTATGGCATTATTTTGTCCCTCATTGTTCTGACTTTACAGAGTGTTTTGCTCTTACAAAAGAAGTTAAATCACATTGACTCCAACCTTTTACAGCATAGTAAGCATTGTTTACTTTATCTCTCTGTCTTCTATGAAGGCAAGGGTCCTGAAAACATTTACCTCACTGCAAAGATGCACTTTTTGCTTAACAGCTGAAGCAAAGTTTACAGAAAACTTAAATTGCGTTCAGTATGTTGTTTATTCAGTCCCTGTCTCTCTGTCTGTGTGTCTTTTTCTCAGGTTAATGATGCAGACAGCACTGTGGATATTGAGTTCACACCCACCATCCCCCACTGCAGCATGGCAACACTCATTGGCCTGTCAATCAAAGTCAAGCTGCTACGCTCCCTGCCAGACAGGTTCAAAGTACGTGTGTGTGTGTGTGTGTGTGTGTGTGTGTGTGTTTGTTTGTGAGAGAGATGCTTGAGATGCACATTTAACATCACCACCTTTGACTGAGTGTTAGTTAATATGACCAACGTGTTATTTTGTTTATATGTATAAATGTGTGTTTTACTGTTTCCACTCAGATTGATGTCCACATCACTCCCGGGACTCACGCCTCAGAGGAAGCAGGTAAAAAATATCATATAGACAGCAGGAGTGATGGGATATTACTCATAATTCTGTAGTTACTGCTGTTAATGTTGTGATTGTATGTTACGTATGTTTGTCTTATATTGTTTCTGTGCAGTGAACAAACAGCTGGCAGACAAAGAGAGAGTGGCAGCAGCTCTGGAGAACTCCTCGCTGCTGGAAGTGGTCAACCAGTGCCTGTCCGCCAAGAGCATCTGAGCAGCCAATCAGCTTTGTCGTCTTCTGCTTTTAGCCACTTATTATTGCAGCAGAACTCTCTGATCCAGTCATGTTCTTTGACATCAGAGATTTGTCTGCCAAGCTCTCTGTCTACCTGTCATTAATCCAGCTGTGAATAGCTGCAGCTGGTGGTGGCAGATCAGAGTTCATACAGCCTGTCCAGTGTTTCCTGGACAAAAGTACAAGGAACCACAATTCTTGAATGTGTCCTGTCCACCTAAAGAGGGCAATAGAAACTGTTACTCATAATGCAGAGTACTTGGGACAAAACAGAGAAATTATACTTGAATTAGGGGTCATCACTGTAGAAAAAGTTGAGAATCTCTGCCGGTTACATCATTCAGTGAAATTCTTGTTTTATATGATCCAATTTGTATTGTAACATATGCACTTGATTATTTTTAGAATAATATTTGGACTCACAATCTGGTGAGAATCAGCAGCAACAATCCTCAGCTGTATATAATATTCTTGCTTTGAACATTTTATTTAAACAAATAAAATGATAGATAAGAAAGATATGCTTGTTTTGGGTTTTCTTTTTCATGATTTATTTCTTCAGGGATACAAAAACATTTCATCAGTCATTGCATCAACCATTTATGAATGACTGCTGGAGGCACAAATAAATTGAAAATCTGCAAAGCATACAATCTAAATCTAATTGTTAAAAGAAAATCTAAGCACAGACTCAGAGCTGTTTTTATGTGAAAGTTTTTCTCTGGGGAGATGAAAAGAATCCCATATCTTTGTAAACAAAATAATTTGTAATAATCATAAAATTTGAATAGTGTTTTATGAGGCATTCATTTATTTTCTGATTAGCTGCACCTGTACAATCTAATGCAGTTTAATACAGCCGTCCGACAATAAAAACTGTTAGCGAAGCTCTCTACGGTCAGATTTTGATGAGAGAGAAGACAAATAATTAGTAACATGTTTCAATCTAAGTTTTATCTGCCTCACTTTCATTCATGCCACAAATGAAAACAAAGGTAAAACTGTTTAGTCTACAACTCTACTACTCAGTCTGTGCACACATGACTGAACTTTAGCATCAAGTTTAAGTGATTCAGCCAACTGAACATCGAAGATCATTTTAATTATTTAGTCATGACAAAAAAAACTGAAGTGTTTCAGTGCATATGTATTGCAAAAGCAAGACAGGCTGTCCTCAACTATCGAAACATATTTCAATGTCTGCATTAATCCAGCAGGGGGCGCCCCTGTCTGTGCATACTCGGTGTTGGTGGTTGAGCCTGAGAAGTTTCTGTCCATCATATCAGAGGAGGCAATCTGGCAGAACACACCAGAGCACAGAGTCGTCCAACATGCTTGTCCACCCACTCCCACCTCTCTGAGCTCACGCTACAGTCAAGTCAACCAGACAAGCTGAAAACAAGAAGGAAAGTGTCACCACCACAAATCTGCCTAAACTGGATAATCTTGCAGCTTGTGTCAAAGTAAAACAGAGTAAAAGTTAATCTAAAATGTTGCTTTTCTCAAGCAGTTCATACAGATAGATGGCTGCCTCACAATCTCATGATAAGCAAATAATGGAAAAACTATCTTAATAAATATTATCGACATCTTGCTCTTGATCCTAGAGAGCTTAAATGCACTTACTCTAAGTCACTTTGGACAAACGTAATTTAAAAAGTTCATTATGAGGTCACAATAAACACACCAGCACACATTTATTGTGTAGCTTTCATTCCAGGAAAACAAACACAAAAGACGGTTATGTAATCCAGCTGTTGACAGTCTTGACTCTGAGTGTCCTGTTTGGTTCCACTCTTGTCCAAATGCATCGTCTTAGTGATTCAGACATAAAATATGCATTTATTCTCATTATTATGAATATATAAAACTGCTAAAAAATAGACCTTTTAAGACTATTGGTGCCACCCGAACAGATTACAAAATATTCAACATGAAGTGGAATAATAAGGTCATATAAACACTTCTCAGTGCTGCACAGAGACCACTGGCCCGCCGCACTGGTATCACAGACATGCACAGTATATATGTTGGGGGGGGGTAATTGTTGTTCCTCATACTAGACTAATAAGGATTTTTCTCTTGTTCCACATCTGGAAACATTGCATCACTGCTAAAACCTCGGATAAGAGCCCCAGCCGGCACAGCTGCATGAGCCGAAGCCAGAGCCATGCACATGGAGAGTTTAATCAACCAAAATGGTCATCATCAGAGGAGGAGGAGGAAGCCAGCTGGGGAAAGAAACAGAGTGCTACTTCAATGTGTACTAGACCTACTGTTTATAATATCTGTATATTTATCTGGAATGGGAGGTGGCAGTGATTCAGGGCAAGAGGGGGCCAGAGCCTGCCACAAATAATAGATGATGGTTAACTAGGGCCCTACCTGAGCTGTTTCAGGGGGCCAGCAATTTCTAGCAAGTCCTGATAGCAACATGTATAAAACTGTCGATTTTCACTCAATAAAATTAAGTGATTATGAATTTAGAAAGGCCAACCAGATGTGACAAAAGATGGAGATCTGTTGTCCTTTTTTTACAGTGAGATCAGAATCAGAATCAGCTGTGTGTGCACATACAAGGAATTTGACTCCAGTTTAAACATTGCACTCAGTGAACGTGCATAGGAAAAAAAGACATCTGAAAGAGGACAAAAGACAAAAGATAAACAATAATATAAAATAAACAATAAATGCAAATAATGATGAGGCAATAAGCAGTATATACAATGAAATGGGTATACCACAAAGAGGGACTGAAAACTAAGCAGGGCTGCGACTAATGATTATTTTTCACCGTTGATTAATCGATTAATTTGGTTTATAAAATGTCAGAAAATGGTGGAAAATGTCATTTAGTGTTTCCCAAAGCTGAAAATGACGTCCTCAAATGTCTTCTTTTGTCCACAACCTAAACATATTCAGTTTGCTTTCACAGAGGAGTAACAAAACCAGAAAATATTCACATTTAACTTTTTTAATTACTCAAACCGATTAATCGATTATCAAAATATTTTGAGCATTAACAACATAGATATATGTAACACAAACAATAAACTCAATCATTTAATGCATGTTTGTCATAATATAAAGTTTGCTACACCTCCTGGAGTCGCTGCTTTATAACTAGCCGACTGTTAGCATTTACTGTGAGCTACCAAACTGAGCTAACACCATCACCAGCTACAGCTAATGATCTGCAGTGTTTTTCATGGCGTTTGGTTTCTCTCAGCTGATCTCAGTATTTCTGCGGTGTCGGTGCCGATCGAGCGTCTCCTCCTGCTCCTGGAAATTATCCGTAGGGACGCTTGACTCAACCGAGTGTGTGCAGGGCTCTGGATGAGGCCCGTTTAGCTGGCCTGCCTGCCTGCCTGCCAGACAGACCTCTGCAGACTTCAGGACTGGCTGCACTCAGCTCCTCAACACCAACCTCAGCGCGCACACGGTCGATGGAAGATTATTAGGCGTGCACAGCATTTCAAATTCACACAGGTATGTCGAGCAAACGTTATGTCGAGTTTGGTCTAAGTTTTGTGTGTGTGCGCGTGTGTGGAAAATAGCTCCAGTGAAGCGGAAACCGTGAGACCCGAGTTCGGTTTACAAGCAGAAAGAAGTTGGCATCTTGCAGAAAGCAGCTGGGACTGATTCCAGCAGTGATGGCGAAGGAAGTGAGGCTCGACGCGAGCGTCTAAAGGAGCATTTAGTCGCTTACAAACGTCTTGCGCACTGGTCCCGGGCTCTGGCACGGGTTTTGGCACCAGGCCAAGGTTTGTCCTTTCTTCCACCCACAAATGATGGTCAGTGTGAGTTTTGTATTAGCAGTTTTTCCTTTAAAAGTCTCTGTTTTCAGAGACTGTGAGGATGTAGCCCGTCACATAGAGACCAGCTGAACATAAGGCATGAGAGGGGAGAGGAAGAGTAGGGGGAATGGTCTGCACTGTGCTCACATATCTGCTCACATATTATTTCCAGAGAGCTTTGAAGGGAGCAGGGACCACTGGTGAGTGAGTGTGTACACACACACGCACACATGCAGATGCAACAAAATGCTCTGGATTCAGCCGGACATCTCATCCAGGTTGTTAAGTGGCGTGAAGTCAGAGGATAGAAAAGGAATGTGTGTGTGTGTGTGTGTGTGTGTGTGTGTGTGTGTGTGTGTGTGTGTGTGTGTGTGTTCATGACAGAATGCCATTTGGCTGTAAGCAGTCACTCTTGCATAGACACACACTTTAAGGCTGAGCTGGTTCTGTAAACATTTAGTTTATAGAGAACTGCTTGTTTGCGTGAAGGAATTCAGAGTCGCCGATTTGACGCTGACCTGACGGGAATAATGAATCAGCTCTGCTCTTCCTCTCCAGGCCCAGAGGCCCGTCCACTCACCTTCTTACGTAGCAGCTGAGGACATACTGTCGCTGGCTCGTCCCCTAATTTATCTCGATATTGCGCAGATGTGCATCTGTTGCTTGTTTTGAACAGGTTTCCTTTTGCAGAACGGGTGCTGTGTAGGTGCCTGACGTGGGAGATGCAATCTATCTGTTTATTAATCTATTGGATAAACATAGAACATCCACCAGTTTCTCCAAACATCTCACGTTAGTAAAGTAGACTGAGACCTTTGAAGCGAGGCACAGTGCAGTTTGACCTTTAAAACAGTTGGATTATCCCGAGAACGATAAGCATTTCAGCTGTAATCATGGTGACTAAGACGGATCTACACAGGTTGATGTTGGCAGTCATGTCGATTTAAGAATATTGACACACTGGGGTGTGACTATGTTGACATCTGTGTGAAGTGTTGCAGTGCAGTCTCGCTGCTTGTTGTCGGTGTGTTTCTGGATCAGTGTCACACGTGTAACTTTTGTTTTTTCCGTTTAAAAAGTTTTATCTATTTCAAATGAACAAACATGTTGTTCATGAGCTGGACCCAGATCCTCCTCAGAAGCTCTCACTCAGCCTTTATTGCTTCCAGTGTCTGCTAAGTGAGGTCAGACCAGTTTGGGGTTCAGTGTTTTGCTCAAGGTCACTTTGACATGCAGACAGGAGGAACCAGATACTGCCACCTTAAACTACTGCTATTTAAATATGCTCGCTTCATTTTTTCCCACAAGAAGTTAGAAATATCATCTGACTTCACTCATCTAATCTATGTCTGAGAGACGATTATGAAACTTACTGTAAGAGGTTCTTAAGCTTAAAATGGTAAAATGGCCATGTTTTGGGGTGTGTTTGCCTTGATTGGCAGTTCATGCACAGCCATGGCTGCCACTCTCCATTTCTCCAAATTTGTATTTCCAGGGTCTTTGACCTGACCCTTATCTCAGGCCACAGGACTCCATATAGAAATCGATGGGTCGTATCACTGATGCTGTGTTAGTGTTTCTCTGCAGCAGGGGTGGGAAACCTTTTTCCTATCAGGGGCCACGTCCGTTTTTAAAAACATCCTTCGAGGGCCATGCTAAATTATTGAACACGTACATCACTAATGTCTAATGCGAGAGCTGGAACTGCTTTCCTCTGATGTCAGATGGAAGATGATTATGATACTTACGGCAGGTTTTTCAGTCAGCTTGAGGTTCAGCTTTGAGAGGTCAAATCACTTGTCTCTGAGTTTCCACGTCAGGTTTTCCTTCATCTTCATGAACTTTTCCAAACGAACTTTGGAACAGTTTTACTTTGTCTGGTGTTCGCAGCTCTGCAGCAGCAACAAGCCGCTTATTCCTTCATTAATTCTCCTTTTGAATGAGCTTTCAGCTTCTTAGCTATTAGCTCACTCACCTCAAAACCTGCCTGCAGAACACAGTCTCTGTCAGAATGTCTGTGAAAGCTGCTTGTTTGGCATCCAAACTCAACCGAAGAGTGTCAATCATATCCAAGAGGATTTGTCCTCACAGCTTATCCGGTTAGCGTGTTTCAAGCTGTAATGACTCTTGAGATTAGCCTTTTTCATCGCTGTGAGCTTGCCCCTGCAGACCCTATACTTCAGTACAAAGTTATTTGTTATTTGACAATCTGCATATACTTTTGTTTTCTTGACTGTTGAAATGATGCATGTCATCATGAAACGTAACTGCTATGTGTGTGTTGTGTTCAGGGACCACCTGGAAGGACGTGTCAGTTCACTATTTTATGCTGTTTTCTTCTATTGCAGAAAAATAATTCCTGCCTTGAGGGTATTTTTGTATTTGTCTGTTGCTTTATTTGTTATCATGAATTGCCTTACGGGACAGATTAAAGATTCATGGCCTGCATAAGGCCCAGAGGCCGGACGTTCCTCACCCCAGCTCTACACTCTGAGTTTTAGTTTGAGTTGACCTTCAGAGGAATTAGATGCAATAATAAGGAACCTACACTAAGTATAGACATGTGGTGTTTATGTGTGTGTGTGTGTGTTTCTTAATATTTTGGACTCAGCTGGTTCTGCTGCTGGCTGTTACTTAGCAGCAGCTCTGCACAGAGGCTGCTCAGTAATTCTTGGATTCCAGTTTCTGTTAATGCTTCATAAAGAATGTGTTGCAGAGAAAAGCCTTGTTTATGCGCTCACGTTGCCTCTGGTTGTGTTCTCATTCATGTGCTCTGTCACAGAACCAGTTGTAGATCGTTGCAGCTCTAGGTTCTTGGCATTCCTCTGCAGCGCAGTGGGACAGCGTTGGTTAGGAAGTGAGGGCCTGAGTGAAGCTCGTCCATTTATTCAAATGATTCATGTCCACCCTCAAACTTAATTCAGAGATGTTCTAAAGAGCCTCTCATCATTTCCGACCATGCATTCAGAGATGAACAGATGCGCCGTGAAAAGAATTGCAACACTGTCGAGCGAGTTTGCAGCCAGAGGACAGCATGTGCATTTGTTTAGTGTGCGGGGGTAGTAGTAGAAACAAAAACTGTGGTCTCTGTTTGTGCTCAGCGCTGTTTCCTGTGTAAAGCATGTGATCCTGGCATCTCGCTGTCCATCCACCACGGAAACTCATGACCATGTGCTGTGAATGCAACAGGTCAGAGTCATCAACAGCAGCATCATGACGACATAATTTAACCACAGATGATGTATGTGGTCCAGCAAATTCGAGTCATCTTTGAATTTTAATTATTATTCAGAAACTCAATGGAGAGGCCTGTTGCTCATTTTGACTTTGATTCCACAGGTAAACAGGTTGATTGGTAACAGGTGATAGTATCATGATTGGGTATGAAAGGAGCATCCTGGAAAGGCTCAGTCAATTACAAGCGAAGATGGAGCGAGGTTCAACACTTTGTGAACACATGATTGGATAAAGGATTTTACTACATGGGCTAAGGAACTCGTTTGTTTGCAAATGATTACATTCGGGTTTATTTACACAGCGTCCCAAACTTTTTGAAGACTGTTAAACTCCAGGGTGTGTTGGCATTTGAATTAAACTTCGCTGCATGTCTCAGAGCCAGTTTTCACACAGCTGAAGCTGTTGAATGGCATTTTGTGGCATCTCTGCTTGGCCTACGATATATGAGTCATGTGGTGTGATGTGTGATCACAAAGCATCTAAAGTGACTGACTAGCCTGCAGGCGAGCGGCACTAATGTTCATGTGACTGTGACATACAGGATGGGGGGCATTTCAATTCTCTTCTTCTGTCCTGTCTTCCTTCTCCTTTCGTAGTTGTTTGGTCCAGTGGATCTAATGACTAATTTGCCCTTCAGCTCTGTGTGTGTGTGTGTGTGTGTGTGTGTGTGTGTGTGTGTGTGTGTGTGTGTGTGTGTGTGTGTGTGTGTGTGTGTGTGTGTGTGTGTGTGTGTGATGAGGACCACCACAGTCCAGATTCTGTGATGAGATGAGAAATCATCAGAAAACTCGTTGACCAGAGGACATTACTTCATAGTCTGTTGAGACGCAGGGACTCTGCAGGGCTGGTGCTGATGTCATTGAAATATTGGGACAACCTGGCTCCTGCTAGCTTAGCTTAGCACAAACACTGGAAACCATAGACTGTATAAAAGATGGATGTAGTCTCGGTTACTCCCCCCAGAGGTTTCTGAGGAGCCATTGTGAAGCTCAGTGGCAGAAGCCCCGGCCGTCACCATCTTGGCAATGCCTGACTCCAACAAACTGGGCAAAGAGGTGGAGCGTGGGTGGAGCTGAGGCAGGCTAAATGAAGCCTGGTTGCTGAAACTTATCAGCCAGCTGTCACTCACAGTGACCATGGCCATAATTATGGATGAGTTTATAAAGTTTACCCTTGTACAGTTGTCACAAACAGGGAAATTAGCTAGAGACCAAAACAGTTTTTTGCATCAGGCTTTTATTTCTGCTATAAAGCTGGACATTTTAATATGGGGGTCTATGGGGATTGACTTGCTTTTGGAGCCAGCGGAGGAATTGCATTGGCTTTGTTTTTTCAGCCGTGGAAGTTGCTGCTTGATAGATATCAGGAGGAAACAGCTAGCACGGCTCGGTTATAAGGTCACAAAATCCACCTATATTACATCTAAAGCTCATTAATGAACATGATGTATTTTGCTTGAGATATGAGAGTGAATACACTTATTTCCCAAAGTGTTGCACTGTTCCTTTAACGCCGGCATGTGAATTGGAATTCAGCTTAATGTGTCTCACAAATGTTCATTAAAATGTTTTTTTTTTTACTGTTGCGCTATTGCCAGTTCAGCCGTCACAAAAACACTGCAACATGATGTAATGTGGTCGGGGATCTGAGACACCATGACAACACATGCCAAAAAAAGAAACTGAATTCAGCAAAAAGGAAAAAGAGTCACAGACACTGATGTCATTTTTGCATCCACAATCTCAAAAATCATTGAGATCCATCAACGCAAAGTGAATAGTATGACTTTCACTCACTGCTTCTTCGTGCACGGCATTATATTGTAATGTAAGGAGAGATGCAATGCCTGAACAGACTCTTTTAGCTTTACTTTTGGAGTCACTTACAGTTACTGCTGCACATTTGCTTTGTGTAAAGGCTTGGTGCTGATTTCACAGTGTGAGCATTTTTTTCTTGATGCATGAGCCAATTGCAGTGGCCTCTGTGGGGAACACAAGTCTTTTTTGTGCTGAGCTGAAGCACCAGCTCAGACACGTTTTTCCCCTTCACTGGAAACTGGAGGCTGGTGAAGAAAACCAGCTGAGTCCAGGGGAGAAAGCCAAGGTGTCTCTTTAAGACGCAGCTCTGGTGCTGTCGTTGGCTGGAAAGAGGAGACAAGAGGGAGAGTATTGAAGCGCAGCCGATGGTGGGTTGGCAGGCCGCCCTTTACTGTGTTGCGAGGCAGGAAGTGTGACACTGAGAGCACAGGAAGTTGCTGCTGTGGAGCTATGCTAACCTTTCGTCCAGCAGCTTTAAGCGCTGGGATCAGTTCACTCTGTTAAATAGAAGCTGTTCTTCATTTTCTAACAATAAAACAAGGGGCACGGCTCCTTTTTAAAGATTTGTTTTCTTCATGGTTGTGATGTCTTCTCATATATTTCAGAATGCATTCAGAAGGAATGATTTCAAAATAAATGAGGCACAGTCCGAGTCAACGTTCAGCAATGCAAGACAGCAAAATGCAGCTCAAAACAACATGTTTATTTCTCTGGGGGTTTGAAGGACACAGTGGCAGGAAAATAAAACAGCAAATCTTTTTATGGAGACATGCATAATACAGAAAGCTGACGCACATACAGCAGCATGGACGCATTTGTTCTTCTCTGTTCTTCGTCACCTCCTTCAGTTTTTAATGCTACTTCTTCATCATCCTCTACTTCTCCATTGTGGTCGTCAGCATTACAAGTAGTTTCACACACACGCTGAAAAACATGTAACCGAACTGGCCACTTTTTCTCATGCTGCCTGTGTGAACAGTTCAGAGGAGTGAGAACTCACTCCTGTCTGTGTTGTGATGCATCAACCTTTTATAATAATGGACTCTCCTTTCTTCCTTCTCCCGGGATATAAGGAGGAAGTACAGTCTGTAACCAATCATCAGTCACCACCTCAGACGTCAGCGACTTCTGAGTGGATGATGGATTTTCCCATTGTGGCCCCCTGATAGAAGAAATGCACTGATTTATCTGACATTTCCCAAAAACACTGGCCCAGTGGATGTCTGCACCTTTTCAAGCAAATTACATGTTTACATGAGAAGAATGAGGTTTTATATTTGACGTGAAAACTCTCTTTCACCCAGCAGTTTTCATCATTCATGGCAAAACTGACGCGCTGCTGTGTTTAAGTGTAAAAAAAATGAAGTGTAATATCTTATTTTAATGCATTTCTTTTAGAAAACAATGAAGCTTGTAACCCGTTGTTGTTTGATATTGTGCATTTGTAACAGATTAGACCAGTTTGTGTCAGAAAGAAGTGCATATTTTTATCAAAATAAAAGCATAATCTAAAACAGATGTAAAAGAGACAAGCAATCACCTCGAGGATTGTGCAGCCTTGGTGGATGAATGCACGCTCTGAATGCATTCTGGTTTTATATTCTGTTGGACTTGACAAACATCTTAAATATGGTGGACTCATATTTTTGTAATCATCAGTGGAACCCCAACACCCCTCCCCCAAGTGCAGAACTGAAAAAGAGGAAGTGACATGTGTCATATATATGGTTTGTGTGTTGAAGTGGGACTTCTCTGAATGTGAGACGTGAGTTTAGAGGAAGAGGAATCAAGAACGTCTACTCGACAAGAATGTTTTTTAAAGATTTTTAGATGCTGCTAATGTTCCGCTTTTTTTTCTGCTTACAGCTGTATGTGGCTCCTGTTCATATTTTGCACTTTTATGAGGAATGAACTAAGGTGCTTCTTCTACTGTCTTCTGAACATACTGCTGATTCTTCTATGGACACAGATTGAGTAAGTAGAGATGATTTCCACAATCTTTTCTTTGCACTGACAGCTTGTCACCATGTTGCTGAAGTAGAAAAGCAGAAAAAACATTTTTGAAGGGTGTCATTTGGTGACAGAAGTCAATAAAAGGTGAGATCTGAAACCTTAAACCTATTTTCACAGCTGTGGTTTGGTGGTGTGATGTAGTTATGAAGAAATATTTTTTTTAAAAGGCTGTCTCAGCTAGAAAGATCAGGTGATTAATCATTTAGTCGATTTACCTATTTTGATGATTGATTAACTGTTTAATTCTTTTTTCCATCAAACATGCAGTCAGTATGTTTAAATGCTAACTCAAATGACAAACGTTTGGTTTTGAGTACGAAGTGGGAGGTTTTACTCTCTTATTTTAATTAAGAATGAAGATTGAATTGTGAATATTTTGACAGATATTGTGATATGAATCATCGTTTTAGTGGAAATTATCATTTTTGCCTTTTAATTTCACTGAAAAACAAGCTGAAACTAAAAGGACACTGGCAGCACAGACCTAGCTGAGGCTAGTCGTCCACTCTGCCATGATCATTTTTTTCCCTTTTGAACATTTTTACTTTATCTCTCTGGTGGAGTTTATTGCAGACAGTTCACATGCAGATGTGTGTAAGAGTATAATGAGTTGCATGATAGCATGTGTGTTTAAGTTGGGTCTAAAAAGCCTTCTTACAATTGTTGCGATGTTACATGTATGTGATGTGGAATCATCACATTTTTATTTGCTGTGTTCTGGCTCTGTTGGACTTTACTGCCATCTACTGGATTTTAAAGAAGAATTTCATTCATTCCGCTCTATCTCGCGACGTTATTGAAAGTGAAAAATAATTTGCACATCTACCCAGTGATTCGGATCTGCTCCAAATTTAATGGGTTCCTCCTTTGCCCATGCTACACCCTTCCACCAAGTTTCATGAAAGTGGGCCTACAGTTTTTGTGAAATCCTGCTGACAGACAAAACACCGAACAAACTGGATCGAAAACATAAAACTTGTGTAATGATGATACGATTTTTTACTTCTTTACCAAACAAGCATCATCAGTTCTCTTACGTCTGGAGAATATTTTTTTGGGCATCTCTGTAGTGCCACAGTGCTTCATTTGTAATGGTGTCTTTTACCTTAATCAAAAAACTGCAATTCGGATATTACCATTTTGCCCTGCTCTGAGGTTAGACTCTGTTCTAGGTGAGTTAGGACGCTATTGCATTATTGGAAGCAATAAGAGTAGAAACACAGACAAGGGGGTCCTTTATGGTATGTGTGGTGCCTTACTTATCTAATCTAATCTTATGTTGTGTTGCCATCATTTGATTTGTCACAGTGTTATGCAGTAGAGATCGGAGGTGTTTAGCATACAGATGATGTGTGGAGGGCTTCATTGGTATTAAGTTAGCCTTTCTGGCACATTATCTAAGATACTGTGAAAGTAGGACTTAACAAGAAACAAAGATGAGAAAGTTCGATTTAAATACCAATCAACTAAAATCTGCAATGTGCCAACTGCATTTTTATTAGACAGAATTACAACCATCACCCTGAAAATCACAGGACAGAAGAAACTATATTTTTTTCACTGTAGCATAAATTTAAGTAGATTTCATGGAAGTGTTAAAAAAAACAGTGAAGGTGGTTCTGCTGCATGTTTCTCAGTGTTGTGCTCTGCCAGGCCTGGACATCTGATCACCTTCAGAGCCATCTGTACAACAAATGTGCGCAGGAATCTCTTCTAGTCTGCTAAAAATTTGTCAACGGCCATATTTAAATGTACTAAGTCACATCTGGTTACACAGCACATATGTCAGCAGAGGAAACACACACACACACACACACAGATAAACTGTGCTAAAAAGAAATCCCTCAGTTAATAAGACCAATACACAAAGGCCTCTCTACAGACGATGGTCATCTGTGCATGTTTCCATCACCAGATGAATTCAGCACTAATTTCTTTATTTGAAGAATGTTTAAAAGGTAAAATTAACCTGCTGAGTCGAATAGTAAAACAACAGCGATAGAACCACATCTGTGTGTGTGTGTGTGAGAGAAAGTGTATGAGACACACACCACAGGATGTTAGCTTAGCCACTCAGCACTGTTCCTGCACAGCCGACACATTTATTACTACCCTGGGTTACATTCAGAATGTCTAAAATTACCTTTTCGAGCTCGTGTTCAAGTCCACTCAGATTTTGAACTTTTTAATGACCGGCAGCGCTGTGAATTGTTCTTGATGATCTCCAGCGTAGACTTGCGTATGAATACACTCGAAATTTGAATGTTTTTCTTCATCAAATTACACAAGGTGTGGCTGATTTGTCTCGTGGTTTCGGGAACATTAACATTTACTCTTGAACTGTGTGAGAACTTGGGCAGAGTTGAGTTAAAAGTGATGGGAGGTTTCCACAGCCCCTCACCCACCATCACCCCTGTAAAAAAAAAAAACACCTTTCTGCATTGAACTGCAGGCTATTCTAAAAGAAAATTGTTTAAAGTAAACTTCTGTCTTGAGATAATTTGATAGTTTAGCTTCAGCTGCTGTTTTTGTTTAAATTATTATTATTAGTATTATACCTGTGATTTTGATCTTTTTCTTCTAGTTGAATGCCGTATGTGAGATAAATCAGATCAGCCACGTATTTGAGGATTTACTCATCCTAACTGACACATCTTATTTGTGTGTGTGTGTGTGCGTGTGTGTGTGTGCACGAAGTAACTCTAATGAGGTGGAGGAGCACAGGAGGTTCAGTGGCAGGATGAAGAAGCCTTTTTATGGCCATTTGTAAACTGAAACATATGTGTTTCTTCTGTGTGTGTGTGTATGTGTGTGTGTGTGTGTGTGTGTCTTCAAAGGATCCACGCCCTGGAATCCCTCACATCTCCTCTCTCTCTCTCGCTCTCTCTCTCTCTCGCTCTCTCTCTCTCTCTCTCTCTCTCTCTCTCTCTCTCTCTCTCTGTGTCAAAGGAGCCATTGTAAATGCTTAGCTAATATTAGGCTGTGTGTGTGTGTGTTTGTGTGAGAGAGAGACAGATAGGGACGATTTTAAATTTGGACACACAGGCCTGTATCTGAGGGCGGAAGTCTTTCTGCATTTGCTCTGAGCTGCTTCAGTATCATCAGCACATCTTCCACTGAGAGTCAACTCACAGGACACAGTTTGCTTGTTTATTCATTGCCTCTTGGTGCATTTTGAAGAACATTGTGCCAAATGTGTCCAGCCCCCCCATCTGATTGCCGCTCGTCTTTCTGATTTCATCGGCTACATCTGCCGTTGTGTCAGTGTCATTTCATCACTGCTGCAGGAAATGAGTCGACGTGTTAGCCTCTGCATCCTGATCAAAGCTGTGAAAGCGGCTGAAGTAAGACTCGTTCACTCTCGGCTCCCTCCTGATGCTCAGCCTGTCCTGTAAGTACGTTCAGCTCGGTCTGCTTTAAGTTATAAACTCAGCATATTTTAAATGAAGTAGCAGCACTCAGCACCAGGTGGTAGAAGAATGTTTCCCTGTCACACAGGGTTCAGTCATGGTGGAGGTGGAAGTGTTAGCACGGTGGAAACGTGCACAGGTGCATTTGGCTTTAAATCAGACAGTGCAGCTTCGCCTGGCAGCGAGAGAAGTTCGCTAGTGTGGGTGCTGTTTCCCTGTTCAGCTAAAGTTTTGTATTTATCTGAACGGTAGCCATTATTTTTTCATTAACCTTCACTGTGATTTGACTCAGCAATCACTGATGAATTGTGTCTTTCGTGATTGTTATTAAGTCAAAAAGCCAAATATTAGCTGTGTTGCAGATGCAAACCTTGTGCTGTCTGTATGTCTGTTAGTCAGCCTCTCCTCTTGCTCTGCAGAAGCCTTTGGACTAAACATGTCCCGCAGGCTCTCGCTCACTGTTCAACCTTATTTTCTCTCTGTTTTAAGGGCTTTTTTCCATCATTGCCTACATTGTGGAATTAGTGGCAGTCCTATAAAGGATAAATGTAAATTGAACCTTTAGTTTAGCTGAAACGATTAATCGATTAGTTGTCAACTATTAAATTAATTGTTAACTATTTTGATTCAGTTTGAGTGATTTTTTAAGACAAAAAAGTCAAAATTCTCTGATTCCAGCTTCTTAATTTTTTTTCTGTAAGTTTCTTTACTCCTTTATGACAGTAAACTGAATATCTTTGGGTTGTAGAAAAAACAACATTTGAGGATGTCATCTTGGGCTTTGGGAAACACTGATACACATTTTTCACCATTTTCTGACATTTTATAGATCAAACTAATCAATTAATCGAGAAAATAATTCACTGATTAATCGACAATGAAAATAATAGTTGCAGCTCTAATCTTTAATAAGACCTTAACAGACCCATGAATTATCATGTTGGAGAGCCTTTAGTAGGGTGAGGGTAGAATATGTTCAATTAACTTTATATATTAGTCGGTGTAGGCCACAGCTGGTATGATGGAGATGAGTTTTTTTTTTTTTTAACAGAATCACACAGGCTTATTATTTATTAGGTTATGTATTGTTTAAAAAGTAAACAATGGTGCACCAAAGTTCTTGTGAAAAAAAAATCTTCAAAATTAACAGGAATTACAACTGAAGTGTAATTTTTTTAAATGCAGCAACTAACTGGTGAAGAATTAAAATCCCCTTATAAGACATCTGCGTGTAAACATTAAATTACATTTAGGTCACAAACTAGTGCAAACAAACGCAATTAATTCAACCAAAATTCACACAAGTAGTATAAATAAGTAACAAAACATTGAAAACTAACAGCAATCAAAATTCTTTGTAAATGTTTAGTGCAACGCGGCACATAGGCGTAAACGTAGTTACATTGTACATCCAGCTATTAGACAGTATCGGACCAGTATCCAAAATCAGCATCGGATCGGTGCTCCCGTGGATGCAAGGATGAACGTCGGGATGGTGCAAACAGGTGAAGAGGGAGAGCACGATTTCAAGGCAGTAAGGAGGAGAATGTCAAAATGATGCGAAGCTGAGATGCAGAGGTATCGTCATCCTAGCAACCGGAAAGCTGCGGTGCTGGAGCCGCGTGGCAACTTCCTGTTTGTCGGCAGCAGCATACAGGAAGTAAGAGGCCCCAGGAGGACGGTCTGACTGTGTGTGTGTGTGTGTGTGTGTGTGTGTGTGTGTGTGTGTGTGTGTGACTTAAAATGAAGTGAGAGGCAATGCAAATTTCATTGAAATGTCATGCGCAATGACAATAAAGAAATCTTGAATCTTGAGCTGTGTGAGCTTTGGTGTGCAGCGGAAAATGGCTAATTTTGGTTTGAATTTGAATGTGAAAGTGTGTGTGGGGGAGGGACGGAGTGTCTGTAAATTTTACATCCAACTTGTTCTTCCTCTTAGTGTGGGTTTCTGTTTCGTGGCCTTTTACCTGACCTGGCGTCTGATCTGATGTCATTAAAGCTAAAGCAGCTTTGGGGCCTGCTCGTGCCCAAATGTCAGTGAGTTTGCCTGTAACAGTCAGCACGGTGTTGTTGATGTGATATGTGCATCTTTGTCAGCCACAGGTGTCACAGTTCACTGTGTTCACATGTTTGTTTGCTGCCTTCAAAGCTGTCAAGCTAAACCCTTTTATCAAAAATGGTTATAGAGAAGTAGCTAAACGTGTCCTCTGAATTCTTTTGTTTTGATGTGTGCACCAGACCATACAGTTAAATGGGGAAGTGCTGTATCTTATGTCAGTAATGGAGTTGAACATGTATACAGATGACTTTTCGGGCTGTTAAATGCTGGTTATATGCAGATAGCTTGATTATGTTTTGTGTCCACAGTGCTGAGACCCTGAAAACTCTCTCTTCCACGTCCCTTTTCAGTATTGTTAGTTCATTTGTCGCTTAACCTGTGTTGCACACAAACAGCTCCAGTAAAAAAAAAAAATCATATGTTCTAAATAAATAACAAATCTAAAAAGACTGCACCAGTGAATGTATCACTGTCTAATGCTGATAGCACATCACTAGTACATTTAAGTAAAGCTGTGGTTGTGGCGTGGTTGGGTCTAAAGCCCGATTGGCATGGAGACAAAATATTACAGTCAGAGATGTGTTGAGACAATTGATTCAAAACTAATTTTTCAAAAATCTTAGCAACAGAACTAATAATACTAATTGGGCGATAGTTGTTAAGATCAAGCGGGTCACCCCCTTTAAAAATTGGGGTGACCTTGGCACATTTCCAAGATAATGGGAGTGCACTAGTAGATAAGGCTAGTTTGATAAACTTAGTCTCCAGGCCATCTGGTCCAGGGCCACAATCTTTCTTTAATGTATGAATGACCATTTGGACCTCTACAGGTGAAGTTTTTCTACATGAAAATGAGCCATTAGGAGCTGGGTTGTTATCGGTATTAGAAATTCTATATTGATCAAACTTAAAGGAACTGCCCATGGAGGAGAAGTGCTTATTAAAGGCATCAGACACAGTAACATATTTACACGTCATGTTTTCAGGAACTTAACAGTCAAGTTCCTGTTAGATGAAACATTAAGTAAGTCACACCTTGATAAGCTCACTGTCAGCTGAGTTATTACCTGCTGTTCATCCTGTGTTTTAAACGTCAGTCAGTCCCTCCATGAATTCACTTCACTGTGAACCTGTTATGTTTGAACCAAGTTGCATGTTTTTCAGATGCCTCAGATTTTTCCACAGCAGTTGATCAACGTGGATGCTTTGCCTGTTTCATCAACACCTGAAAGTCTGTTTTGAACCGTTTCACCTATTGCTGCCATCGTGGCTGTTGGAGATGTTAGAGTAGCCTGTTGTTGGCCAGGATTCAGCTGATGGAGCTGAGGTGTGGTGAGCAGGCCACAACCACCATAGCTACAGTGTGACATCAAGCAAATAACCCCCAAAGCACAATTCTTTATTCTGCAAACTGATTCTCAAACTCGTCACTAAGAGACATTTAAGGAAGTGAAATTAAGTACTGTAACCACTGCTCATTGTGGACAAACTGTATTGACTTTGTATTTCCACAGAGAAGCTCATGGTTTTCTCACAAACTCAACAGCGTCAGATGAACTGCAGCTGAAGGCATGTGAGCGATGGCTTCGGCAAATGTCCGTCTGGGAACTTTTTTGTCTGTCTGTGCTCTAGATGGAAAGATAAAAGTTGAAATAAAAAGGGGGCACCCCAGAACTGTCTCCAGACTGTACAGCACTGCTAAAATATCTTGCAATGCCAGTGTCATTTGTTGGTTCATGTGTTTTATTAAGTGTGTGTGTGTTGTCTGTCTTCCAGGGTGCGGCGTCCAGTGCAGACAGAGTAAAGTGAAGAGAGGAAGATGCCAGTCCCGCCTCCCCCCCCACCCCCAGGGCCTCCCCCTCCTCCCACCTTGGCTCTTGTAAGTCATCCTATCTGTCAGTCCCCATCCAGCCGGATCTCTGCCCTCTTGAACATGCTCAGCAGAGACATCTTTTGGATGAAATATGTCATTACATATCTTTTCCAGTTCAGGCTGCGTGATCTTGGTCATTCTCCACTTATTCATTGTTTTCTGTCATTTAGTTTCACCTTCATTATCCCATCCTGCTGTGATGCATTTAACGCACAAAGATCAATGAAGTCACTCACTGCTTTGCTTCTTTCTCCGTATTTTTGCAGCTTAGCTTTGTCTCAGTGACTGCACATCCCTGCATGTGTGTTTGTGTTTCAGGCCAACACAGAGAAGCCAAATCTAAACCGTGCAGAGCAGCATGGAAGGAACGCTCTGTTGTCCGACATTTGTAAAGGAGCCAGATTAAAGAAAGCTGTTACCAATGACCGCAGTGGGCCCATACTGGACAGTAAGTCAAGACTGTTGTGTTTGCATCTCTAAACAAATGTGCAGCAATTCTGAGTGTGTCATTTACAGTATGCATGAACAATTCATTTAATATTGTTTGTTTATCCTTTCAGAACCCAAAGGAGGTGGAGGAGGAGGAGGAGGTGGTGGTGGTGGTGGTGGTGGTGGTGGAGGAGGGTGTGGAGGTGGCGGAGGAGGTTTTGGTGGTGGTGCTCCTGGTGGTTTAGGAGGCCTGTTTGCAGGAGGGATGCCAAAACTGAGGTCTGCAGCAAACAGAGAATCCAACGGTAAGTATATATGAACGAATATGTAAATAGAAAGTACTGCGGCGTGGTGCACCAGGTGCTCCACCCACAGTGTACACATGCAGATTAGGTTCGTTAGGGACTCTAGCATTGCTCATTGGTGTGAGTGTGAGTGCGAATGGTTTCCTCTCTGTGTGGTTAAATGGCGATAATGACAAACACAAAAAACACTGCATCCAGCAGCACCTTTTACTTTTGCCTTTTCTCTCCTCCAGACTCGGGACCCAGCCGAGGGCCCATGCTGCCCCCAGGAGGCCGCTCTTGTGGGCCCACCCCCTTTGGTGGCGGTGGAGGCCCGCCAAAACTCCCAGGAGCCCCCGCTGGTGTCCGTGGCAACGTCCCTGATCTTCCCAAAGGCCGCCCCAATTTCTCATCCAGACAGGACACTCCAGGAGGCCTCCCTCCTCCCGTACCAAACACACCTCGACCACACCAGAGCTTCCAGACTCGCGGGGGCCCGCCTCCACCCTCATTCCCTGGAGGACCCAGGCCCAGCCCTGCTTCTGGACCCACGCCTCCTAGTGTTCCGCCAGGGAGGCACGGACCTCTCCCTCCACCACCAGGAGGCTCCTCAGCTGGGCCAAGACCAGGATTCTCTGCCCCCCCTCATCAATCCCCAACCAACAGCCGACCTTCCTTACCGCCCACACCTGGAGGGAGGCCTCCACTTCCTGACGACCGGCCCCCGCCGCCACCAGCTCCTGTGGGAGGTCATCGACCATCTATGCCCCGCGATGTGCCCCCTCCTCCTCCCCCCTCTATCAACTCCAAACCTCCTTCCTCTGTCTCTTCCTCCTCTGCCTCACGGTCCCCAGCCGGTGGCGGCCCGCCTCCTCTCCCGCCGGGCCGACCGGGACCGCCGCCTGTTCCACCCAGCCCAGCTGGAGGAGACGACCACAGCACCCCTCGTCTGCCCCAAAGGAACAGCTCACTCAACTGGTATTGGCGACATTTTATCTGTTTCTACCATTTCTTTATATTTGTTCAGGGGCCGGGGATGAGTTGCATTGAGGTCAGGTGTGTTACAGCTTTGCACAATGACTGCACCTTTCTGTCGTGAGATCTGCTCACCTGCTTGTTCTGGGTTTCTAATATACCACACATGTCTTACAGTAGATACACAGATTAAAGTTCTGTCTCTCCTTTCCAGCCACGGTCCAGCTCCGCCTCATGGTCGGACGGGACCTCTCCCTCCTCCGCCAAACGAGAGGCCGCCATCTCTGGGACGGAACCAGTCCTCAGTGCGCACAGGTATTGAATATTGGATGAATGCAGTATATAACCGATATAAAATCATTTGTGATGCAGTGTGTGTCTTCTATGTCGAAATACCATTTGAGTGAGGAGTCGCTGGGAATGCAGCATCACTTCACCTCTCATCAGCTAACATATCAATTTTTACTTCTACCTCCAAAGGGCCTCTTCCTCCTCCTCCTCCTCCCTCAGGGCGGAGCATGGGTGGGGGCAGCGTGAGATCATCACCAGCTCCTTCTCCCATTGGTCGGCCAGGCCCGGAGCCCCCTCGTGGTGGACCCGGAGGTAGACCACCCCTCCCCCCGGACAGGCCGGGGACAGGAGGCGCCCCTCCACCGCCACCCATGGGTAACGGCTTCCAAAACTCTCACCACAACCAGATACAGGGTGAGTAAATCCCTGAAGGTGGTGGCTTGGTGTATGTGAGAAAAAGCCCTGCAAATGCTGTTTCACCAGTAGAGAGCTGCTGGGGAGGAGGAGGAGAATGATGCCAAAGTGCCTTACACAGGACAATATAAAACCCATCGTTTAGCTCTAATTAGTTCATGTGTGCCAGTGACAGCTTTGCGGGTCGTTAACACAAACGCTTCGCCTTGCAGAGGATTGACTGTGCTTCTCTCAGCAAAAGAAATCTGTTTGCCCTCCGTGTTGTTTTTACCACATGAGTTCCAGCGAGTTCAGCTATGGAAGAGAAACCCGCTGACCTCCCGTTTGTGTTGTTTTTGTCCCGCTGAAACCAAAGGAGTGAGTTTGATTTGGAAGGCAGCGGGGACAAGAAGCGACAAGGGCTCCCAAATGTCCGGAAAAATCCGCCAGTCTTTAATCACATTTCCTCAGGTCACAATATTCTGTGACTGTAGCAGATTGAAGACACAAATAATCTTTTTAGTGTTGGGCTTTGAAGTGCTGAGAGAAATCTGTGTTTAGTGATACAAGTTGGAATGAATTCTTAGATTTTTATTCTTCTTCTCGTTATTTGATCAGATATTTCCTGACTTAAATGATAGTTTGATTAAGTTTGTATGTAGATTACATTTCCACTATAGAATAGAATCTATCTATTTCTACCAGGGTGGAAACTCATCTGTGGCTCACCAAAGGTTAAGAAACAACAACATAAAAAGCCCAGATGAGCAGTTAATAAACCAAACACACAGAAGATTAACATTAAAACACTTCATGTTAATGTCTGTGGCTGAAATCTCACCAATCACTTGGTAAAGTCAAGATCATTGATCTTTAATACCTTTTAAATTGCCAGAGGGGCTCTATAGCGCCTCCTTGTGCCCAAATGCTTAAACTGGCTGAAAAGACAGTTTACTTTTTAGAATAAAATATAACTCAATAAATTATTACATTTTTCTTAATCCTGAAATAATCTGACGATTTATAGTTTATTGCACAAGAATGTTTTTTTTCTTTGGAATTTGGGTGAATGAGATAAGCCTTCTCATAAATTTGGAAATGATGTCACATTGGCACAAAAATCAGAAAAGCAGTCGTTTCCCAACATTATTTACGTTCTTGGAGTGACTTCTAGTCCAGCTGCTCTGCACCAGCTGACTCCTGTTACTATGTTCCACTGAAACCTATTGAGCTCACTTTATTTCTAATCCTTCTTTACATTGTTTCAAATCAGAAGAATCCTGTGTCATGTGAGTTTTGTCAGTCTGATGGCGAGAAACCCACCGACCTCTATTTCTCTCTACCGACAGATGAGTGGGAGTGTCGATTCAATTTCCATCCTGTGTCGGACTTTCCTCCACCTGAGCCCTACGTGCCCTTCCAGAAGACCTACCCTAGCAAGATCGCCAAGAGTGACGGCAGAGGTCAGTCTGACACACACACACGCTTGTCTTGCATATGTCTAAAATGTTTTGCATATGTCTAAAATGTTTTTCAGGAACAAACTGGTTTGCAAACAGGTTTAACCTGCAAATTGGGATGCAGTCTCTCTGATGTTTAAAATTATCCATGAAATCACAAATTTTTACCTTCGACATGAAAATCATTACATTAACTTTTGAAATTGGTAAGAAATTAAGACATGTCCATTAGTGTAGCGCACAATGCACAGAGACAATGTACTGAATAAAAGCAGATGGGATTCACTAGAGCAAACTCTACATCTGCTATTTTTCATTTCAAGATCCAAGAGTCTTTGTCATTGAACATGTCAATGAAATTTTCATTGCAACCCCCATGTTAGGAACAGATAGTAAGAAAGATAAGATTAGAAAGAATAAAATTAAGATAACTACAATAAAATTAAATAAACATGCAGTAAAAATATTTGTAAAAGCAATTAAAAATATGACAGAATGAAAATATACTAAGGCAATAAAATATACTAAACAATAAACAATAAAATATGGAAGTGAAATGTGCAAACAGAATAAAATATACAAGCAGAATAAAATATACACAGTGAAATGTTTTGTTTCATTCCCTATGAACAACAAGATATACTGTAAAATGTCAGCAACCTCTGAGGTAAATACAGCACCAGTCCAGCTTTACTGTGACATGGCGCCACCTGGTGGAAGAAATTCATTCTTACTAAAGTTTAGGAAAATACTAACTTCTCTGTACCTTTGCTTCTTTCCAGGTTCTGGTAAAAAGGAGAGAGGAGCTCCTCCACTTCCTCCTGTACCCAGGTGAAGAAGAGGTGGCAGCGAACACAACCCCCGGAACTACTTTCTCTGTTTCCCTACCTGTCTCTCCCTCTGTCTGCTGCGCTCATTGTGCTTTTACCCACGGCATGTGGTTCATCTGTGGACTGCAACATGTAAAAATGGACCTACAGTATGGTTGACCAAGAAAAAGGACAGACTCACAATGTGGAGTTTACAACATGTGCCTCTGTAGCAGCAGAAAGGCTGCATTCAAAGACCAAAGCCCGTTTAAACTCCGGTACACTGTGTGATAAAAACGAAAAAGAAAACTTGCACCTCTTCAGGCACAATGTGTTATTTTCAGGTTTACAGCTGTGCTGTAGCTGGAAGATGCTTTTCAGAGTGAGACAGCAATCACTTACGAACAACAGCATCTTCGTGAACTTTGATCCATCAGCTCACTCTTTCATCCTTTGCTTACAGTGGTTGATAGATTCCATAAACTGCTTCGCTCGATATTATATTTTACCAACCAGCTACACTTTTAGAAACGATGCAGTCTCTCACTTGACAAATAAACCAGCATTTGGCAGGAAGCATGTGTGACTTTCCCAGCATGTTGGCACAGCATCAGGCAAAATCTACATCTTACGCCGAATTTATCATGAGTCCCAGGGTTACAGTGCAGGGCATCCTCAAGTGTGTTGACAAGCTGTTTCTCCTTTTGTACCAGTGCTTCTCTCGTGCCTTTTTCTATTCAGGATTGTAATTTTCAGGCTGCTTGACTGAGTTAAGGGAATTAGCCTTTTGTGCCTTAAATTATATACTTAACGATAATTCAGCTGGATTGGATCACCTCTGCCGATGTAAATGTAAAAACAGAAGCTATACAGCAGCTCGATTGCCTCTAGATTATTTAGCATAGCAAAGTGTCTTAAGTACAACATCGATACATAGACGGACATGAAACCAAACTAAAAATGGCCACGGCGTCCTGCTACCGCTGCAGAAAACATCAGGGGAAATGCGGGTGTTTAATTTGCCAAAGCCACATGTGCCTTCACAGTATGTTTATTTACATCTGTGTGTTTCTGTTGGAACCACTGAACGGTACTTTACATATGTTAAATGTGATGTTAGCATGCATTTAATGCTTATGATGAAGCTGTTTTCAAGGACATTGTATGGTTTTACTCCAGCAGTGGTTTACAATAGAACTCTTACTTTGCTGTTTTGTTAAAAGCTGCCTTGACTTTACGAAGGACCTGTGTATGTATCTGTATGATTTAATCAAGTGGTATTGAAGGACTGTGTTATTTTAAGTTATGTGTCTGAACTGTGCAGTATTATGTTTTTTGCTTCACCCAGCACTGCTTTGAACGGTCTTTTGTATACGAGATGTATTATTATCATGTGTTGGTCAAAGAAGCATTTTCTTAAAGACAATCATGCAGAAGTAAACCAATTCACTCCAATAAATAAAATGCTTTAAGATGCTTTATGTGCTCTACGTGGGCTGAAATGCGCTTTTATTGGACTACACGTTTTAAAATAATTTGATATTCCTGCACAAACGACCAACGTTCAGTCACAGACAAGGACAGCAATGTAATGTAATGTCAACATCCAGACGGAGTGATGTGTATTCTCAGATAAACAACATGCATCATTACATGTTCGTGCAATAAAACTGGACAGCATGTTGGTATGACAGTGTGTCATGATACAAGACATTGGGATTTTGGCTATGATGTTATGGCATAATAAAGCTTAAATGTTGTGGTTTGTAGAACTTGCATCAGTCAGCATTCTCTAATGCCCATTTCTTGATTGTCCTGCCTATATTTAATTTTCATCCCAAGCATATTGTGACATTATTTTTTTCAAGGCAAACATTTAGGGGTATTTATATCCATATATACACCCAGTGTATCTCAGTATTTTTCGCTGTTGGGATTGGCTGGAGGCTCCTGCGCAGGTTTTAAGGGACTTCACAAACTCAGATAAAAGGTCTATCTGACATTTTTCTCTGCTGACAAACAAGAGTCAAATTTTCTCTTCAAACATGCATGAGCTGTTACCGAACCGTTTGACATTGAGCTGTTTTCCCACCATTAAACTGCCTCATGCTTTAGACTTAAGAGTAGTGGAGGCAACAGGGAGCCATCTTTGCAGTGCACACTGCAGGTTTGCGATGTATTTCTGGCATTATTAACCCACAATATCTGAGGCTCAAATGCATCAATGTTTGCCTGTGGACCAATGGAATTAGATACAGTGTGTTTGGTTGTGTTGCAGCTCATTGATATTTAAATATTTCTTTCCATTTAATTCGTTAAGTTCATCATGTTGAAGCACTGGAAATGATGGACTGCAGGGAGGAATTGGTGTCAGTGTTTACATGCTTATCTTTTAAAACCTCTGGACATGTCTCACTCCTCATGCAGAGATTTAAATATTACAAGTCTTTGGTTAAGTATCTTACTAAATGTTAGAAATTCCCTTCCCTAAATTATCTTCTCTTGGAGGAAGCGAGACCGTTTCAAGTCTGACAGGAAAATAATACATGAGGATGATTAAATTCAACAGAATGTGCTGCTACTGGACAATTCATGTTTCTGCATCTGATAGTACTTCAGCATTACAAGTTTTTAGTGCTGTACTCACCTTTCCAACATATGACTAACCACAGGGGCAAGTGAGAAGACAAAGTGTGTGACAACGTAATTTAGAGTGACATGAAATATTTCCTTTTATATGGATCTCCTTACCCGTGTGAGGGTTTTTAAAACTGTTAAAAACAACCACCACAGGAGCAGCTGCCCTCAGAAATAAAGAGCGTAAGTAGCTGAACTGGTACAAATTGAGTGAAACTTTACCTGCAGACCTTAAACTCAAGCTCAGTTATTTGCAGCATGACACAGACAGGGATGAGTGTTTGCAGACCAAATCCATCCATCAATATTTACAGGTCAACGAGCGAAAAGTGATTATTAGATATCATCTATAAGCTGTGATGGCCGAGTGGTTAAGGCGTTGGACTCGAAATCCAATGGGGTTTCCCCGCGCAGGTTCAAATCCTGCTCACAGCGTTGTTTCCTTACACCGTAATGGTTGTTACTATGAATTTGCATCTTTGGAACACTATCAACAAAGAAATCTCATCTGAGTAGAGAAACTTGCTTGATGATTGGAGCTATGCTGTAACTACCAGGAGGTGAAGAGAGAAACTGAGCTTTTTGTACTTGAGATCATACTTTGCACTTTCATAGTAGACAAGACGTACATTTTTGCATGGATTATTCTTATGTAGAACTGGATCAGAAGCTGTTGAGGCAGGAAGTACATCCTCTGTGTCATCTGCAAACTTCAAGACTCTGGCAACAGACATGAGGTGTCAGTCATTGGTTTCGATTTGAGTATAGGATTTTTGGGATTATGGTGTTGAAGTCCAAGATGTTGTCCACAAGGTGGTGGCCGAGATGCTGCAGGATGTAGTTCAAGTCCCATTTTGACTGTGTCCTCCACTGACCTGTTTGCCCAATAGGTAAATTGCAAAGGATTGAGCAGGGGACCTGTGGTGTCTTTCAGCTAAGGATTTCATTATGGAGTGATTTTTATTATGGAGTGTTTGAAGCATGATGGAACTTAACACAGCTTCAGTGATTTGTTGAAAATCTGTGTGAGATGTCAGCTGGTCAGCACAGACTTCCAGACAGGAGGGGGACACGCTGTCTGGGCCTGACGCCTTCCTGATTTCCCGCCTCTTGAAGAGATTACACAGATCCTGAATGTTGGTGGGAGAGTCAGTGAGGAGATGTGAGACTGGTGCGGGGAGTGTGAATGGTTGTTTGATGTTGGGGTGGGAGATGGCTGTTGATATGGGCCTATCAAACCTGCAGTAAAATGTGTTCGCGTTTAGTTGATGGTTCTCCGCTGTAGCTTCCAACTACAGGAGATGAATGACAAAATCGACAAAGCACTTTCTTTTATTGGATTTCACTTTGTATTCACACTGTAGCTGTCCCCTTATTACAAAACACATAATGAGCGTCGAGGTCCAACGATTAAATCATTCCTCTTATGAATTGAACGCAGCATCTCAGCCGCACGCTGTTGTCCAATCACAGTCGGAGTTTGAAGCGTATCTCGGCGATAATTGGCTGACTCGCCTGTCAGCCATTTTTTCAGGGCGTTGCAAATCTCGGCAGCTGTCAGATTCAGGGGAAGAGCTTCTCACACAAACGGCAAAAACACGGGCTTGTTTTGGTTGCAGGACAGATGAATCTCGTATATATCTGAGTGGAAATGCTCTCCTAAGTAATAGAGGTAAGCACATCATTTCTAAACTAGCCACACAGTCATACATACATCAGTACCAGATGTTGAAGGTACGTCTTACCGCGCCCTGATATTTAACTGACGCTGTATATTCTTGATGTTTTTAGCATGCACATAGCTAGCGCTAACGGTCATCTGGCCGCGACAGTGGTGGTGTCATGGAAAGCAGCTAGCTTCTGTGGCTGTGTGACGTGAGATAACGTTTATTTTTGTTTGCACCGGTGTCGCTAAATCGTAGAAGTGTCCTGTCATTGAATGAAGCGGGGTGACTTGATTATGCTAACTTAGCTAACGGTGTGTTCACGCACATAGGCTAAAATGGGGATTCCTGGCACCCTGAGAGACCGTTACTCAGCCAACAGCTCCCCCTTCACCTCTTATATTAAAACAGTCCGTCATGGTTTCTTTTGTGTTTCCCCCAGGAGACATACGATTTGCAGTCTCATCCTCTGTTCTGTATCATAACGTTTTATATTTCTATATTTCCTTCAGAGTGCTGACATTCCCCAGCTATCACCTGACCACCCTGGACCCCTTCCCATCATCACCATGGAGACTGCCAACAACTATGTGCTGATCCATGGGAAGAATATATCCCATAATTCCCTGGCTGGCTCTGCTGCGGTGCCCCACATGTCCATCGACAAGCTTTTCCCAGCTCTGCTTGAGTGCTTTGGCATCATATTGTGTGGCTACATAGCTGGCAGGTAGGAATGTGCAAGAACAGTTCCACACATTTGAATTAATTCCTCAGTTTTGCAGGTATGCAGACAGAATGTTAACAGTGAAAATATAAGAGTGATCAACCGCTGTGGCTTGTACGTGTGTTCATGGCCATTTCTTCCTTTCCTACCTACAGGGCGGATATCATCACAGAGAGCCAGGCGAAGGGTTTGGGGAACTTTGTGTCTAAGTTTGCTCTTCCTGCTCTGCTCTTCAAAAACATGGTGCTGCTGGACTTTGGAGATGTCATCTGGGCGTTTCTCTGGAGTGTCCTGGTCGCTAAGGTTGGTGTCTGTGCATCTGCGTGTGTGGTCTTGCTTTTGCATTACGTGTATGTAAGAAAATGGTCAATTTCTTGTGGAAGTCGTGTGAGATGGTGTTGTTGGTTGGTATGTTGTAAAGAACCAAACAAATGAACACGCCCTTACTCTGACGCTCCCATCCTGTGTGTAGGTGACGGTGTTTGTGCTGGTATGTGTGCTCACTCTGATGGTGGCCAGTCCAGACAGCAGATACAGCAAGGCTGGCCTGTACGCCATCTTCGCTACGCAGAGCAATGACTTCGCCTTAGGATACCCTATAGGTGAAGCAGACACAAAGCACTAACACTGATGTATATCCCTGTGAGGAATTATTTCATGTCACTCTAAATTACGTTGTCACACACTTTGTCTTCTCACTTGCCCCTGTGGTAAGTCACATGTTGGAAAGGTGAGTACAGCACTAAAAACTTGTAATGCTGAAGTACTATCAGATGCAGAAACATGAATTGTCCAGTAGCAGCACATTCTGTTGAATTTAATCATCCTCATGTATTATTTTCCTGTCAGACTTGAAACGGTCTCGCTTCCTCCAAGAGAAGAGTCAGTGAAGATTTGTTTTTTTAAAAAAGACTCAAAGAGGATGCATTCCTCTCTCTTTTTCTCTCTGTCTCTTTATTTGTAGTTGATGCTTTATATCGGAGCACATATCCAGAGTACCTCCAGTACATCTATCTTGTCGCTCCGGTCTCCCTCATGCTCCTCAATCCCATCGGCTTCGCTTTTTGTGAGGTGCAGAAGTGGAGGCAGGCCAGCCATTCACAGCACAGCACACTTGGCATCCTGGGAGTCGTAGTCCTACAGGTATTGTACATGCAGGTGTTTTTAAGGTGAAAAACAAACCATAGCGAGTGTAACACACCTTTACAGCTGATTTTTCTTTATCTGATAAACTTTAAGTTAGACTTGAAGCTCTTACCCACTGGGTTTTAAAGTTATTTTGTCTAACCCTCTTTCTGTCACGTCTCCAGGTGTTGAAGAACCCAGTCGTGTTCATGGTGATAGTGGGAATCGTCGGCCACTTCGCCCTGGGCCAGCAGATCCCTGCTGTGCTATCAGAGTTCATAGATGGCCTGGCTAACTCTTTTGGAGGGGCGGCCTTGTTTTACCTCGGCCTCACGATGGTGAGTTTTGCCTTGTTCTAATTTTGATTTAGTCAAACTTTCTTTACATTTAGCCTAATCGTATTTTGTTTTGATGCACTATCGTACATGTTTTTTTAGTCAGGTATTATTTATCTATTTTTAGCTTATTTTGTACAGTTTTGTGTAAATATAAATCATCTGTTTCTGTGGCAGGTCGGCCAGCTTAGAAAACTAACCAGAGATACTGGAGTTGCCTTGATTCTCCTCATCACAGCCAAACTGTAAGCCACAGTATACTGTATATTACTGTGTATTTTAATATGCCTTGAATGTTTTTTTCACTGTATTTGGGTACAGTTCATAGATGAAGGGAGCAGATGATCGAAACACCTCAGTCTAATGCACTGAAGTGCAGTGCCACCACCGGCTGCAGCCTCAGAAATGACCACTGATTTTAAACAACAACTGTGTGAAACATAGTCAACAAAAACAAAAAATATTAAGCTTCACAAAGGACCTATTTATCACAGGGCTGTTCTTTTGGATTGTGTTAAATTGTGCAGGTATGTCTAAGTATAATATATACCTACACTATGTAAGAAGAAGACTAATAGGAAAAGTTTTACCAGGGTTTTTATACATAAGTATCAGTAGTCGATTGATGTTTCCTGGCCTGATCTTTATTAAGTAGAATTCCTTCAACAGCTGGTGATTAATGAAGTGTCATAGATTTATCTTCTGGCCCTCTCTCCCTCCTCTCCCTCCAGCCTGGTGATGCCACTGGTCTGTAAAGACATGGTGGATATTCTGGACGTGGGAGTGAACAGTACGAGTGCCAACCACACTAGTCTGTCTAACTTTGCTTTCCTATATGGAGTCTTCCCGACCGCACCTAGTGTGGCCATCTATGCTGGACACTACAACATGGAGCTAGAGGTGGTAAGTCCTGTTTAAATTGCTTTAAAAAGCAATTTATGAGAAATTAGTTCGATACAACACAGAAGCATCAAAACAATATTTGAAACATTTTAATAAAATAGAACAGTTCAAGTGCTCTTTGTGAAATGCATAAATCACTAAAAAAAAACATAGCATGTAGCAACACGGGCTAACCTTTTAACTCAAATCCAACTGTATTAGTTGGATTTGATTTATTACAATATAGATAGTCATTAGCAATTACATTTTTTGAATTTATGTAGATTTAAAAGTGCCAGATTATATCCTCTGACAGTTATTTCCATTTTAGACAACATTTTTAAAATTCTCTCAAGGCAGTTTTAATTTAATATAATCAGATCCAAGTTACGATTAAGTGCAATGTATTAAGAAAACAGAAATGCCCTGAAGATACATACATTTCTTCCTCTCTGTCCTTTCTTTAGGTGACATCAGGGATGGTAATCAGCACGTTTCTGTCTGCACCCATCATGTACGTGTCGGCCTGGTTGTTAACTATCCCTCTAATGGACCCGACCCCCTTGGTGACTGAACTCGAAAATGTCAGCTTTAACATTAGCATTGTCAGCCTTGTAGCGCTGGTAAGTATGTTAGCAGACATATCCTGGAGTAAGACCAGTGATTTTCCCTCAGTGGTTCGATCAGTTTGACAGGAAGGAATACTGAAATGCTGATAACAGTGATTTCCCAAGTACAGGAATATAATCTGTGATCATGTCCTGTTCTTCTCAGGTGTGGACCATAATGGTGATGTTGCTAAGCAGGAAATTTAACAGACTTCCTCACCTCTTTGCCTTAAATCTTTTCCTGGCTCAGGTCAGTGTGCAGCCACAAATCAAGTCATTTCAAGCTTAAAACAGTGTATTCATTTAAAGTGTTTTAAGCTTCATCAATGATGTTTTTTTTGTCATGATATTTGGAGGTCATTTTAGGGTTTCCATCTCTTCATTTATTCAGGAAATGTTAATTAAGTGCATGCACGTTGCTGTTCTACCTTGACCTGCTGTGCTGTGCTCTACTCTAGTTTTTGGTGTGCGTCAGTATGATCCTGTGGAACTTCTTGGTGAAAAAAGAGGATAATCTCGTCGGCAAAATTCTCACCTTCACTCTGCTCTATGGCTCTCTGTACAGCACCTACATTTGGACAGGTAAGTGTGTGTATTCGTGAGCTGCTAAGAACACCTCAGTTTGATTTAATACTACTGTTGTATAATGTAAATGCATGTATCGGTTTCGTTCTGTTTTTTCAGGTTTAATCCCCCTCTGTCTGGCTCTGACTAACAGAGATGATCTGCTGAGGCTTCGTCCAGGAGTATTCATGATTTTGGGTTGGGGGTAGGTCAGCACACCCAAACACCTCGGGACTCTTCTGATGTTTCAGTAATAACAGTGTGTGTGTGTGTGTGTGTGTGTGTGTGTGTGTAGGGTTCCCTTCCTGATGGTTGGAGGTCTTCTGATATCAGGAGAGAGGACTGATACCATAGACTCTGCCTTCTTCTATGGTCGAGCTCAGGTTAGAAGAACTCCTGCTGTAATTACTTGCCTTTTTTCATGCTGTACTCTTTATTTGTATTTTTTCCTGTTTTCTCTCTTTTCTCTGCTCGAGTCTGTTTATTTCCTATTGAAATATGTCAGTGGACTCTCTGTTTCTACTTAATTTATTGTTATTTTCTATTAGTCTCAGAATAAACTAAAATTAAAGCAGTCCAAACAGTTTTACTCATATTCCGTTCCCTCTTATTCCAGATAATCAGCACAGCAGTGGTGCTTGCAGTCAGCCTGGTGCTTGGTGCAATATCTCTGATGGGTCTCAGCCAGGGAGACAGGGAGCAGAGAGGCTACCAGGCCCTGAGCAGAGCTGCTGTAACAGGCATCAATGAAGAGCCGAGGGCCCCTGGTGGCCAGGAGGATCCACAGCAACAACAACAACAACAGCCACAGATGGCAAATTCACCTGCCTGCAGCATCAATTCAGGTGCGAATACCTTTGATTTATTCTGAGCAATCAGAAGAGTAGTCCAGTCCTCTGACTGATAGTAATTTTGAGTTTCTAAAATCCCACTAACATTAATGCCTGAATAAAACCAAAATCTGCGCATTATCTGAATGTGTTGGCAGCTGAAATGGATTATCTGTAGCAAATGTTTGTACTGTTTCTGTTTCCAGACCTCCACAGTTTCTCTCCTCTCCAGACGTTACCTGACATGATAGCCAGCACACAGAGGGAGCACACAAACAGCACAGGTAACAATCACCATTTTGATCATTTTTTTATGTGTTGAATACAAATTGTTACAAAGTCTCACTCAAAAGATAAAAACAGTACATTTCTATGCTCTGTCTTATATTCGTACTTATATATAGGAAATGAAACAGAAAGAGATTTATATGTTTTGTTCCACAACATAAAAATGTCAATTTGTACTGCTGAATTAGGACCTGTTATGTGTCAATAATGTGTCTTATTCAAGCCAAGCCAACACAGAAACCAAAGCAACAGTGAATACTGGGATGTTAAGACAATTACTTCTAGTGGGGAAAAAAACAAAATCATGATGTGAAACTGCATGAAAATATCAGGACGTGAGGAATTTCTCCCACCAGCCTTGACGTTAACAGTTATTTTTCTTTTCCTCTCCAGGCCACATTGGGGCGCTGTTTGACGGGCAGCAGCAGGGTTCTTCCTCCTCTGAGCAGCCGCTGAATCTGCCACCACCTGGGCCTCAAACCACTGATGACAAGCAGACAGTCAGACACGTTCTGCTCTGTCTGTTGCTCTTTGTCAGTCTGCTAGCGGTGCGGATTAAAGTACTCTTGAAGTGTGTGTGAATGTGCGAGTGTAATTAGCGAATTAGCGGAAAGTTAAAAAAAAGAAATCACACATAGGCACTCTCCAGATACTAGGTGCATGGGAAGGCTGATGGAAGGACGGTGTTTTCCACAGTTTACTGAGGTGGTTGAGGGTTTCATGTCAGCTAATACACCCAAAATCCCTCCTTTTCTGCTGAGCTGAGATGTGATTTCTAAAGATAAATGTCCTCATGTCTTACTGGTGAATGTCTCTGTCTGCAGAACCTGTCCAGCTGCTTGTGGTGGTTGTTCAACAAAGATCCAGGAAGACTTTACCTTGAACTGCAGTTCTTCTGTGCGATAGCAAACTATGGCCAGGTACCAGTGTTTCCCGTCGGTGTTAAATGTGTAAACGTGTAAGCTGTAAATACATAATTCTCTGTCTCTCTGTTTCAGGGGTTCCTCTCATTTGGGATCTTTGGTCTGGACAGACACCTCATCATCCTGCCTTTTAAAAAGAGGTGAGACTTCTGGATCATCGCGGTTTCCTTTGAAATCAAATAATCAAATGAGACACGCAGAAGTAGAATAATGTTTGTGTGTGTGTGTGTGTCAGGCTGCTCGGGCTGTGGCAGGGCAGGGACAGCGAAGATCTGAGTCCCTCAGGTGTACCAGAGGAGGTCAGGCTCACCTGTACCCAGTTTGTCCGCTACCACAAAGACCAGTGTGTGCAAGACATAGTGCACACACGCAGGTGAGAGCAGTGTGTGTGTGTTTGTGCATTTGCATGTGTCCTACAGTCCGTTCTGTCTTCTGTGCATGTATAAATCTGTGCTGAAAGATGAAAATCAAATTGATTTGATTTCAGATTCCTTGCATATTTTCTGCTTGTATTATTTTTTCTGCTAAAGTGGAAACACATTTGAGTTAAGCTTGTGGAAAGTCCATGACCATGGAGGTTTTGGGCTTTGATTTGGTTCAGTTTTGGTCTGAACTGCTTGGCTGTATCCCTGCAAGATGACTTCTGAGCCTGTTCATTTCCACATTATGACTGTTGGGTTATTATTGTGTTTTCCTTTGATTTTCAGCTGTTTTTCTCTGCATCCTTTCTGCATGTTATCTGTTAATCTGTTTTGCTGCAGTTACTGAGGTTTTCTCTCCACCAAGTATTTATTTTTCTTAAAACAAATTCAAGTTGAAGATTACCACCTTTTTAAGTTTCACCATGGTTTGCAGTACAATTTTACAGATTTGAATAATTATATAGAATTAGCATTAGCTGTGGCTGATGCTACTAATTCACAAAGTTTCAACCCTTTCAGTATTATTCAGGCTGTAGCAATAGTTTGATATTTAAGGACAAAAAAGAGCAAAATTCCCTTAACGATTTAGAATGTGTTTCTCTTGTTTACTTTTTAGCTGTGATTAATGTGAAATCTTACATTTTTACATGGTGAATATGAATTTTAGCTACTACAAAAACTCTACTTACTAAAACACTCTGTGGATGTTTATGAGTCTTGGGTGCTTTTCTTTTCTTTTATTCTAACACATACAATGCTTTCCACTATTCACTTCCCCTTTCTCCTTTT
This sequence comes from Chelmon rostratus, assembly GCF_017976325.1. Taxonomy (NCBI): domain Eukaryota; kingdom Metazoa; phylum Chordata; class Actinopteri; order Chaetodontiformes; family Chaetodontidae; genus Chelmon; species Chelmon rostratus. The sequence continues at coordinate 22,618,776 of NC_055668.1, forward strand.
TATTAATGCTTATTCTTTCCTTTTTTCCTCTCATATTTGCTTTTACTCCTCCCTGCTTCCCTTTGCCTGCCCTTCTTCCCTTTCACTCCTCCTCTATCACCCCCTAGTGGCTCAGGGGAGAGTGTGAGCGCTTCGACAGGTGAATCCTTCCTCTGATAATGACAGGTTTGGAGGAGGAGGAGGACTAGAGGAGGAGGCTTCGAGACATTCCCCCTCCCATCAGCCCCAGCACCTGCACCCACATCAGAATACTCAGATGCAACTTACACACGAGGAGCAGAATCTGCACCAGATTCACCGAAGTCACGATCCAGCTGAGTCCTGCGGCCAGTGTTCGCCTCCATCCCGACCCTGGCTTGAGCCTGAGAATGAACACCAATCACATGCATCCGACTCTGATATCCCAGAGGAGCAAAATTCCCAGATTCAATCTAACCAAGCTAATCCCCACCACCTACACCAGCATGATCTTCCTTCAAGCCCACCCCCTCCCCATCATCATCCCCAGCCCCATTTCGAAAGTGTGTTTCGGGGCAGTGACTTGGTGGACTGGCTGGTTGAGCGGGGCCTGTGCGCCGGGCGAGCCGAGGCCCAACTGTACGCCGTTCGACTTCAGCTGGGAGGAGTGCTAGACCACCTGACAGGTTGGCACAGCTTCAGGGATGAACCCACCCTGCTGTACCACTTCACATAGGGGAGAGAGAGGGAGAGATGGGAGGGATGGTCCTGGAACATGTGAGGAGAAAGGAGGTGGAGGCTGAAGTAGAAAGGCAGAGGGGAAGGGGAGTAAGATGAGACAACAGGAGGTACCGAGCGGCAACCACCAGGGCTGAGAGCCAAAGCAGAAGTGCCTTATGGTGCAGTTTTTTCCAACACACACTAGATGCTGGCTCTGGAAAGGCTCATCGTATTGAAGTCAATGAAACAGACCCACAACTTCTCTATAGAATTTAGCTCCTCCATTACTAGTTTCACCTCCTGCAACACGTGTGTCTGCGGCAGTTTTGACACATTTGTTCCAAGCTGATGTTAAGTGGTATATTTGAAGGAGTGTTTGCTTTGATTGACAGGCTTCTTAGGCTCTTCATGGTGGTTGCTGCTTGTTTGTCCACTCAGGACTCAGGAGAAGTTCCTTGAAATATTTCCAGAGCTATTATGAAAAAACAGTGACACAAGAAAAGTAGTGGTTGGGATCGTGGAGTCCGTTAAGAAAGAAGAAGCAACGCTCCCTGCTGGTACTTCGTCTCTCCTGACTCTGGACCAAGTCTTCTTCACTTTTTATAAACATTTTGGTTCATATCTTTTCACCACTCTAAACTGAGCTGGCTTTGATCATAGCTTTTTGATTTTAGTCACATTCAGATGTGAACAAGATAGAATCGCTCTCCTCAGTGTGACAGAAAAGTGGGTTTTCATTTTCTTCTGGAGGTCTGTGAGCCAATGAATTCACATTTTCAATGTGTGAAAGACGAATAAGCTTTGATTTAAGGACATTCATCAGCCTGTCGTCCACAAATATATTTATGTGACATTTGCGTGCAAGTGGTCAGAAGACAGAGCAGTAAACTGATAGTACTGTACGTTTGCTCTTTGCCAGTGAGCTGCAGGGCTGCTCGCTGAAAGCCAATGGCGTTCTTGCCTGCTCGTTTTATGTCGTCATGTTTTTTTCAGATGCAAGAATCTGCCTGTCACTTCAGTATCTGGTATTTTGCACGCTGTGTCTTTTAACCGCTCTGGTCTACGTTGACTACTTGCATGACTCGGAGCAGCACAGACTCCTGCTCAGCACTGAACCTTTTGCACTGACTGAATAATGACATTCTTCACGGTTTTAAATTATGCAACTCACTGGATACTTGTCTTGTGACGATGCTGCGGAGGATGTTTGTTATCTTTGCCTTGTGTAATTGTGTCGCCGCTGTCAATTTGAAACATTTGTTTGGGACTGATTGTGGTCATGTCACTAAATGCAGTGTCAGAATTCAGCCCAGGCCAGACCTCAACTGAAATTACTCCTTAGTTAGTTTTTCTGGGTGACTGATCCCAAGTAAATGCCTAAAAATATTCTTTTTGAAACCTCAAGAACTCAAAAATGTGTAGTTGAGTGAGAAATTTGTGGAATTCACCAGAACCCTTCATCTAAAACACCATTAGAGTTCTTCATCTGACAGATACAGTCACGACTACAGTCCTGAACTATCCTGCTGTATGTTGTAGACAAAACTGACATCAGGCTGTAAGTTATAACCACTACTGAACTGTTTACAGACTGTTTGGCTCCCAGTGAGCGACTGGCAGCACTAACTACACTACACATACTGTTTGCCTGCTAAGTGCTGCTGATTTGTAGATATTGTTACGATGAAGTTTACAGTGTGTAGGCAGGACTGCAGAAGATGGCTTGATGGTGATATATGCCCATGTGAGCGGAGATAAAGACCACACTAATGTCAAAAACTGCTAGTTGTGAGACCTGAGGATGGCGAGGTTGACCCAGAGTGACCCCTGACCTTTCACCTGCAGCGTTAATTACAAAGAAAGTATGCTCTTCTGGATCTTCTTCCCTTCTCTTCTTCACAGACCTCCCAGAAACTACCCATGTGCATATATGTCTGTCTGCATGTCTTCTGCTGTCTGACACAATCATTTAGAGGGAAACTTTTTTCAACCTGGACCCCTCTTCTCCCATGTTTTTCTGTCTAACTGACTAATTGGTAACCTGATGCACCAGATGGTTCGTGGACACTGTTTGGAAAAGGGCAGGCACTTAAAAAAAAAAAAAAATACTTGGCAGGTGATTGGATGAGCCATCTGTCTATCATGGCCTAACTTCAACCAATCAGATGACCCAATTATAAGACTTAGTAGGAGAGCGAAACTCTTTGCAAAAGCCAGTCAGGAGAAGAAGGAAAACATGTTTCCATCGAGAAAAACCTTCAGTGCCGTTCTTTGCTCTTCTGTTAATGAAAATACTCTCCAGTTTTGATGTAACTGATGCTGTAGCAGCATCTACTACAACCTCTTTAGGAGCCGACATTGTTTTCAAACGAACAGTCGCTTCTCCCGCTGTCATCTCACCTAAACCACGGCCATAACTGCCAGTAGTTCCTCACAGGACGCTGACTCGAATGAACCACTTTGATTCAGCCACAAATGCATAACTTCAAGCCTGGCAAGATGGATTCTTGGCCCACGTGATCTTTAGTGATCTCGCAAATCTAGCTGGCTCGCAAGGTGAACTAATGGGTCCGCCATTTTTTTTAAGTGGGCCAGTATTTAGGGAGAACATTGCATCAAAGAGAAATCTCATTCCAAAGTCTCGCGAGAGTTGAGTTGTTGCTGGAAGACATCAATGGAGACTTAAGTGAGAGTTGCAGAGAGCCGGAAACCCTTAGTCCTTAATATTGAGCTCATTTCGACAAACAAGCAACAAGTCAACTGAAGCAAGACCTCAGAGGGAGACTGCTCCTTGAGCGAGACTTGGTTAGACAGCAGATCGGATCAAAATTGGGTCCAGATTGAAAAATACTGACATTTCCTTTTAAGTTCATGCAATTCACATCAGATCCTTGTGTTTACGGAGCTGTTTAATAAGTTGAGGGCCTGCCTTTGCTAGTGTGTAGGTGTGTGTGTGTATGTGTGTGTTTGTGTGCATGAAAAAAACGTCTGAGTTTCTGTGTGATGTGTGTGTGTGTAAGTGTAGGAAAGCACTGAGAGAGAACAAGAGATTTTAATGGAAAGTGTAACTGTGTGTTGTTGGTAGACGGGATCAGTGTAACTGTGGATGTTCTGTTTCAAGTGTGTTGCAGTAAATCAATCAGGGTCAACGACTGTGACCAACAGAAAGGCACAAATAAACTGTTTGCATCCAAAACCCCACCTGTTTCAGATTGTCACTACACAGATAATTATTGATTCTGTACAGTAAACAGACATAGATATTTATTACACTTTCACACATTCCACAATAAACCTGCATTTAAAAAAAGATTTGTGAAGATTTTGTCTCCCCTGAGCAGACGACTAGTTTTATTCTTTACCTTTTTTTTGGTCAAAGAAGAGCAGAACAAAAATCGGTCATCCTGAGACCTAAACAAAGCCCTTTAAAGCTGAAAGCAGCATTAACAACAAGAAAACATTTCATCTTCGTCACCGTATTCATAAGACTGCCTCTGCGCTGCGCTGACGACAAACCTCTTTAATAATTTTGTTCAGCAGTCGGGATGTGAACAGCAGATAAAAACAGCATGTTTGGCACTTTGGGTCTGTTTGACACACACTGAACAGTAGAAACGCACAGAAACAGCAGCTAGACTCACCCCACTCTGTAAAAATCCTAAAGTTTACCACGCTGTCAGGCAACAGCATAAGATTTGATATCGAAAATACTACATACACATTTTAGAAAAGATCTTAAAAAGTTATTCTTCATAAAATGCCTATAAAATACACAGTAGATGATCCAGATCTGTGAAATTTGGCAGACTCTCTGCGCTAATAGTTGCTCCTGTGCTTATGTTTTTTGATAAGAAGCTACAATTTAAGACTATTCTCTATATACTCACTGCTATGCAAAACACTAAAAAATAAATAGTACATTTCCAGACTTGACAAAAAGTGCAGCAAAGCTCGCAGTTAAAGGCCTCATACTCACCAGAGCACAGGATGTGATCTTCTCATGACTTTAAATCCTGTACAAGAGGAACTTAAAAACAGGCTGGAAGTCTGTCCTTTTCTTTTGGAGGATGAAAGGATCAAGCCTCAATGTATGCTGACTTCCACTGGCTTAATAATTAGGAAAACAGGACCCTAGGTCACTGTTTAATGTACAAAAATGTGACTCAAAGAGGGTGCATCTATGTTTCACCGCAGTTCATTGAGCTCCAGAAAGAGTTGAGAGAGCATCATGAAAAGATCACACCTGCTCTGCGCCTGTAAAACTGATCTGTGAACGCACCCACAGCTACATTAAGACACGAGTAAGTGCTTTAAGAAAAGACATTCAAAAGTCCAAATGTGCTAGAACACATTTTTTTCCCATGCAATTTCTGCTACTGTAACGCTGCACACTGAGTTACTGAGTAAACATGTGCAAGGAGAAGAAATAAATATTATCTGGCTGGTTAATTGTCTGATCTCTGACAATCAAGCTGATTTAGTTTATTTTAAAGGGACATACAAACGTTTCTGATAGCTGTTATCCATCTAAGCTTTGTTCAAAGCTACCAGACTCCCTTAACAAAAACAGCAATTTTACTTTGCAGAACACGGGAGTTACGGATTTATTGCTGCCTCAATCGGTTGGTTTGTGTTCTTGTGTGACTTTGGTGAATCCTAATCAACCTTTAAAACACCAAAGGCACACAATAACACAAACAAACTATCCCATTGAGTCCAACAACCCCGGTGTTCTGCGAGATAAAGTAACCATTTTTGTCAGTTTGTTTATGCAAACTATCCCTTTAAATCTGCTGAGATGATGCAACATCAGCATCATCTCTGTATTTTCCAAATGATGTGAACTATTTAGCACCTTTAAGAGCAACAATCCAGCCTGAACTTTTAGAAGCTTATGTTATTCCAAATCGACGGATTATCAGGGCCCATCTCTGAAGATTTCCCTGAAACTTTAGCTCTGTGTCTTAGCATTGAGAGATCTTTGGGAAACTTAAGTCTGCAGCCGAGTGTAACGTGACCTGATGACATTTCCAGACTTTCAGAACAGATCATACTTTAGGTATGAAGAACCTTTGGTGTGACCTTACAGAAATCACAAGCCTGCAGAGGACAAAAGGTCACATGCCTACCAGTGGAGAGAGCTTTTTCCATCGCAATTCTTCTGACACCAGAAGAATCAAACCAAACCCGACATCTCTTCCTCGACCCCAGAAATCATCGTCTCTTCCGGTCCTGCTTGATTTCAGTCTGGCAGGGTCCATTACTGTCCATGCCGTCCACCTTGAGGTGAGCTTTGCTGTACTGTTTGATCAGCGCTCCAGGGACGAGAGCCATGAGGGCGATGGCCAGGAGCTGGGCCAGCGTCCCCCAGGAGAAGATATCATCCAGAGAGGAGATCTCCGAGAGGATGGAGCCCGTGCGAACACAGATGAAGTTGTATGGGATCAAACCTGGAGGAGAAAGCAGCAGCTAAGTGATCAGTGTTTGTGGCTGTGTGTGTGTGTGTGTGTGTGTGTGTCCATGTGTGTGTTTAGAGTGTGTGTCGTCTCACCTATGAGCACAGAGAAGAAGAAAATGGAAATAGGGATGTTGAGGACGGGACAGGTGATGTTAAGGAACCAGTTAGGAGTCATAGGGAAGAAACGAAGGAAAAGGAGGAAGAAGAACAAACTGCTACGATTCTCCTCCACCTGACAGAGGAGGAAGAGGAGGAGGAGGAGAAGAGAAAAGGACAAAGATGGTGTGAAAAAATGAGTCATAATGTCAAAAAGAGACAAATCTTTTATTTGTCCAATACTTTGTTTTATGTCCAAACACCTGCAAAAAAGTGCTAATTAGCAAGTGTTAGCATGCTGGACATAGCAAACATTAAATTCTTAGTACAAGCTGCTTAACGCTGTCATTGTGAGCGTGTTAGCTTGCTTGCATTGGCCCTGAGGCACAGAGAGCAGCTAGCATGGCTGCAGACTGAGTGGAGCTGCCTACCTTCCTCTGCAGCAGGGCCACCTTCTCAGGGAAGATCTGAACCACGTGCTGCTTTCCGAACGCAGAGGAGAGCAGGAAGCAGAATGTGGAGCCCGACGTGGTGAGCAGGCAGGCCAACAGCAGACCCTCCCAGGGCCCGAATATCGCACCAGCGAGCATGTTCTGAAAGAGGGAGGGATGGATGGATCAGTGGATGGATTAAAGCCATTTGTGTGAGCCAAACACTGTGCAGCATTCAGCCAAGTGTTCATCAAACCATGTGTGTGTGTCCTGCCTGGAATCAAACTCCATCAGACCAAACTGTATTATGCTTTAATACACTGAGCTCATCATTTCTTTAGGTTTTGTCGGAATAATGGTGTATGTACAGTGTGTCTCACCAGGAAGGATGAGCCAGGTATGGCGAAGGACTGTTTGTACAGGTAGGCGCTGCAGAACAGCAGCAGAACATAGCCGTGATGTTCTTTTTTATAAAACTTGAGCATCTCTGCGAGTTCCCGCAGCTCGTCCAGGTCCGACGGGAACTTCAGCCTGGATGGAAAGCATAACAGAGCAAAACTTGGTACTGACGGATTTTTCATCTAATTCTGAATGAAATACACCTTGTCAAAGCCTTTACACATCAGTCTGTGATGTCTGATGTGTTTTAATATACTTTTTACCGCTTCATCTATGTCACATTCTGTTGTTGATTTCCCACATTTCCCAGAATGCCTTTCATTACAGCCTGAAGAATATCACAGAACATTTTTAACATTTTTTGTGTTTTTTTGAGATACAAAGTGAGCAAGACATTTTAAAGTTGAACTTGTCAGTGCCCTCTGGTGGACAAATGATGGTACTAATGGTGACATAATTTCCAAATGATCGCAAACCTAGTTCAGCATTTCTGTACTGCAGTTTCTTGTTACTTTTGGGCCTACATACACACCAGTAACACACACTTACATCTACAACAAACTGTTATCAGCTGATTTATCATTCTAGCTCTGCCTTTCATCATGCCAAATGTCTCAATTAAGAACAGATCTCATTATGGGCAGTTTTCATGAGGTTCATTTATTGGTGGAGATTGATTCCAAAGAACTTGAATTGAAGTGGATTATGAAGATTTACATGGACATTCTTGTCTGGAGAGACAAGTTGCTTTGGGGGGTTTGATTTCATTTTATTATTATTATTTTATTTATGGAGCACCATTAACAAAAATCCATTCACTGTCATTGCATTGGTGCAGCATCTGAAAACTTGTGTTGCAAGAGAAACTCTGTGTTTGTTTGAGTGAAAACTCTCCATACAACAAAAAAATGGCTGCTAGTTTTTATAACACTACGGAGAAAAGGAATAAAAAAGGTCATCTCTAGAGCTGAGTAGGCAGCTGTGTGCGTGTGTGTGTGTGTGTGTGTGTGCCCTCGAAGGCGAGTGGGCGGGTAACAGGATACATTTGATTGAGGGACAGAAATAGCGTCACTGCCTGTAGACTTTAGCAGAGGGTAGGAAAACACCCCTCACACACACACACACACACAAACCAAAATCCCCCCTTGAAACTCAAGATGCCGACTTCCTCTCCCACCTGCTCTGACAGTCAGCATTCCTCATTTCTACTGGTCCATGGACAAACATTCTGCTCTGTGATTGGTCAGCAGGTTGATGATGTGTAAGCGCTCGGATACGTCAACCTGCATGAATGTATGTGCAGTATTTAAGGAGGGAAATGTGTCATCGTGGGCACTTTTAATTTGGCTTGCACATAACCCCATGAGACACATACTGCATGCGTACAGGGGCTGGACACCTCATGCAGATTCTAACTCACTTCATCACAACTAAGAACTCATATGAAGCATCAGGCGTAGTGTTGAGAGTTTTTAAACCTCAAGGATGCAATAATAACTTTTTTGATTGACTGATAAACTGTTAGCACATTAAAATGTCATAAAAAAAAGTAAAAGTATAGGCAGCAACAACTTCCTGGAGCCCAAGATGACATCTTCAAAGTCTGTGTTGTCCAATCAGCAGCAGTCTCTAAAGGAAGCGCTACTTAGTGATATAAAACAGAGAATAGCAGCAAATCTTCACATTTCAGAACCTGGAACCGGCAAATGTTTGGCACTTTTACTTGATGAATGATTGAAATGATTAATTGATTGGTGCCAATTAATTTTCTGAGTCGGCACAAAATATAAGCCATTTCGGGGCCATTTAAAAGATGTCAGTGAACAAAAACCATTACAAAACGTGATGTATGTCACATTTAAAGATGTAGTATTGTTATTTTGACCATTGTGCCCCTGGTGTTACTGCATTTCACTGTGCAGGATCTGATTTATGGACCCTGTGCTGCCACTCGAGTTCAGTGTATTTGGTTTTCTTCTCTTCTGTTTCTGGTTTCAAACATAAACTGAGACAACAGGATGCCAACAAACGCAGCTCCACTGGGTTCACTCGCGCCGTGTTTAGATGACTCGATAAGTAACATTATAATACGAGTAATATCAAGTTAATGGGTGCGAACACACACACACAGATGGGTCCCGCTCTTGGCTTCGGAGTGTCTTGGTCGGCGTTATTCTATCATCCCCCGACAACCTCGCACTTGACTGTCTGGCACATAGCAACATACCACTTACGAGACTCATGCACACACACGCATGTGCACACACACAAACACACTAATACATAAAAGCAGTTGGACACACTACGACACGCACGCACACACACACAGTCTGAGGAGTAATGTGATCAGTCCAAAAAGTACCGAGAGGGGAGAGAATGAAAGGAGATGTGAATATAAACAATATTTAATATTTCACTGCTAGACTGACATGATGATGATGATGATGGTGATATGATGTTTATGATTTGTGACACAGATTTGACAGGCATCTGACGAGTCTTGTTAATTCACATATATGATACTGAGAATGGCAAAAATTGATTAAAGAGGTTATTAATTCCGTCATTCATTGCCGTTATTTATATTCACCCTCACAGGAATCCCGTCCCAGCATGCACTGGGAAAGAGGAAAGGTAAACACAGCTGATGGGTCACTAGTCCAGTGGTCTCCAATCTCCACCCGGGTTTCAAGGTAAGTATGAGGGGTCACGATGACTTCACCATTTTCTCTTTCACCTCCTTCAGGGCTTAAAATGCTTCAAATGAAACACCCTGAGGAGGGAAAATGACTCTTTGGCTGAACTGCTCACAATTATTGTCCAAATCCCGTGATGACAGGTCATCAGGAGACTGAGTCATGATCACAAGCCAAAAACGTTGGGACCCATCAAAGGGGGACACACAGACACCGGAGTTCATAAAGTTTCAGACTCATGGCAGTGGGTGATTTAGTGTCTCAGCCACTCGATGTTCCCGATACTGTAATGGTGAGGAAAGGCAACACCGATAAACCACCAATCACGGAGTCACTGGCAGTGGCGGAACAAGTGCTCAGATCTTTAGAAGAGATCTGTTTTAGTAAAAGTAGCAACTCCACAGTGTAGAAATACTCTGTTACAAGCAAAAGACCTGCATTCAAAAGTAAACGTGCAAAATATAATACTTAAAGTACCAAAAGTAAAAACCAAAATTACATATTCTATCAATGTAATTTTTATAATAAGTGTATTATAAGTTTGTAAGAGTCACTTTGTGTGTGCTTTTTATACTTTAGTCTAAAATGATACACAACAGTTTACTTGTTGATGATATTTGTATTAATAATCTCAAAGTACACTTACTTTAGATAAATGCAGTAGAGTGAAAAGTACAATATTTGCTACCACAGTGTAGTCAAAAGTAAAAGAATGAAGTGGGTACAAGTACCTTAAATCTCAGCTTAAATGCAGTACTTGAGTAAATGTACTTAGTTACTTTCACATCTGCTTAATGCTTTAAGCAGTAGTTTGTGTGTGTGTGTGTGTGTGTGTGTGTGTGTGTGTGTCTGTAGTTTCAAACTATAAATGTGATTTTTCTATGTAAACATTGCTTAAAGTAACATAAGAATAAGTTACTTTGTAAGAGATTTCCGAGAAACTCACATACTCAAATTAATCAGATAAATTAGAAGAAAATAAATAAAATAAGATTTAAGTTGGGATTCAGTTTTTGAAGTTGCTGCGTGCCTTTCCATTGCACCTACCTGTACTCCTGGACCCCCCCATCCTCCCCGCCAGAGCCCGGCTGGACGTGCGTCGGTCCCGGGGGAAGGTGAGTCGACAGCAGGTAGAGGTAGACACTCGCCGCCGCCACAATGGCAGCCAGCCCCGCCAAAGAGCGCATGTTGCCCCCCGCTGAAGCTCCCGTTCACCGGCAAACTGTGCTGGAAACTCAGCCTGAATTCAACAGCGGGGAACAAACCAAGTCGACGTGTTGCGGTTCAGTTGGACGACACCGAGGAAGAGGGGTGTCGCTTACCGGGCACCAGGCTGCAAATGACGGTTGACATTCTGTCTGGGTTCGGCAGACGGATCACATGGCAGCCGGCGACCAACAACTTTCTTAAGGGAAAAGACACTGTGTGTTACTCTGTCCCACTGCAGACACAACCCCCCACCGTTTCACTGCGGTGCATATTTATTTTTCCCCTTTTATATTTTCTTTTTTCAACAATTTGCTCCATAACAGGGATATTGAACAAATTCAGCCAATTTAACTGAACTTTGTTTGTGATTTCAGGACTTTGAAAATGTAGTTTCACGAACGGGCCGCTAGATGGCGACATGTTAAAAGCCATGGGGAGTTCAGAGGCGTCAGATTATGAAACGATATGAACTTACATTATGCAGTGGCAGTATTTATAGATCATGATTCTTATTATGCAGCACTCTAATTTCATCACCGGGTTACTAGTAAATTGAAAAAAATCTGATAAAATGCTAAAGACATAAAAGAGGTGATCCCTCAAATAAAGAGCAGCACATAACAAATATCCTGCAGAGTAAAGAGTTTCTGTAAAGTTAAAATTCTTGTCTCCCTCTATAGATTTTTCTTTTTTTCTTTTCTAAGGGACTCTGTTTTTTGTTTAGGTTATAAATTTATATATTATTCATGTATTTATACAGGTGTGTTTTCTGTTGAAATTGAAATGAGTCTCCAAAGCGAGAAGCATAAGGTAGCAACGCGACAGAGAAACCTGAACAGCATGATTATATTTATATTATAAATGACCATTATCTATAGAAACATATGTGGTTTCCAGTATCATGCCAAAGTGTGTTACAGACCCTGGCAGGAAGTAAGTCACCATGGGAGGCGGTACCATGGATTAGGTGCTTCTAACATGAGGGACACACCGGTGGTGAGTTTGGAATGACTTCATGAGAGGGAAAACTCTGTTCAGAGGAGGAGCGCGAACACATTTAAAGTTTGACATCTTACAGATGATTGGCTGAAGGTGAGTGTGTCAGGTTGTGATTGGATGAAGACAAGAACCAGCTTGTGGAGTTTAAAGGAAACTGCTTGTGACTTCAGAGGGCTTCATTTGTCTGACAGCTTTAGTTACTTTTCAGATTGCAACTTTTCATATCCTTCATCTCTAGAAAAAAAACATGTATCTCCAAAATTGTATTGTTTCTGATAAACTAAAGGATGGTCCTTTGTGGGTTTAGAAAATGCTCCTCCTTCTTCAGATGAATAAACTCTTTAAAAAGCCTCTTGGATTATCGGGAAAATGCATCAAAAATGAAAACAGGATGTTTTTCTGACTTTTTAGAGATATGTGGTTCTCACAGGACAGCCACTTTACAAACATATGATGATCGTATAGAACATGATGCAATGATGCTGTAGATTAAACCAGCCAACAGTATGTAAAGTAGCTCAAATGAGCTCGACCTTAAAAAGCAACACTTACATGATTGCAGCTGGAATATTGATCCACAAACATCAGATATAATAGAAAAACACTAACAGGGGACATTTTACTGCACATTGAGTACTACTTTTAATACTTTAAATGCATTTTGCTGATGCTGCTGACATACTTTTACTTAAGTAAGGTTTTGAATGCAGTACTTTCACTGTCTTAAAGGATCTGAGTACTTCTTCCACCGCTGGTTCTGCGATTTAGGTGAGATTAAAAACAAAGTCATGTTTTATTGGTCACTGTATTACATATGACTTGGTTTTTGTGATTCCTTCTTCAGTTTGGATGTTTAAAAAAAAATGGTGCGATGGTATTTTTGGTATCTTATACGTCATTATGGCCTGAGCACTCGCATGTGCATGAAACAATAACATATATACATATTAGCTAATAATATTGGGATGATAAACTAAAGATAACCTGTAAACTATTATAATTAAATGAATTAAAAACATTCTGAACTGTCTAAGTTTTTCATATTACCCCCCAATAAAACTGAATAGAACTGAATCTCTCTCTTTATCCTCTTAGAATGCAAATAAAACAAATCAACACAAGAACATATATTTCATTGCTGTGTTTATTATTCAGCATCATTTGGGTCAAACAGATTAAGACAGATTTAGAAGGTCTTCAAAGCTGTTTCCCATCATGGCCCGGGTTTTTCTTTTTTGCCATGTTTGTGTGTCTTTCCTGCAAAGGAAGTTTGAACATTTTGTTACAAATGAAAAAAGTTAGCCTTGAGCTAAAAGTTGTTTTTGCTCTGAGACTTTGACTTTCAGAACGTAACATGAGAACGACATAGTGTGATCGCTAAAGCCTGACCTTTCTTGTGGCTGGAGCCTTTACCGCCGATCTCCAGGCTGGCAAAGCGAGTGTCCAGAATTTTTGGAAAGCCCTTTTTCTCTAGAATAGCTGTGAGGTTAGAGCAGGCGCTGTCAGTCGCAGATCCACAAAGCTATTGCTTAATGCTAATTATTAATGTGAGTTAAACACGCAGGAATACCTTTAACATCTTCAGCGGATGGAGTTTTCCTCGCATAGAGTCCAACCACAAGGACGAAGAGCAGGAAGAAAATCAGAGCCCTCATGTCTATGAGAGAGCACTCAGGCTTAGCACAACACTCTGCCTTTCATTCCACGATAAAAACTAATGATCCGTTTTAATTGTCGGTGAAAGCTGAAAAGAGATTTTAAATAAGAACTCACCTTTGCTCTTAAACTCAGCAGCAGTCGTCTGTAAGTGAGTCTTGAACGATGAGCTTAATGTTTACGCCGTCTCTATTATGGCTCTGACTTAAATACCGGGCCGACAAGCCTCAGGCTGCGTGAGTCTGCGTGTGAAGCATCTTAAAAATCCACCCAGATCAGTTTTAGCAAAACAGGAACCAAAAATAAATCACCCGCTCATTGTATTGTCAAGTACAGCATGTGAGAAACTCTTACCTGCACGTACTCATACGCAGCAATCAGAAAGCGCTGGTAGCAGCACACAATCAGAACTGAACCAGCAACCAGGGGGTTAAAGTACTGACTGTGAGCTTTCATTTTAGGGTTATCCATCCACATCAGGTGATTTACGCTGGAATTAAGATTTATTCAGGTTTTCTCATGATTGTTGTTGTTTATCTAAACATAGCACAAAAAGTAAGGAAATTTGTGTTTGGTAGCTTATTTCATTGTTTGAACAATACTTCATGGCAATAAATCTTATACCGATGGAAAGCCTGTTTATTTCCCTTTTAAATGGTGCTGTATTTGTAACTAACTGTGGGATGAGCAGCAGAGCTGAGTATGTGGGTTGCGCCCATGAAAATTTGGCAAACTGCCAATTGTTGCTGTCATCTTGGAGGATAGTGTTCGGTCCCAGGCTGCGGTGCTATGGGATTGCCACTGGTTGCAGAATCTCCTCTTGATATCTCTCTGCACTGAGACTGCCTCCAATGATGACAAGCCCTTATTTTTCCAGTGAGGAAAGGTCTCCATCTGAGGGCACCAGAAGCTCAAAACAACATAGCAACAGCAAAAGAAGTTGTTGCATTGATAAGGAAGATTGCTCATCCCACAAATACATCTTCCTTTAAAATGCGGCACCATTTAAAATGGAAAAAACTGTTTTTTTAATGGTGTAAGATTTATTGCCATGAAGCATTGTTACAACAAATGTCAGAACGAGTCAGCAGTGGATAAAAAATGTCGACATTCAACTTCTGTCCTGGCTTCAGTCAGCCAAGTTTTATTGTCTTGAGCCTGAGGCTAAACAGGAGTGAAGCCTCATCCACGTACATCAAAGAAATTCTAAAGATGCAAACATTCAGGTTTTGCTGGAAGGACGATGGACAGGCGACATCGTCGCCACGGCAGAATTTCAGCGCCAAGGTTTTAATACACATTCTTCAGGGGTGGTAAAAGAGGGGGTGGAACTGCCTCTCTCACGAGAAACACATTGAACTCAAATGAAGTCTCCTTTAACAGTTACACATCGTTTGAGCATCATGCCTCTGTTTTTAGCAGTCCTACTATATATATATCAATTAATTCTCTGAACTATTATCAGTCATACACACCAACTATAACAAAATTCTAATAACTGGTGATTTTAACCTACATGTTGATAATAGCTCTGACTCAGTGTCCAATGAATTTTTAAATCTTTTAAGTTGCATGGATTTTAAACAGCACGTCACACAACCGACTCACAACAGAGGTCACACCCTGGACCTGGTCATAACCTATGGCCTGTCCACTGGTGTGTCCTCTGTCGTTGACCTGGCTGTGTCTGACCACTGCTGTGTGTATTTTAACATCACCAGTTTTAACCACCAGGAGGCCCCGGTGAGAACGGTGAGAAAACGCTACATTACTTCTGAAGTGGTTGCAAATTTTATGGAGATTTTAAAGAGCACTCCTGCAGAAAGTTTACCTGCTTCTTGTGATTTTATTGTTGACAATTTTAACAGCAAACTGAAAACAACGCTGGACTCAGTCGCTCCACTTTTAACCAAAATCATAAAAACAAAACCTACACCACCGTGGAGAAATAATGACGAAATCAAAAAACTCAAAAGAAATTGCAGGAGTGCAGAGAGGAGGTGGAGAAAAAGCAAACTGACAATTCACTATGAGATATTACGTGAACAGCTGAAAATCTACAATAACACAGTCAAATTGGCACGAATCTCTCATTTTTCAAGACTCATCACAGACCATAAAAACAACACCAAATTCCTGTTCTCCACCATCGATCGTTTAACTAATAGCAATTTTAAAAAACCCTCCAAACCCCCATCAGATGCCCTCTGTGAGGACTTTGCAGACCACTTCAGAAGTAAAATCGATAATATCAGATCCAGTCTTTTACCCCAACAGAATTTATTTTTTAACACACCTGTACCATTACTTTTACCTGAGGAAACACTGGAGAGTTTTGCCCTGGTGGACGCAAGGACACTTGGTCGAGCTTTCTCCCAACAACCTGCCTTTTAGACCCAATTCCCACATCACTTTTAAAAAACATTTTATGGCTTCTTTGAGGAACAGATTTTAAATATTGTAAATTACTCTCTTCAGACGGGTGTCTTCCCCACCACCTTTAAAACATCAGTGGTGAAGCCCCTTCTGAAGAAGAGTAACCTAGACCCCAACATTTTTAATAACTACAGACCTGTGTCCAACTTACCATTTTTAAGTAAAATATTAGAAAAGCTGGTTTTTAATGAAGTAAATGATTTTTTAAATAGTATCAATATTTTAGAGAAATACCAATCTGGTTTTAGGATGAACCACAGTACAGAGACGGCCCTTTTAAAGATTTTAAATGACACTAACGCATATTCACATAAACTCACAGTCTTGGTACTACTGGATCTAAGTGCTGCCTTTGATACAGTAGATCACCACATTTTATTAAACAGACTGAGATACCTAGTCGGCCTCTCTGGTACTGTTTTTAACTGGTTCAGCTCCTATCTCACAGATCGATATTTCCGGGTAAGTTTGGATACATGTTCCTCCAGAACACATTAAATAAATTGTGGGGTGCCCCAAGGGTCAATTTTAGGTCCAATTCTTTTTAATCTATATATGCTCCCCCTTGGGGACATCATCAGGAGACACGGCATCAGTTTCCACAGTTACGCAGATGATACACGGCTGTACATTGCCGTGTCTCCTGAAGACACAGGGCCAATTGATGCCCTTTTTAACTGTATTTTAGATATAAATTCATGGATAGCGAGAATTTCCTACAGCTAAACCAGGACAAAACAGAGGTCTTAGTCATTGGTCCTGAAGGCAAGAGAGAGAAACTTTTACCAAAACTACAAGATTTTAAACCAACACAATGTGTAAAGAACCTGGGCATCATTTTTGACTCTGAGCTGAATTTTATTCCACATATTAAAAATGTAACAAAAATAGGTTTTTATCATCTTAAGAATATAGCCAGAGTCCGCCCATTTCTCTCTCAAGCTAACACGGAGGTGCTGATGCATGCTTTTATCTCCTGTCGTTTAGACTACTGTAATGCCCTGCTCTCTGGCCTCCCCAAAAAGACCATTTCTAACCTGCAACTATTACAGAACTCAGCCGCACGCGTGCTGACGAAGACCAGAGGGCGGGCTCACATTACACCGATTTTAAAATTGCTGCATTGGCTCCCCGTGTGTTTCAGGATCGATTTTAAGGTTCTTCTATTAGTTTTTAAATGTCTTAATGGTCTTGGGCCCTCTTATTTATCTGACCTGCTTTTATCATATCAACCCTCGCGGGTCCTGAGGTCCTCCGGCACTGGACTTTTAAATATTCCTAGAGTCAATACAAAAACCCACCGGGAGGCTACATTCAGCCATCATGGCCCTCGACTATGGAATAGCATCAGGACTGAAGAGACTGTTGATGTTTTTAAAAAGAGGCTCAAGACTCACCTTTTTGGTTTGGCCTTTAACTGATCTCTTTTAAACCTTTAGTTCTTCTATTATGTTATTTTTACTTCTTATATTTCTTATGAAGTGTCCTTAGTTATGCACTTTATCAGTATTACATCTTAAAATCTTATTATTATTGTTTCTTATTTACTATTTATTAGTTATTTATGTCTATTTTATCTCTGGGTGGTCTCTGTGGCGGCGCTCCCGGTGGCCACAGGCTATGGCGTTCTCAGTGTGGATGGTGTAGGTGTTTCCCCACATGGTTCCTCAGTGCCCTGCCATGTCTCAGCACTGTGTGTGTATGTGTGTGTGTGTTTTGTGAGTGTGCATGTGAGCGCATGTGTGTATATCTGGAAGCGGGATATTGTCTGTCATATTATGCTTTTATTCTCTCTGTTGTATTCTTTTATCTTGTGAAGCACTTTGTGTTGCATTTTAAATGGATGAAAAGTGCTACATAAATAAAGTTTGATTTAATGATTCTTCTGATACACATCAAATATAGCAGCATTTTTACTTTGTTTTGAAGGTTCCTGGTTTTGAATTTTGTGGTGACGATGTGCAATATGCTCTCAGATGTGTGCATGACGATGAAGAAGAGAGGAGCTTTGCACACGCCCTGGTGAGTCAACTGGAAACTGTCGTCAGTGCTGCAGTGACACTCTGAAATGACTAATTTCATGTATCAACTCTGATGTCCTCTGCTGGACACATTGTAGAACCAGTGTGTATGAACCATGTGTGATTAGATTTTGGGATGAAGACTTGTTTTAGGGTTAGGGTTAGGATTAAGGTTAGGCTGTGGAGATTTCCTCTCTTGTTTTCCCTTTCGTGCTCCTGTGTTTTCTCTTCCTTTTGTCTCTAATCTGTCTCTCCCTTGTTTGTCTAGAGGAGTGACATCACTCCAGGGTGTGGCCAACAGGTCAGGCCAGCCTCCTTGCTGATTGAGCACAGGTGTGTCAATTCAATCAAGACCAAACCCTGACGTCACAGTACATCAACCCTGGAGATCCAACCAGTATTCGTTGAATCGTCTGCCTACCAGTGTGCTGACGATACAGACCTTCATGTGCTTTGTTCACCAGTCCTGTCTTGTTTCTGCGTGTGCTCAGTTACCTGATCCCTTCCTGTGTTTGTGCTCAGGTGATTTCAGTCACCTGCTCTCGTCCCTGCCCCGCCTGTCTGCTCTCTCTGTCAGAACTCATGTGGAAAACTCTGTCGCTCCTTCTCGTCTGCACCCTGTTAGTCAGTGGACATCTTGGATCACCCAAACCCTCCTCCTGTGGATCTTGTTTGGACCTCGCCTGTCTGCACTCACTGGGACCTGGATCTGGACTCTAGGACTTTACACCATTGGACTACACCGATTCGATTGCTGAACTCCAATTAAAAACAGTTTATTTTTTTTACATACTCGTGTCTCCTGTCTACTCTGTCTGAACTCGGCATTAGCATCTGATAAAACCCTTAAAAACATAACATAGGCAAGTAGTAGTTAGTATCCAGGAAATTAATGTAAGTCTATGTCATGTCCCCAAAGAGTGAGTCTGTGTCCATTCACAAATAGTGTTCGCTCACAACCAGCTCAGCTTCATATAACACTTCAGATTTATTCAGTCTTCTCTAGAGAAGAAAAATATTCAACAAAATCTCTAATACAAAGAAACATTATTGAACAAGGTTGCTAATATTTACATGACGTCTGTTGTCTTGACAAAGAAAAGAGGGGAGAGATGAGAAGAAGTGTAAGACATTTACACACCAGTTACTTACAGAGAATGCATCCACAAAATAGAGCTAACCGAGCATGATATGCAAACAGATCTAGACTGGAAAAATACTTCTCTCTACTTCTCAGGAAGTGTTTAATAAGGAACAAATACTACAACACTGACAACTCGGATGATCTTTACAACTTCTCTAATCACTCAAAGTAAACCCAGGTGACCTTTCCCATCTTATTCACAGTCCAGGATCGCACTTTCACACTGAGTGATTTTGTTGTTGAGTAGCTGAGTGAAAAAGCTGAATCATATCGTCGTTCTGCATCACCCTCTGCTTGGTGATTGTAAAACTCTGACTTTGTGTTTACTGTGCAGAGCTCTACATGTGTGATGTATATTTTGACACACATAGACAGGAAGTTGTGTGCATACAAGTAAGACATAAATTCATATGATTTTATAATGAATACTTGAGAATCATTCTATAAAAGCACTTTTGCAACAAAATGCATCAATGTCAATGGAAAAGAAAAGCGTGCTGTTTCCATTTGTTGACATCTAAGGTCTAAAGTATCGCTGCTGTTGTCAATATATCCACTTCTTTCAAAAGCTAACTATGAGTACACCAAAACTTCAAAGAAAAGTTCCACAGTTAACAAGTTTCAGGGTTTTGGTTGCTTGAAAACCATCATCAGGAGCAGCTTTTAAAGTAAAACTGATGCACTTACATGTTTTAGATATCAGCTGATCTCCTGGTGACTTTGTGTGGGTTTGTTTCTTCTTTTGGAGCCGAGCCTTTGCAGGACTGACTATGTGCTTTAATGTGTACGAATGTACTGTATTAATGCACTCTGAATATAACAGGCCTGTCATACTGTACAGCCTGTCTGAACCACACGAATGTCTTTCACACCTCGTGCGATTTGACAATGTGAATTAAGTGAACACATCAAATTACTCGGTCACTGGTCGAATCCTACGTTTACAGTTTTTACAATCCATCATTGACAGAATTATCACTAAATCGCGAAATGGCCAATTAGGCTCCCGCAAATTTACTTTCGAGCCAATCAATTTCGACATATTTCTTCATGTGTTTAAAAGTCAAAGTGAGAGAAACTTAAGAAAATGAGTGATGCATGAGTAGGGGGTGAATTGAACAGATTGAATTGAGAGCATCTTTTATAAATTCCCTCGATGAAATAGCTGTTAACATTTGTGTTGAAGTGGACCAAGTCATCACTCTGAATGATCAACAGTTAAAATCAGTGCTGGGACACAAAACTATGGATGTGAACTGAGCAGTTAACTCGTCTACAGCTGCCACACTGAACCAAAACGTCACCACGAGGCTGATCACCGGAACGACAGCTCGAAGCCGTCGACATGTTTCATTTTTTCACTCAATAAAACGTGTCATCACAACTTATTTAACAGGGATTCAGTTACTGAGAAGATCTTCCATGTGACATCATGACATAGCCGAACATAAACAGTGCAAAGCACTGGCTTCATTGCATTGAGATTATTATATTATGGCTACAGTGTTCAAGCTAACAGTCTGAGGGATATTAGGCACATCTTTCAACACAAAAACAATGTCACACAAAGACAGTTTCCTAAAGTCAGGTTTAAAATCTAAGATAAAACAATCTGGACACATTGTTCTAAAAGTATAAATAACATTTTCATTGTTATTAAAGCTCAGCGTCAAATGACTTCCTGCTTCAATAACCGGTGATAAATGGTGATGTTGTTTCCAGGGTAACCCTCCACACATAGCAAATATTGAAACACTGCTCCTTTGCTTCTGTCTTTGTCACAACATGGTGAATTATATAAAACACAGAGAGCTTTGAGACGATGTAACAGAGTCTCTGGTGGCCACAGCGGAGGTATTCAGCTCTTGGGCACCAACAGCAGCAAATATCTGGTTTCATTTTTTAAGGCTACACATAATACTGCCTGGATTATGCTTTTTTCAATTGTACACTCATATTCAGAATTAAGATAAACTATAGCTACGTTAGAGTAAAGGTTTAGTAACTGAAACCTCTTCATTAAAGTCAGGTTTGTGGCTTTTCATTCATTGAAATTCCCATTGACAACAAAGATGGGACTGGAAGCTGGGGTTGAACCCATTGTTTATTGTACAATTGCTAAAATCTAATTTCACTTTTGCCCCTAAAATTAAATGTCTAACAGGCAGAATTGGTCTCTATTTCTGATCAGGAAATGATACATTTGTAGCGACACATCTGATTGGATGTCAGTTTGTTCCCAATAGAGCTGCAACGACTTGTCGTTTAATCAGCTAGTAGATTAGCAGAAACCAGCCACTGTTTTTTAAAATCAATTAATTGTTCAAGACACTTTTCAAACTCTCAGTGAGGATTTGACTCTTTTTTCTGGCTCATATGAAAGTAAACTGAACATCTTTGGGGTTTTTTTTGGACTGTTGTCAGACAAAAAACAGCAGTTTTTTTTCATATTGGGCTTTAAGATTCACTATTGTCTGACACTTATAGACCCAATCATTGGTCTATTAATCAAGGAAATAATCGTAAGGTTAATCAGTATTGAAAATAAGAGACATTATTTCACACATTAACATACAGTACTTCATCTGGTAGAGATTATTGTGAGTAGTGGTTTCTTTCCTCAATCTGTTGAATTATGCAAAATAGCTAACCCAATCCAGTTCTCTCTCTCCGCAGGTTAACTGAAAAAATGTTTTCACCTTTAGTGCAATCAGGAAAAAGCCAAGAGAGCGAAACAGAGAGAAAAAGACAGAGTCAGAAGCATCCATCCCTCCAGCGAACAGTGCGTTAAGGTCTACAGTTCAATGTGTAACGTCTTTGTTGCATCAGCCCAACCTCATCGGGTGGAGGGCTTCAGGCTACATTTTGCTGCTGGGGTCCAGTTACAGAATTGATTTTAAGACCAGAGCCCTTGACAGAGAGAGTGATGACAATTTGTACGACTGTGGACAAGCTGAAACTCCCTCTCTGGCGGTGACAGATGTAGGCTGGAAATATTTAACAATGACGTCCATAACATCATCATAGTGCTTTGCTCAAAGGCATCACAGACGATAATAATTCGCTCTTCCTGTCCAGGTAGTTTCCTAATCGGTTTATGGTCTCAACCATTTCATCATTCTGGTACTACCACTGCACTGGAAGCTACAGAACAGCACACTGCTCGAAACACACTACAGAGACTGGAAATCAGCAGCGGTGCTCGGGAAGTTGAGGATGTCACGCACGACACAAGTAGACTGACAGGTGAGGATCGTACCAAAACAAACGCAGGAGGGGGGCACTCTGTGCACTTGTGTATACCTTAAACTACACTACTAAATACCACATTGACTATCATTTACACTCAAAGTCAGCTTGCTGTCCTCTTCAGTATGATGAACAGATGCAGTGATTCAGCTTAAACTCCAAAACATGACACATGACTCTTGGATCAGTCCTCAGACATAAAGATTAACAGTCAAGACATGGCAAAAACTGAACTAGACAACGATGTTATTACCAGATGGAGAAGAGTCTTTGTCCAAGGGAGCATCACCGGGGCGACAAACCTTTTCATGAGAGAAGCAGTCATTCCGGAAACATCACAGTACAAAGCAATCAGCGAGTTTTTATTGAGTCCAGAAACAAACTGTTAAAGGCTGGAGTCCTGGCTGCATTTCAGTCCACTGAGAAGCTGACGTCAGCAAATTTTCAGCCTTATTAGCTGTTAGCAACTGTGTGGAAGAGGTGTACATCTCATTTAGTGTCCACTGTTTGGTGTCACAGCTGCTCCTAACAGCCATTTTGTGCCTCACATCACAAGCGTTTGTTTAACTCAACTGGGAGCAACCGGCGGCGCAGGTGAAAGGAACAAATTAATTGTTCTACAAGATCTGGTTTGCCCCTGGTTGCCGGGAGTTGCCATCATCCCCCCTCTCAGATTGGTGTTTATAAAGGTCACATGGCATGAGAGGGAGGGGCTGCCCCTGCTCGGCCAGCACTGACTCATAAGGCGGTGCCGCTTCCAGCGGGAAGGAGATGGAAGCGATGTGTTGATGCTCCTGCTCCTGTAGTCCCAGTGGGCAGTGGGAGGGGGAGAACCAGGCAGCGCTGGCTGAGGTCTCTCCACAGTATGGAGAAGGATCCAGACTGGTGTAGTTAGGCTGCTCCTCCTGCTCTGCCCCTCTCTGACAGGGGTCCAGCAGGGAGTAAGGAGGCGGGTCATCTGTAGGTATGTAGATCTGAGTCGAACCTGGGCCAACACACTCATCGTAACTATGGAGATGAAAACAGAAAGGAAGCAGTTAGTAATGTGGAGGTGATGGTGGACTCTCTCTGGTTTGGAGGTTGCTAATATTCAGAAGAACATCACTGTTAATGAGCGTATTGTTAATTTTCTTTTACTTTCAAAAGTTAGATGGACAAAAAAAGTGTCCCAGCTGAACCTTCAGTGCCAAATATGAGCAACTGTGTTATAAAATGTCTGAGTCTTCAAGAAAAAGTCAAAGGTCTGCGTACATGAAATCAAGTGCAACTCTTCAGGTAAGAAACATCCAATCACAGAGTTTAAAATCTTTCTTGTAGGCCTCTTCTTAGGCCTAAAGAAACATTTAGCAGCACTTTAAACTGGGTCACTTTCAGATGAACTGCAGCTGTGGGCCAGCGGAGCTTCTTCTCAAAAGCAACAATGGCCGAGACTCATGAGTGTCATAACTTAGAATTAAAACTGATGACCACAGCATAAAGATTATATAAATACAGACTCCTGCATTTGCATTTTGAGGAACACTGAGAATATCTTAAAGAGGAAACTGGAACCGGCAGCTCATCCCAGTTTGCAGCTTTATATAATCCCATCGCCCACTTAGACGATGTACAGCTGCGTGTCTGCTACGTGAGAGCTAACTCTATGATCCGGTATGTGCTGACAGCTGTCCAGTTTCGTCTGTCTCTCCACTATGACAGGGACACAAAATGTCACAGTCATTTGTCCTCCTGTCCTCCAGTTTGCCCTTTGTGTTTCTCTCTGTCTCCTCTTTCTCCCATCTGTCTATGGGTGTGTATGTGGTGTGGGCGTGGCTTCCCTCCTGCCTCTCAGCTCTGCTCCTCCTGCACACCTGCCATCAGTCAGCTCGTTACGTCACGTCTCGGCCTACCCACCTGCCGCTCATCAGTTCGTCAGCCCTGCAGGAGCTCAACCCTGCTTCTTCAGCCACTCATTGCTCAGTTTGCCACCGTGGTGCTCACGCTACTGCCAAGCTTTAAGTTTTATTTTTAAAGATTTTTAATGATAATGACGACATTATCATTTAAAAATGTGTGCAGAGAGGAAGCCCTCCAGCAAAGTGCAAAAACACATAACCTTTGGCTTGTGCCTGCCTGTGTGTTGCATACTGCCCTCAGGAGATTTCTCGCATGTTTGAGAGGTCAGAGGTTCAGAAGCCAGAAGCAAGTGAGAAGTCAACATCTTGCTCAAAGACACCTCAGAAGGCCGAACAGGGTTTTTGGTTTGGAGAACTGGTTTCCATGTTCATGACCACACCTACACATCTGTGCTGACTTTAAATTTGATTCAGTGAAATAGCAGACTTGATGACACAAAAAAACTAACTGTGATAAATTCACTTCAGAGCAAATACACAAAGAGGCTTAAGAACAAAAGCTTCATGCAGGAAATCTCAAAATGATCGCACGACTTGCAACCTCTAATACATGTAAAGCGGAACTTTGTACAGTGTTCCTGAGAGTTCAGTGCACTGCACCACATGCACAGACACAAAACACAAGCAAAGGAATAAAACATCTTCAAATGCTGGAAAAGAAATAAACATAAACACTCTGAAATAGGATGAAACTGGATGGATGCTGTAATGAAGTGACTGTTAAAAAACAACCTGTATGATGATGACATCACCCAGAATGATCTTTTCAAACAGACACTGATAGATAATTTGAACATGCTGGTCCAGCTTTGTATTAATGAGGGGGAAAGCAGAGCTTTTAAAAACGCTGATTTATGACTGTCATGACTGTTTTCCCCTGTTGTTGATCTAAACTCAAAAATGGTCAATAACTATTTGGTAGACGTGAGAAGCTGATTAATCCACTGAGCTGCCAAGCACAACCCTGATTTCCAAAAAGTTGGGATGTTGTGTGGAACAGAGGATTAAACAGAACGTGATGTTTGCGAATCCTTTTTGACAGATAATCAACTGAAAACAGTACAAAGACAATATATCTAATTTTTAAATTTAAACTGCTGCTAAAATGCTTCATGTTTCACTATCAACGTGTAGTCTAACACAGCAAGAATCGATAAATGCAGCAGATTCCTTTTGTTCTTCACTCACTCACACACACACACACACACACACACACACACACACACACACTTAGAGCCTCTTCCTTCTTCCTGCTGTTTTGGCAGAGTCCCAAAACGCTTCCCTGATGAACTCCTCCAGCAGCCCCAGAGGTCATGTTTCTACCAGCCTCCTCCATCAGGCAGAGAGCGAAGAGAACATAGCAGAAGCAGAATGAAACTAAATAGAAAACAGAATTATAAAATCTCTGTGTGTAGGTGTGTGCGTGCGTGTGTTTGCATGTTTGCGTGTACTTGTGCATGCTACACATGGTTGGGGTGGGGGGGGGTAGTTGGGTTTAGGTTAGTGTTGGGGCTACACACATAGTTGTGATTCTTAAGGTTAGGGTAGGGGGCATGCACTCGGTCAGTGAGTGTCCTCACAAGGATAAAAGTACAAATGTGTGTGCCTGTGTGTGTGGAGCTAATGGTCGATGATGATGGGGGCATAGGAAGCAGTAAATCAGTGTAACTCAATCAGGTCAGTGGTTAACTATATCAGTCTGGTACTGCACAGTGCTGTAAGTGTGTGTGAATGTGTGTGTGTGTGTTGCCTTGCCTTCGTTCTTTCTCCTCACTTCCGTTCTTTGGTTTTATTCTTGTGCACTCTCTCTATCTCCTTCACTACCCTCTGTGAGTGTGTGTGTGCCCACTTGCCAGCTATTTTAAAGCAGCGTTGGAGACTCTGAGTGTGTGTCTGCGGTTTCCTGCTCCATGTGTGTTTGCTTGTAAGGGAGAGGGAGATATTCTATTTTAGCCTTGATGTGAGGACAAGGCTCAGTCAGAAAGACCTAATGTCCGCTGCACCCACTGCCCGTCACCACACACTCCTCTCTCTCGCACACACACACACACACACACATACACACACACATACAGTACTGTTAAAGGAGGCAGAAGTAGTGTTTGGATTGAGACCCTGTCTGTGTGTCAAGTGTTCAAAAGACCTTTTCCAAAGTCTATAGAGCAGTATGTTTTCTTTAGCATGTTCATATAACTATATTTTATTAATCTCTGGTTTATTCAAACACATTAGATTGAATTTTCTACAATCCTGGTTTCAAAAAAGTTGGGACATGGTGCAAAAATAAGTAAAAACAGAACCAATCATTTGCAGACAAACTGTGTTTACAGATAACAAAGTGTTTCTGAGCCCATGTATTAATCTCCTTTATCCAATCACGTGTTCACAAAGTGTTGAACCTCGCTCCATCCTGGCTTGTGAACCACTGAGCCTTTCAAGGATGCTCCTTTCATACCCAATCGTTCCTGTTACCAATCAGCCTGTTTACCTGTGGAATGGTCCAAACAGGTGTTTTTTCTCAGTCCTTTGTTGCTCCTGTCCCAACTGGCTTGAAATGTGTCAATGGCATCAAATTCACAATAAGCAGATATTTACAAAAATCAATGAAGTTGATGGGGTGAAACATTAAATATATCGTACTTGTACTGTTTTCAGTTGAGTATACGTCTACAACTGATCAAATTCTGCTTTATTTATGTTTTACAGTGTCCCAACTTTTTTGGAAACAGGGTTGTAGGTGCAAATGTTGTGCGAGAACTGGCTCCCTGTTTATTGCCAGCATGAACAAACCAACAGGGATATGAAGACACACAGGTCGACTGCTAATTGCAGTGAACCTTAATGTGACCCACTTTGAGATTTATATACTTTAGCATCTGCTTTTATCCAGTCTTTATACTGTCAGCACTATTTTACCTGGTTTTAAATTCATTATTTCTACATTGTTAGGGCTAACGGTCTAATTATTGTGTTTTCATTTAATCTTTTCTAAATACATTTGAGTTTGGCATACAATCTCTACCTCACACGCCTCCACACATGCACATAAAACAAAGGCTCGGGGTCCAAGTCCAATTTTTTTATCTTATGTGTCACATTTCAAGTCACTGAGCACTTTATGACCTATTCTAAATTCAAAATGTTTGTCTATGGAGATTTCATGGCAATGGTCTGGATTTTAATGTAACTGTAAACATTATCACCACCACCTGTTCAGTCTAACAACTAACCATAACCCCTCTGACAATAGGTGGCAGTATTCCATATTGCTCCGGGCAACAAACCTAGTTCAACGGCAAAGAAAAGAAGAGATAGAAATAGAAACAAAACAAGAGTTGATATTGCTGTTGCTTGCAGCTCTTGGTGAGTAAAGAGATGAAGTTTGATGCTGAACGTTTCTATTAGACTGGTGAATAGCTCTTAGTGCAAACATTGGCGATTAAGTGATTATAGAAGTAGCTGATTGTATAACGTGAAGGCGTTAATATGCAGTTTAGTGCAGTTAGTCCAGCAAAATTACCTACATGTATGCATTTCCTTGTTTCTTATGACAGAAGTGGACACA